>NW_004443981.1:16670483-16682630 GCF_000243295.1 Trichechus manatus latirostris
CTCTGGACACTGCATGGTGCCGGGGAGCACTGGCACCATGTGGGTGCGTGGGGCTGCAGGCGTGACCGCCCCCGAGCCTTCGCCGCATCTGTGTCAGCTCACCTGCCGTGCTCATGCCGGCTCTGAAGGTGTGGCACGGCCACTCGGAGCCGTGGCCATCTGCTGTGGTGTTAGCAGTCTAGGTTTGTTTGAAAAGTCAGGTGGCCTGTATGAGATGAATAAAGTATAGAAAGAGTTAAGAGTTGCAAAAGTTTAAAGAAAGGAATTGCAAATGTTCCCTGAGAATGGCCCCTCCCTGCCTGGCAGCTCTGCTCTTCTGTGACAGTCAGGAACACATATCTGTGTGTGGCTCATCCCTGTGATGGAGAAGAGACAGGGAGGGTGCAGTCATTTTTCTGAGTGTTTGGATAACAGTCCCTGTAGAACATGAACATATTACATCGTGGTCCTCAGACGGCCTTGAGATGCACTTGGGAACAACCCCTGATGCGTCCTGACGGCTTCTGTGTCACTCTGTGAGTAAGGAGATTGGAGGATCTCATGGTTCTGTGTAGCTCAGGTGTGAGTGAGGAGATCCTTGAAGAATACAGGCGAGCTTGTCAAGGTGTGAGAGCTTGCCGTTCAAATGCCTTTTGTAAATCAGTGGCTTGTTTTAAAAGAAGTGTTATATTATAAAATAATCCATGATTTTGGAGCGGTGAGTCACCAGGGGACTTAGTGTACAGACTGGGCATTTCCCCTGCATTTTATTAGGAGACTTTTCGAAGAGAGTGTTGCAGGGACTCCACAGCGTGCTGAGTTCACAAGGCCGCAGCAGGAAGGACTGTCAGGAGCAGAGCACAGAGCAGACCCTGCTCTGATGGTGTGATCAACAGGCACTTGGTGTGATCAACAGGCGCTTGTTGTTCCCAGAATCAAGGACAGGGAAGAGGAGAACAGTACCCATCATCATCAGCCTAGGTTCCCCAAACTTAGGCTCCTGCTCTGGGGTGGGAGGTTATGACCCCATCCAAGCACACCCCGTTTCGCGCTATGGGTGAGGAACCCCGAAGCCCGTCTCTCTCGGGGTTAATATACTAGCAAGCTACAGTGATTACATGTCCGACAGCATGTACAGAAAGGAGGGGGAGAACCCATCCACTGCCGTTGAGTCGATTCCGACTCTTAGCGACCCTATAGTACGGAGTAGAACTGCCCCATAGGGTTTCCAAGGAGCGGCCAGTGGGTGTTCACATTGCCAACCTTTTGGTTGGCAGCTGAGCACTTTAACCACTGCACCACCAGGGCTCCAGAGTTGGGGAGGGGGATAGGAAAAGCAGAAGGCCCCTTTGGGCAAGTGCAGTACCCATTGCCCTCTGCCCAGGGTGTGTGTGACCATCTCCTGATCGCTGTTTAGATCAGTGGCTTCAGTGAACAGTCCTTCCTCCTTCACCCCACTAAGACAGACAAAAACGTTCATGTTTTGGGTCTCTCAGAGGGCAGGCATCTTCCCCTAAGGCACACGCTTTGTGTCTGTTGGTAGCTGGTGCTACAGCTGGGTGCTGTTACGGCACACCTGTGCACCCAGCAGTATTTCCTACACAGATACTTGCCCCTAGATCCCATCATGAACATCTTGTCATGCTTGCTTTGTTACATGTCTCCACCATCTATCTACCCATCAGTCCTTCTAGTTTTTATTTTTTGAAGCATTGCATATACTCTGTAGCCATTACATATCTCAGCATGGGGATCATTAACTGGAGCTCATTGTTTTACATTCAGGTAAAACGTGCATACGATGAAATCCGCAATCTGGGTGTAGTTCCTCTGTTTTGACTACATGCACCCGTGTAACCACACCCCTCAGTCCGTGCAGCACCACCCTCTCCGAGGAGTCCCTCCTTGTCCTCCCAGTCATTCCCCACCCCCACCCCGTCAGGAGCCACTGGTCTGGATTTTTCCCTGCAAAGATGAAGAGCTGGTGCTTTTCCTGTGAGGTTTATACAGCGTAAGTGCTGATGGGTCGCTGTCATCCACCACAGGGTCTTGACACTGCACACAAGCAGAGAGTGGCTGAAGTGCTCAATGACCCTGAGAGTTCAGAGAAGCGGCGCAGCCGGGAGAGCCTCAGCACGGACGTGGTCAAGTACGAGAGTGGCCCCGACGGTGGCGAGGAAGTGAGTATGAGCGTAGAGTGGAACGGGGTAAGTACAGTCCACAGTCGGCGCGGGGCGGGTGAGGGCTCTGCCTCTCACCAGGGGCACACTGCACCTGTGAGGCTCCAGCCAGCACGAGCCTGGTCCTGTTGAAGAGGTCACTTCTCTCTTGTAGGAACCGATGGAAGCTGTTTGGCTTCACTTTGACCACTTAACATGCTGATTGAGTGTCCTGGTTATTGAAAGCATAATCCGTATCTGGCTCTATTTTAATACTCGGATTAGCGTGCCAAATAACTAACTTGCTTTTTTAACTTAACCCATCTCATTGCTAACTTCAGTACTCCTAATTTCGCTGACCAGACTGCTGTAGGTTTTGTTAGAATTAGTTAAAATGCCTTCAAGGGGAATGATGTTTAAACTAGAGTGTTTTTTAAAATAGCTTAAGAGCAGAAATGTTAGGTGGCAGCTTTTCTTTAGGTCCCACCTGTCCTGGAGATCATACGTCCCTGAGAGTGGGGTCCAGTGACCATCGCTCTTCCCAGTCACCTGCTGCGGCTTACCAGCCTGGACACATGGCTGTGTTTGCAGCATGTCAGACCTTCTGAGGGCTGGCAGGCCCTCCTTCTGCTCTCGCCGTTTGGCCTCTGGAGAGCATTTGGCCTCTGCACGTCTCTTTCTAGTGTGTTTTTGTAACACACGGATAATTTTTAGTGCACATAAGTCTGGTGCCTTTGGAGTTTGCTTTATCAGAGAGGGTAGGACGCAGGCTTAGTTTGGGTGCAGCCAGGTGCACTGCCTATGTTTTCCAAGTGGCAGGACTTGAGATTGATTGATTGTAACTGTGCGGATGTCTTGCTAGATAGTAGTTGGGGGCTTTCTTATAATCTAACTACCTTACTGTTTGAACCTATTTATTCCTTAGGATTTTTTATAGCTGTAGCAGATTGGTGAGAATTAGCATTCTAAATAAACATTTTGTAAAAAAATGTTAATGGCCAAAACTTCTGGGAGAAGCTTCTTTTGACTGTCTTATCTGGCAGCGTCCTTGGCTCTGGTTTTCTCTGTGCCAAGACAACCAATCAGCATCTGTTCTGACCATTAGCCCTGTTGGGCAGTAGTCACAGTAAAGCGATGGTTTAGCTCTTCCTGTTGGCCCATCTTAGAACTGTGTACTGTACTCGTCCCTGGGCTGCTGTCTGCCGCATGCTTGGTTCTAGGGGCAAGTCCTTCTCCAGCCGCTCGAGGCAGCCTGCAGATTGTGACTCTTGAGGGCGTTCTGCAGGAACCTTCTTGAGACAGTATTTCTAGGTCAGCATTTATATGAAACCACTCAACAATAAAATTGTTGACAACCCAGAGTTCTGTCACTGCCCTAGAGACTGGGAATCAGGGTTAAGGAGACCTGCTGTTATTGTGCTGTTGGGCAGACTCCGCTGCTCGGTGCATGGATATCTGACTTTGCGGTGGGGTTCGGTGGGAGGATTCCATCAGCCCTCTGGGCTGGGTTACACCACAGTGGGTGGAAGCAGCCGTCCTCTGAGTGCAGGCTTGTCTCTTCTTCCATTTCCTGTTGATGTACTACTCTAGGACACTCATTACTCTGTTACACTCACACTGTTACACTCATTACTCTAGGGCACTTACACTGTAAGATACTTACTACTCTGAGACATTGACTACTCTACTACACTCATACTCTAGGACACTCACTATTCTATTACACTCATTACTCTAGGACACTTATTACTCTGTTGCACTCATTACTCTATAACACTCATGCTCTAGCATAGTCATTACTCTGTTGTACTCATTACTCTATTACACATACTCTAGGATAGTCATTACTCTAGGACAGTCATTACTCTATTACACTCATTACTGGAGGACACTCATGCTATAGGATACTCATTACTCTGTTACACTCATTACTCTAGGACACTCACACTCTAGGGCGCTCATTACTTTAGGGCACTGATACTTTAGGATACTCATTACTCTATTACACTCGTTACTCTATTATACTCTAGAATAGTCATTACTCTGTTATACTCATTACTCCAGGACACTCATTACTCTAGGACACTTATAGTCTAGGACACTCATTACTTTAGGGCACTGATACTTTAGGATACTCACTCTATTACACTCATTGTTCTAGGGCACTCGTACTCTAAGATACTCATTACTACACTCATTGCTCTAGGACACTCACGACTCTGTTACACTCATACACTGTGATTTTGGTGTTATCATATCCCCTTCAGAATTATTTTCTTTAGGAACTGACATGATGTTTTTCTTTTCAGAGCCAATGTGCCTGACTCTGAGACACTGAGTGAGTGGCTGTACATCTTCGATGAAATCTATTCCAAGTTGATTGACTGACTTATAGATTATAAATCCTAGGTCGTCTAGCCCAGTGGTCTCTAACTTCCTTTTGAGCAGTAGAAGGGACCCTTTCTTCACATGGAGTCTTGCCTACAGCGGGTACACGGGGACCTGCCTGGGTAAACAGGGAAGGCGGCTGAGGGGCTCTCTCATTACTGGTCACGAGGCATCCTCGCAGACGCAGGCCACCCTCCCCTCTGCAGGGAGGTGCTGGCTCTCGGACTCCTTTCCTAGATGCTCTGAGGTTCTGAGAAGGTAGTGCTAAGCTCTGCCAGCATTCAGTTTGACTTTAATTTCAGATGCACTTTCATTATTTTAAAAAGGCAGTGAAGGCAGTATGCACACTTAGGTGCGTTTCTGAACCACCTTTATTGAGGTGTGAGTACCTGTACTAGACGAGCCCATTTTCACTGTCCTGTGTGATGTGGGTGTTGGTGCAGTACACCCAGCGCAGTCATGCGTCCTCCAGAGACCTCAGGTCCCCGTGCCTGAGGTTTTCCCGAGATTGTAAGGCCAGCAGTTTAAAACCGTCATCCTTTGCCGCCCCTTACTTGTGTGCACCCCGGTGTTCTCGGTCCCGTACGGTCGAGATCAAATGCAGGAACCAGCTGGGGGTTGCGGAGGACAACATCTGCACCAGAGCCTCGGCCTCCCACGTGGGCTTCGCAGAGGCAGCGCCATGATGTCGGCGCTCGACTTTATTCTAGTAATGGCTCGTCATACGTTGCTTTTTTTACTAATAATTTATTTTGTTGTGAATATACACAGACAAACACATACCAGTTCAGCAGTTTTACAGTACAACTCAGTGACACTGATTACATTTTTCCAGTTGTGCAACCATTCTCACCCTCCTTTTCTGAGTTGTTCCTCCCCAGTTAACAAATTCACTGCCCCCTGCGGTTCCTGTCTAATCTTTCAAGTTGCTGTTGTCATTTTGGTCCCATATAGATAGACCTTAAAAGAGCATAATGCTCAAGGCAGACATTTTTTACTAGTTAAGCTAAGCTGTTGTTTGACTTTAAGCAGACTTCAGGGCATATGTTTGGTTTCAGGTTTAAAGATCATCTCAGGGCAATAGTTTCGGGGTTCATCCAGCCTCCATGGCTCCAGGAAGTCTGGAGTCCGTGAGAGTTTGAAATTCTGGTCCATATTCTCCCCCTGTTGACCAGGATTCCTCTGTGGAATCTTTGATCAAAATGTTGAGTAATGGTGGCCGGGAGCCATCTACTTCTTCTGGTCTCGTGGTGGCGGTCAGCCACACATTCCATAACCTCCTTCTGTTCCTGACTCTCCTTCTCTCTCTCTTGCTCCAGGTGAATAGAGAGCAATTACTGTGCCTTGGATGGCTGCTTGCAAGCTTTTAAGACCTTGCCATCCATTCCTATGAGAACATGCCATTTTGATTTTATTTTGAGATTCTGCATGTGGTTTCTGCCTTTTAAAAGAGGGCTTCAGTGCTTTGAACAAGTTTGAAAGCCGCCACATTAGGGAGAAGCACTGTTTGCTCTGTTAGACACCTCAACTCCAGCAGGGAGGACGGCAGGGAGAGGCACGGGGGCCGTGGATGAAGTGACGATCCCCATATACAAGGTGGCAGGCCTCATGTCTCCCAGGGTTCAGAAATAACATTTAACGTAAGGGTAGCGTGGTCAGAGCTAAGGCTCACTAGGTTACAGTAACTGGTCCCCGTGGATGCCGGCGGTCTGTACCAGCCAGAGCTGAGCACTGCGCTGTCACAGTGCTCCGAGGGCAAGGCTGCCGGAGAGTAGTGATTAATCCGGTGTGTTTTGGATCTGATTCTTGACATGCTAGGTAATTTGTTTAGGGGAGTGCGATTCTATTAAATATGTGTCGTAAAGATTATGACTAAGCCACCTGAAACTGTAGCTTCCTTAGCATCATTTTTGAATAATGAGCACAGGTCTTCATCAGGCACTGTAAAGATGTTGCTTATGGACCGACTCCTCAGACCTCAGGTGCTGTGTGCAGATTAGTCATTCTCTGGGTAAAGTTGGATCCCTTAGCCTCTGTGCACACGGCTTCGCGTCAGATGTGTGATAGGCTGCGTCAGTCACCGCCTCTGGATCCCCACGGAGACCATACAGGAGGCTCTCTGGGTGGTGGTGGCATCTGGGAATCTTATTTCCTGCTCTCCTGCTGGAGGCGTAATTTAAAATTCCGTATGGTAAATTGGAGATGAAGCGTGAGCTCTGGAAACCAGATTCCTGCCCTGCGGCCCTTTCTCCACTCCCCAGTTCTCTGCTGGACCCCTTCGCAGGGAGCCCCCCATGCTTCTCATCCCGCTCCCCATTAACATTTGAGAAGGTTTTTAAGACACTAACCTATTACCCAGGATTATTGGGCAATGGGATATACTGGTTAGACATAGATTTTTATTCTTAAAAAATTGCACTAGGATGACAGCTAGAATATACCAGAAAGAAAATAGTCATCTCAAATCCACAGATAATAGCAACCGCTGTACATTTTTTAGCCAATACACTGTACTGTTCATTTCTGTTCAGAACCCACTTTTTGGATGTGACTGTCTTTCACATCAGCATGAAGAGGGAGACTGTTTTCTGAGGTGGGGGACACACAGAAATCTCCCAGCCCTTCAGCCCACGCTGAATGGAAATGGGCTGGGTGGGTGGGGACTCTGAACCCAGGTCTGCGGGGCCACGCTGCCCATCCCGGCGGCCTGTCACTCCTGGGCTGAGTGTGTGTGTGTGTATGAGATCTCACGACTCCTGAGTGAAACTGGTCATAAGCTTCTGCCGAGGCTCTCCCACTGGGTGTTACACGTCCCCTGCGGTGGTAGCACTAAGCCTCGCCATGAACAGCAGGGGTCGTACTACCTGTGGAATTAATGTGGTAGAATTCTATTTCTGAAGAGCAGCAAGAGCTTACTTATGCTTTCTTGTCCTCCAACATCCTCGGGGAGTTGGTAACGAGTGTTATTTTTCCATTTAAAGATGAGAAACGTGAAGCTCGGGCTGGTTAAATGACCCGCATCCCGTGGTGAGTGAGACTGGCGGGCACAGGGCCAGCGCCTGCTGCTCCTCCGTCCGGCCGCCTCTGGAAGCCCGTCTCCTGTCCTTAATGTCATTCCCGCTGTCGACTGCATGTGTCACATGTGCTGGAGACTTTTAAAGCTGGTGCTTCCTTTAAGTTTCTGAAACGTCTGAAGCATTAGTGCTGTTCAGAGAATGAAGCCCTGCCTGTTGGGCTGCATTTTCTCATTCCGGAGAAGCGGGCTCCCATGGGAGTTAACACTCCCTTGGGCGTGCTCTGCCTGTGGGCAGCCTGGGTTTGGTCTGCTCCCTGTGGAGGGTTCCGTTGCAGGCGCTCCTGTGCACAGTCACGCGAAAAAAAGCCTCTCGAAGTATCAAGGAGTGCTGAATTGTATTTTGTTGGCTGTTAGGAACAGACTAGATTACATGAGATGCAGCAGAAGGTCCAGTACCTGTTTTACACTCAGCTGATAGAAGCAGGAGAAGGTAACCCCAAATACTCAAGCAGTGAAAGATGCTGCTGAGCCTTCGTGACCTAGAAATACTGTGAAGCCGGCGGTGCGCAGGGGGAAGCGGGCACCCCTTCTTCTCTCGGGACAGTCTCATTGGACTCTCTCTCGTTTCTGTCTGACAGGCCTAGCTGCCTTGGGGTCTTACGCTGTCTCCTGCATGACGGGCGTCACCGCCTGCAACTTCCCTCCTCTCCTCCCCGTGCTGACTGCTGTGCTTAGCAACCTAGGATTCTGTCAGAGCTCCACTCTGCGACCGGCCGCCCCTCTCGGCGCTGCTCTCTCTCTCGAGGGTCCTTACTTCTGTATACTTGTAGCTTTGCCAGAAATGTACTCGGTAATGTACACTGCTGTATTAATAAACACCACTTACGTGGCCCACAGCGTTCACATGAAGAGCGATTAGCTGTGCACTTGGGTCCGTGGTCGTTAAGTCTCTGCGAGGTGTTCACACTGGCACGGTGGTGGCCTGTGGCGTGCCGGCTGTGGGAGCCGGCGTGTGCCGCACGGCCCCCCCGTGCGCAGAGACCACGGCCCCACCTAGGACCCTCTGACGTAGCCTGTATGGTCTAGTCTTTGTGTGCAAGTTTAGCAATTCTGCTTTTCTCTACTAATCTCTGAGTGTTCAGTGATATGTGATTTGTGTCTTTCTAACTTCTAATAAACTCACTCCAACTGACTGGTGTCTTGGTGTCTGTGTGCCTCACAGGACCCCTCGCTCCTTCCACGCACCTTTTCGTAGCTTCTAGAAGCAGCGGGTGGTTATGGGTGAGCTTACCGAGTGACCCATCCTGGGAATAAAGGTTGCTGTGTGCGTATTTCCTTCCCTGTGTTTTTGCTCTTTCACATCCAGATACTTCATGTTTTATGTCTGAGTCAGTTACATGAAAGCTGGGCCACTCTTTCAGCTTCTTAGAAGGGGTTCGAGGGGTTTGGGTTACTTGTTTAGACTGAGCATTATTTACTTTTCTAACCAAATTTAGAGTCGACATTTAATAAAAGCATTCTGAGAAAACAGTACATATAAGAATTGCATTTCAGTGACACTGTTCAGAGAAAGTTGGCTCTGTCACGGCTGAGCGTTTCGGGTCCTGTGCTGTCTCCTGGACCAGGTGCCCACATGTTTGCTAAACTTGGAATTTGATTTTGATAATTCCTAGAAGCTGCCTTCATTTTCTTGAGACTTTTTTGTATATTGCCTCTTGTCTCAAAACAGCAATATATTCACTTGTTCTCTGGAGATGTTACACTTTTGTTTGAAAAAGCTTCTTCACGTTCAGAAGTTTGCATGATCATTGGTTATCCTTAATGAAATTGTAATGGGCTGATTTCCGTTTACCGCGTATCCACGCTCACGGGCAGCTGGTGATGCCTGCAGGAACCGTGTCACCATCGGCTTACCGATGCGGGGTGGCCTGCACAGTGCTTGCTGCCTCTGGGGCCGCGAGGATGGGCCATGGCACGTCACACCTGTTCACGTCTCTTTCAGGACGGCACTGGATCTTTAAAACGCAGTGGTTCCTTTAGCAAGCTCCGGGCCTCCATTAGACGCAGCAGCGAGAAGCTGGTTAGGAAGCTGAAGGGAGGAAGCTCACGGGAGAGTGAGCCCAAGAACCCTGGGTAACTATCTCTTCTAGCCCTGCGATCCTCGTCTCCACCCCCTCTCCCCAGACATGTCTGCAGGCCCCCCCGCCTCCCCAGACGTGTCTGCAGGCCCCCCGTCTCCCCGGACGTGTCTGCAGGCCCCCCCGTCTCCCCAGACGTGTCTGCAGGCCCCCCCCATCTGCTCACCCCCAGGGTATAGACGGCACAGCCCAGCTCACCCCCGGGGTGTAGACAGCATAGCCCAGCTCACCCCCGGGGTGTAGACAGCATAGCCCAGCTCACCCCCGGGGTATAGACAGCACAGCACAGCCCAGCCCCCCATGAGAGTGTAGACAGTACAGCCCAGCTCGTCCCCAGGGTGTAGACCGCACTGGGCAGCTCAGGAGTTGCAGTGGAGGCCTTTCCCAGGACAGGCTGAGAAATATGGGAAACTTCCTGTTCAGAGGCTAAAAGAGCTGAGCCCTCTAAGAGGAATTGACGCACCTCTCTGATTTTGTTACATGTGCAAAGAAAGCCTTAGTAATGAACAGTGGGAATTTAATATTCAGACATTGAACATACTAAATTTGTTTAGATACACAGTTAAGGAACCCTAGTGGCTCTGTGGTTAAGCACTCGGCTTTTAACTGAAAGGTCAGTGTTGTGAACCCACCAGTGGTTCCAAAGGAGGAAGACCTGCCGATCTGCTCCTGTAAAGATTACAGCCTAGAAAGCCCTTTCGGGCAGTTCTGCTTTGTCACATGGGGTCGCTATGAGTCCAAATTGACTCAACAGCAAAGTACACATTATTTTTTAAATCAGTATTAGTTTAAATCCTTTAAAATTAGTTTTATCTTTTAAAATCGAAAGTTAGCTACCACTGAATTAAGTCTCATACAGGTGTAACTATAGGGGAAAACAGTTTTCAATAGGAGAAAGATCATATTCTCAAGACTTTATTAGGAGAACGTTCTTTAGAAGATTTTGAAAAGCTTAGGTTTTCCATCTGATTAAAAAAAAAGTTTCGGTCATGGGTCTGAGTCTTTGGAGCAATAAAATTTAAGTTATCAAAGGAATTTGGTTCTTAAAATATCCTTTATTTTCTGTAAAGCTTGTCGAGGATGGGGCTGTGTCACATGGCTAACAAATTGCCCCACTGGGTTATTTCTGGTGTAAATGACTTCCTGTTTCTGGATACATTTCTTATGGAATCACTGCTTTTCTCAGCTGTTCTGTGTAACTAACTTCCTGAATGGTACCTACTTTCTAAAGACTAATTCTTAGTAAAGCTGTTCTCACCGGTTCCTGGTTCAGCTCTGCAGGTAAGAATTCTCATGTCTCAGGCCTGTGAGACCTAGTCCCTTGGATGACAGAGTGGTAATATTAAAGTTACATGCCCTTTTGGTTCTGTCATTTGCTGTTTTGCTTTTTCCTCGAATTGTCACTGGGACCTAGCACTGAGACCTCTCGTGTTACATCTTGCTCTCTCCGGAGGCCGGCCACGGGGTGCGGTGGGGGGAGCAGAGGGGGACCGTGTCTGCTTTTTAGCGCTCTGGACTCTGTTCTGTCAGCCCTGTGTCCCTCTGGAAAGTGCTCTCTGCTCCTGGGTGAAGCTGTGGTTGCTCTTGGAAGGCGTTCAGCCCTGAGGCAGGAGGAGCAGCTTGGCTTTTAAGAACCGTCGCCCCTCTCCTTCCATAAGCTTACCGAGCTCCGGGAGTGTCTGGTGCTGGAGGGGGTCTGGCCTCTCGAAATGGTGGGATTTGTCAGCACGCTGCCCACCTGCCCTCAAGGTAACCCCAGTGCCCGAGAAGACAAGTGGATTATCTTTGAAATAGAGTGCTCCTGTTTTAAAATACAAATTTCCAGAACTGGAGTGCTAGATTGCTGTGTGCCTCTGTAAATTCTGGAGATTGAGCTTTTCCCTGACGGCATTGTGAGGAGGCAGCTGCGATTGCACCACCGCTTAGCTTCCCTCGCTTTGAGGTGTGCCGAGTGACCGGCTTGTCCTCCGTCCCGCTCTGGGCAGTACTGATGGCACAGGGGGCGCACCCTGGCTAGTTGAGGTTCTGGGTGTTCTGAAGCTTTTTAAGTGCAAAGCTAATTCTGGCACCAAGTTCATAACACGGGGCGTACTTCCCATGTGAGGGAACTTGGGTTTTCTTTTCTTTTACGTTTCCTTTCTGTCTTTGCCATGATTTAAAAAAGAAGAAGAAAAAAGGAACAGTGTGTGAGCACTCCCCACTGAGATGACAGTGAAGGTTCATGGAGCGGGGGCCCTGGGCTAGCCCCCCCAGTGTAAAAAAACGGGTGCTTGCACGCCTGACAGGCACACTTGCACGCCCCGACTGATTCACACACCCCGACGGGCATGCTTGTGTGTCCCGACCGACTCATATACCCCAACAGACACGCACGCCCCGACTGATTCACACAGCCTGACAGGCACACTCGTGTACCCCGACCAGCACACCCCAACTGATTCACACACCCCGGCAGGCACACACACCC
>NW_004443981.1:16682772-16683202 GCF_000243295.1 Trichechus manatus latirostris
GTCACACACCCCGACCGAGTCACACACCCCGACTGAGTCACACACCCCGACTGAGTCACACACCCCAACAGGCACTCTCACACCCTGAGTCACACCCCGACTGAGTCACACACCCCGACAGGCACTCTCACACCCTGACCGAGTCACACACCCCGACTGAGTCACACACCCCGACAGGCACTCACATCCTGACCGAGTCACACACCCCGACTGAGTCACACACCCCGACAGGCGCACACACCCTGACCGAGTCACACACCCCGACTGAGTCACACACCCCGACTGAGTCACACACCCCGACAGGCACTCTCACACCCTGACCGAGTCACACACCCCGACCGAGTCACACACCCCGACCGAGTCACACACCCCGACTGAGTCACACACCCCGACTGAGTCACACACCCCAACAGGCACTCTCACACCCTGA
>NW_004443981.1:16683495-16705037 GCF_000243295.1 Trichechus manatus latirostris
ACAGGCACTCTCACACCCTGAGTCACACACCCCGACTGAGTCACACACCCCGACAGGCACACTTGCATACTCTGACAGGCCCACTTGTGTGCCCCAACCGACTCACACACCCCGACAGGCAAACTCGCACGCCCCGACTGAGTCACACAGCCTGACAGGCACACTTGCACACCCTGACAGGCTACACTCGTGTACCCCGACCAGCACACACCCCAACTGATTCACACACCCCGACAGGCACTCTCACACCCTGAGTCACACACCCTGACCGAGTCACACACCCCGACAGGCACACTCACACCCTGACCGAGTCACACACCCCGACTGAGTCACACACCCCTACAGGCACACTCACCCTGACCGAGTCACACACCCTGAGTCACACACCCCGACAGGCACACTCACCCTGACCGAGTCACACACCCCAACTGAGTCACACACCCCGACAGGCACACTCACCCTGACCGAGTCACACACCCCGACTGAGTCACACACCCCGACAGGCACACTCACACCCTGACCGAGTCACACACCCCGACTGAGTCACACACCCCGACAGGCACACACCCTGACCGAGTCACACACCCCGACTGAGTCACACACCCTGGCAGGCACACTTGGGTGCTCCAACTGATTCACACACCCCAACAGGCACTCTCACACCGAGTCACACACCCCGACTGAGTCACACACCCCGACAGGCACACTCACACACCCTGACCAGGTCGCACACCCCGACAGGCACAGCTATGCACCCTGACCAACTCGCACACCCCAACAGATGGACTCCCACACCCTGACAGACTAAGTGATGTTAGAAATTTCATCCCAGAAAATGCATAAAACTGAACAATCTTCCCAAGTAAGATGCACTACTGTATCAATAGATCAGTGGTTCTCAGGCTTGAGCACACGTCAGAATGTTCTGGAAGGTTTGTTCACGCTCACACTCCCGGCCCCTCCCTCTGTTCTGACCACCAGGCATTTCCACTGAGTCCTGGTGGTGGTGGTGCTGTGGGCAGAATGAGCCGGGCAGAGGGCTTGTGGCTTCTGGGCGCAGTTCTAACATTTCTTGCACTACTGAATGTTTGTGAATGTTCTGGAGTGTGTAGATTTCCTAGTAAAGTTAATTGGCCAATTAAATAAGTTCAATTAAACATGTTCCAACAGTGAATGTGCTCGGCTCCTAACCAAAAGGCTAGCTGTTAGAGTCCACCCAGAGGTGCCTCGGAAGAAAGGCCTGGCAAATTAAACGAATAATATTGTGAATAAGAATCAGCACAGAGCTGGTTTCTGGGAGGCGGAGATCAAGTGTTTCTCCACTTTCCGACTTCTCCGCTTTCTTAGACTCCAGCTGCTCCTTCCTGCCCGGAACTTTCTGTGCTGAGCTCAGTACTTTGCTGCAGCGTCGCAGGGAACTCAGACTGTCCCTGTGGTTGTGTGGTCTATTAGGGTGAAGGATGCAACTCAGAAGTCAGGAAGTCACTGGGGAGCAGCGTGGACAGGCGCATACGGCAGAGGGAGGCGGGGGAGGCTGCCCTCCAGGAAGCTCGCCTCCAGGATTCTCGTCCTCAGGAAGCTTGGAGGGGCCTCGGGTTCCGCCTCACCAGCTCCTGCGCCTTCACACAAACCTCAGTTGTGACCAGTGCAGCACAGCGGGGCTGGGGTCACTCTGAGCCCATAGACCACCCGGGCCTTTGGCCGTGGCTCTCTTACACGGCTAACAGCCGGAGGGTCATGCCCCCTGCCCGCACATTTGTCCGTAACTCAGTCGTGTGTCAGTGCGCATCTTTGTCCCATCAGTCCATTGTATCGTAGGGCAGAAACTCTCAGGGCGGGCCCCTCAGGCCTGCGGCAGGCGTCCATCTGCCGCCCATCTGACCTGGTCAGCTGCCAGAAGTCGCCTCAGCTTTACCTTTCTGGCGTCTGATGAAATTTAGCCGAGAAGGTTATTCCCTTGCTCTGGGCTGCCCTTGAGGCATTTACACACTGGTGGGTTTCCCTGCTGCATGGCCCATTCACTCATTCCTTTACCTTCAGCTGCTACTGCTCCTTCCTTCCACGTGTCATTCATTTTTACCCCAACTTTTCCACCTGGGGAAGGGCCGTCAGGTTCAGCGCTGTGCTGGCCTGGATGGCTGGTAGGGAGACCAGCCCAGCAGGCGCCTCCCCTCCGTCCACTCCATCCGTCCAGGGTGGGGTCCCACAGGTCCAACACCCACAGCGTCTCGACCGCTGGACAGCATTCGCTGCCGTCTGCTCCTGAGAAACCAGCCGCCGAGAACCCCGTGGAGCACAGTTGTGCTCTGACAGACGTGGGGTCGCTGTGACACAGATGGGCAAGGATGTCATGTCCGTGCGGTTTGGTTTTGTACTCTGCCTCATGGTTCTGGTGGAGGGGACTTGTTCAGAGCCCCGGCGCATCTGCGGGATCCACTGGGATGCTTTGGGGCGAGTTTTATCCAGGGGGTACGTACATTAAGGCTTCTGCTCTTGGTGTGGTTTATTCATCTAACACAAAGGTGCTGGGCTCGTGGTGCTGGTCGCCAGCCTCGGGTCTGTCGATGCTAACCCTGTGCTCCAGCCTTGCCGCTTCCTTAGCCGCGTGCAGCAATGATAGCGCCCACTTCCGTGTGTGTGTTCCTCTTCCCAGTGCTGGTGCTGGGTCAGCATTTCAGCATTACCCTTAGCAGAGCTCAGGTGGCTTTCGCTGGAGGGCATCGTGGTGGCGGGGAGCAGTTGCAGTAATTGTAAGAATGTCCATCGTTGACATGTAGGGCTAGGTAAGTCAGAGGGTGCTGCATCAAGTGAGGGCTGAACAGTGACTCTGTTTGCACAGTTCACTGTGTTTCTGTAAACGTGAAGAGTGTCCTGACATCTGTCTTCAGTTGCGTTCCTTCATGGAGGAGTGCTGGCTTCTCGTTCATTTTACTAACGACAGATGACTGACTTCTATTTTCATAAAGAAAAAGACCTGAAACACGGGGTGCGTTCCTGACCTGGCCTTAACAGTGAGCTGGGTGTCCTCCGACATGGTCATCTGCAGGCTGAGGCTCCCTGCCGAGACCTGTCTGGTGACGTGAGGGTCAGCAGGCGTGGTGGCCAAGTGCCCAGTGCCCCTGCAAACCAGGTCCACATAGGGAACTCTGGAGACGGGCGAGGCCAGGGCTCCCTGGGGGCCAGTGGGCATCCCCCACGCGCAGAGGGACAGCGGGGGCCGTGGAGGCTGCTCGCTTGCTCCAGCGCCTGGTGATGTGGCTCTGACCGTTTGTCCTTACATGTCCACTGTCACCGTTGCAGCCTGAAGCGTGCCAGTTCTCTGAACGTTCTGAATGTGGGCAAGGCAGCCGGAGACCGTTTCCAAGTAAGAGCCCGCCCTGTCCTGGTCGCCTTCTCCGGGAGCTGGGGCCCACTGTCCTCTCAGCAGAGTATCTCTGACGGCAGACAGATAGCCATAATAATGCCATTTTAGTGTTTTGCATCAGATATTGCTATACTCGTGGACAAACATTCTTAGTATATTAATGACCTTTAAAGTAGTCTGACCTAATTAAAAAGTGAAGTATTCCGATAAAGTAGAATAAAGCTTGACCGATGATTAATCTGTGTGACTTCAGCCTCTGGTAAGTTCCAAACTAACCCTGTCCAGTCAGGCTGTTCAGAGTGTGACTAACAGTGACTAATACACTCTGACACTCAAATCTTTAGCACTTTGTCAGATTGTCCACGTCTCAAACATGTCACGTTGGTTTGTTTCACCTTCAAATTTAAAACGTTGGCATCATATTCTCCATCAAAAACGGCCTTTTTGATTTTCGTTTCTTCTGAACATTCGGTGTGGCTCCTGGAGACTGCTCCTCGGAGGCCTGGGCCAGCCGTGACCCCATTGCCCACCACCGTGCCCAGTCTGCAGCAGGCAGCTTGTGCTCACACCGGGGGCCTCCCTGACGTTTAGTTACGGGGCCCGCACTGCCCTCCCGGCCCCAGGCTGCCTGGCTGCCACACCTCATGAGCCCCCACCTTCCCAGATGCCCACACGCAGCGACTGAAACGTGTCCCCATCACCGAGGGCGGAGGCGCACATCTGCCCCCACCCTGCCCATCGCCTGCAGCCCGAGAAGTTGAGAGGTGGCGCACACTAGGTGGTGCCCTCTGAGCTCCCTCGGTGAGGATGACCTTTTGTTCTGAAAAGGCCGTAGTTGGCACATCCCCTCTTCTGGGGTCCACCTGTCAGTGTTGGTACTCAGGAGCCACTTGAACTTGCTCCTCCGAGGTCCCGTGTCAAGTGTCATTTTCCGTTTGTTTTTCCATGCAGGAACGAGATAATTGTCTGGCAGATTCACGAGCTCTGAGCGCCAGCCACTCTGACCTGGCCTGCTGAGGGTCCGGCCAGAGCTAGATAGACCCTGAGACCCAAGAAGCGCCAAGACCCCCAGCCCTGCCCAGCCCCTCATTCTGCATAGGAGCCGCTAGCCTGGCCTCCCCGCCACGGACGCGCCTCCTTTTCTAGACAGTGATGTCCACCGCCACTGGACGCTGCACCTGTGCCCCTGGATCTGTTAGCCCTTCTGCAGCTTGGGGCGCGAGGGCCAGCCAGGGCGTGGTGCCCGGGCACTGGGCAGTCTCTGCACGCTCAGATCTGCCGGCTGCTCACGGACGCGCGCTCACTTTCTGCCATGACGCCAAAATCGATTTTAAGTTTTAATGGTATAATAGACTATCAATTAAGAATCCAGACTCTTAAGCTACACCCTTTTAGAATGACAAATTAATGATCTGAGGCAGTGACACCTGAAATGTAGAGGGAAGTGCTTGGTTTAAAGACGGGAGGAAGGAGTTAGCATCCTGCCGGGCGTCCTCGCATCTCCGCCTCTGCTGGATGCGCTCGCTGTCCCGTTTAGAGCTGGACGTGCCCGGGCCCCGCGCCCACACCCTGCACCCACCCATGGAGCGGGTTTCCCCTCTCCTTCGGCTCCTGTATGCTAAGTTTGTGGAGATTGTGTTTTACTTTTTAGTTTTTTCTTTGTAGTGTTAAGTAGCACAGGGTGGATTTTGACAGGATGTTTCCACATCCGTCCTGTAGCATCATTTCTGTAAGAAAGACTGACGTGCAGGTGAGGGGACTGTGACGTGGGTTACAGCTGCGGAGAGGACCAGGAGCTAGACTGAGCTCCAGTCCTGAGGCTGCAGCCCTCAAGGGGACACGAGGTCTGAGCTGTGGTCAGTCTGCACAGAGGTGGCACCAGGGCCCCTCGTGAAGTGGCCCTTCCCAGGCTAGAGCAGGTGGCGCTGCAGCCCGTGCTCACGCCTCTGCTTCCAGCTGCCGTCCGCTCGCCTCTCAGGCCGCACATGGCGCACGCTGGCCTGCGCTCCTGCGGCCCTTGGGTGACCCCCGGCAGGGCCTGGGCTTGGGGCCAGGGTGCTGGAGACGGCGCGTCCCACCAGGGCTTTGCTTTAGAGGGTCCACGTAGTTCAGTGATGTCCCGTCGTAGGCTGCGTGTCCTGGGGGGAGGGGGTGCTGACGACACAGCTCCCCGCACACCAGAAACTCACTTTCTAAATACTTTTCGCGAGACGCTGACAACATCGATGGCTCACGAGAAGACACCAAAAGAGAAAAAAGAGTCACCCCTCGGTGACGCTGGGGCGCCGTAAAGGCCACCCTTAGGAGCGGGTGGCTGGGGGTGCCTGCCACAGTGACGACCACAGAACCCCACCTCCACGTCTGAGAAGCTGACGCGACGTGTTTGAGACCCGCTTTCCCTGAGTGACAGTCCTCTCTGGAGAGTAAAGACGGGGCTGGGCAGAGGGCTGACTTCCCAGCTCCCACAGTGATGAGAACAGCCAGCGCTTAGCAGTGGTCCTGACCCACTCTGAGCCCTGGCCAGCTCCCCGAGTCATGAGCTGTCTCTGCTGCCGCTGTGAGGCCCAGCCAAGAGACAGCCTTGTTTCAGAAAGGAGGTGTGACTCGGGGTCCCTGGGGGCCTGTTTCAGAGAGGGGGTGCTACGTGGGTCCCCGCAGTACTGGTTGTGCACTTGGATGGACGTGGAGGTGGCCCAGGTTGTAGCCTGCAGTCTGTAGCCTGGATGGAAACCTGAGAAGAGCTGGGACTGGCTGTTCCCCCGGCCCCCCAGTCCTCCTGGTGAGGCCCCTTCACTGAGGCAGCACTGGTTTCTGCATAATTAGGGCACCCTGGTGGTGGACAAAGGCAGACAGACAAGCTTGTACAGGCAGGGGTGCTGACACAGCATGGGCGGGGGCACTGATGGAGGGTGTCAGTAGGAAGGTCCATTTTGTGGGGTGGAGTGGGGGCTTGGAGAGGGATTTTGGGGGTGGGACGTTTCTAGACCCTTCCTGCTGGGTCCCTGGCACAGGCTGTGGTGCCCCGCATGGGTGTTTACAGTATGGGAGGGAGTGCTCGGTCTTAGGTGTTTACAGTATTTGATGAACTCAGAGTTCTGGAATTTAAAATTCCTCTCACTTGTTTGGTCAGAAAGCTGCCAGGAATGTCATATTAGAAATCCAGAGTTTATAGGAAGATACATATGTTGCTAAGGATACAGAAGTTTACGGAGTTCTTGTTGTCCTAAGTTGCCATGGTTACGTCAGAGGGCACACTGTGCCTACGCACCTTCTGGTGGGTTCACATTCGCACTCAGGTTTGAGCAGTGCACGGACCTGACACTGGAGGACAAACAGCACTTACTGTTCAGTCAGCACCGCACGCACAGCACGGTCGGCTGACTGGACGCGTCATAAAGATGAGGGCTGGTTAGACTCGCTCCCCCAGCGGGGGGCTGGCGTCCTGTCAAGGTGCTGTATAAACGATGGGGAGTTACCCCAGGGATCATGGGCACGGCGTCCCTGAAGATGGGGCTGTGGCCGAGCCTCGGGCGAGTGGAGACATCAGGACGCGGCAGCACCGAGCAGGCCCGGTCTACCTGCCCGTCCGCCGTGGCCAGCTCCTTGGAGGGCCCCCCAGACGCAGGCCCAGGGACTGTCAGTGCTGCTGAGATGGCTCTGTCTGCTGTCCCTGGGCCTGGGGGCTCCCGGGAGGGTCTACTGAACACTGTCTGGGAGCTGGGGTCTTACTTCCTAAAATGGTGGCGTGACTCACTTAGAAAATTACTGTTGTTTACATTTAACTACAAAAATAAAGTGTTTATTTCCCGCTGCGCAGCCCCTGCCCCTCCGTAGAAGACTTTTGTAAGGTCCAGCCCAGGGACATTTTCCCGTCTTTACACTGGTGACCGAGTCTTCTCAGGGTCGTAGACCCCTTTGCAAACCTGACGGGAATAAGTGGACCCTCCAGGCCTAGAAAGATGCAAACGAAACCTGTGCACCTTCGCGGCCCCCAGTGCCAGCCCAGGGTGAGAACCACTCTGCACACTCGTCTGACCCCCGCACCAGCCAGGCCTCCGAGTCTCGTCACAGCGGGGGAGGGCGGCTAAGACACATGACTGTTCTGTGCCTCGGTTTCCCTGTCTGAAGATAGGTAACAGTTCCTGCTTCCAAGGGGCGTTCTGAGGGGGCGCGAACCAGTGACATGAGTCTCCCCAGTGGGAGCCGTGCTTGTCGTCTGACACCCCTTGGGGATGTGGCCCAGACGAAGCAGGCAGCGTACTGCGGGAGGGTCCCACTGTCCGTCTGACCAAGGTGCAGTGGCTGGTCCTCAGGGCGGCTCTGCCTGAGTGGACGTGGTGCCAGGCTCCGGGGAGGCGCTGAGGACAGCCGGGCGGGAGGGTCGCCTGTTTTAGAACAGGCCAGCTGACTGGCCTGCCTTCCACACGCCGGGACACATGGCCGCTGTCCAGCCTGGGCAGGTGGCAGAGGTGACAAAGCAAAACAGACCCCTCCCGACCCGACAGCCACGGTCGGCTGTACTCCTGCCTGTTCCGCCGGGACACCCCAGCTCTGTTCTGGTACCCACCCTGCCTCCAGTCTCTGGGTGCAGCCTGTGCGGAGGGGGTGGGGGGGGTGGGGTGAGGATGGTGGCCATGTTCTGACAGCACCCCGCTGCAGCCCACGTGGTGGCAGGGCAGGCTGGGCCAGGAGACCCCGGGTGACCTGGGGGTGCTGCTCCTGGGCTGGTGATGGAGACAAAGCTGCTTCCTGTGAGGCCCCTGGGGACGGGGTTCCCACAGAACCTGCACTGTCGCTGTAGGAGCCCTCCTGAGGCTGAGTCCTGGTGGATCCCTGTGTCTCCCGTGGCAGTGGGTGGATGTGCACGTGGCCAGCCACCCAGCTCTCGGCCATGGGGTTGCCTACGTGGTCGTGGCCTTCCTTCCTGTGGAGGAGATGGAGCGGCTTTTGGCACAAGGAGAGGTCGTAACTGTCCCCAGGGGACAATGGGTCAGAGCTTTAGGTCTTCAGTCCCCCGAGGAGACATGCGAGCCTCAGGACCTGGCCAGGCGGACATTGTGTCAGCAGGACTTGGTCCCTGGCGTCCCCCGCACACCGTCTGCGCTAATGATGTAGGAACACGAGGTGGGGGGCAGGTGGGGTGCGAAGACCACCCGCAGGGTGCGGGCCGGCGGGCCAGGCGGTGCCTCCTCGCTGTGAGCGCGCTCGGTCGTCAGCCTCATCAGGAGCTGGTTGGACCAGGTGGTCCCCAGGGCCGGAGAGACCCGCTCGTCTGAGAAGCTAAGTCAGAAAGCAGGCGACCGTCACTCACAGAGAAAGCAGGGTCCCCGCACCGGGCCCCTGTGCCCCTGGGGCTAGGACTCACCCTTGCGGCCCAGCAGGCCCCCGCTCATCCATCGTCTCTGTGACCTGGAAGATGAGCCAGGCATCTGAGCCATGCTGCCCCCAGCCCAGCCGGGGACCCAAATGGCACTGGGGTGTTGGGGGGAGGGGGCACCTGGTTGATGCAGAGCACAGGGGTCTGGAAGGTGCAGCTCAGGCGGCGAAGCGTGGCCCCGAGCGTCTGGAGGTGGCGAGCCCTGGTGGCCGAGGCCTGGCTGTCGAATTCACAGCGGAATGGGGCGGCCACCGAGTCCAGCACCACCAGGCGGGCCATGCCGCGTGCCAGCAGGACAGGGATCCGCCGGCCCACACACTCCAGCAGGGCGTCCTGGGGGTCGGGGGGCCAGGTGAGGCTGTGGCCCTCCACCAAGTGGCCAGCAGCCTCTGGTCCATGTGGACCCTGTGCTGTCCTTAGGAAGGGCCCCAATCATGCGAGTGCCGGCACCCCCCGGCACCCCCCCCCCGCCGCGGACAGAGTCACAGCCTCTTTGTGCCACCCACCCACCCTGCGGTGGACACAGCCACGTCACTGAGCGGACCCCTGGGCCCTTTGTGAGCTCAGCACCCCCTACGGAGGTCCCATGGCTGGCCTGGAGCCTGCGGGCTGCCCGGGTCCGGCTCGCCACACCCCCGGGGGCCCCTCCTGGCCATCTCCCTCCAAGGCTCCGAGTCTGGCCTATACCCCCAGCCTCTCCCCACCCCACGAAGAGTCTGGGGTCCCTCCCAGTCAGACCAAGTGGGGTGGGATGGCCCCACCTCCTGCTTCCTGAGCAGCCTGAGAAGCCACCCGCTGAGGGATGGAGATGGACATTGTCCTCCGGGTCCACCCAGGCTGCTCTCTGGAGAGCAGAACTTGGCGGAGCTGGGTGGTCGGGGAGGGGCCCTGGGTCGGGGACCCCGAGCTCTGTCCTGCCTGGAGACGGACCCCCACGGTCCCCGAGGTCAAGGCGCTCCCCCGTTTGCAGCACGGGTGGGTACCCAGCCATGGGCAGCACGTCCTAAGTGCCGGCTCTTGAGTGTCTGGTTCAGCTCCTGAAGGGAGGCCATCTCTGCTTCACCCCCAGGGCATCTCCAGCGGAAAACGACAGCGGCAGCAGCGGCCTGGAAGACGCTGGCTTTAACGTGAGTGCTGCACGCCCCTCACCCTGGGGAGGCGGGGCACGCGGGGACGGGAGTACCCGAGCTGAGCAGGGATGACCACACCTGGCCACAGCCCTGCATCTGATGTCGGGGGGCACGCTAGGGAGACGGGGCAGGCAGTGATGGTGCCCGCTGGCTACAGGGTGGGGGTGATGGTGCCCGCTGGCTGCAGGGTGGGGTCTGGAGTGGTCCTAGTGAGGGGTGTTCCCTGCAGAGGACCCCGTGCTCATGAGGAGTCTGGGGCCACAGGGTGGTGGGGAGCGGTGGGCACCCCCGGCTTTTGGCTGCAGGAAAACCATGGGCCATTACACCATGCTGTCTCGGCCACAGCAGGGCTCACTCGCTACAGACACGGGGAGTGGGCTGCGGGAGAGTGACCTGCCCTGGACCTGCACACCCAGCCCTCAGCTCCAGGGAGCTCACACCTCCCAGGGGAGAGCAGAGCAGAAAGTCAAACCCACCAGCAGCCTGGCGGCCCGGCCTGACCACTTGTCCTCTCTTTCAGTGATCCCGCTCTGCCCCAGGATGGCGCTGTGTGTGCGCAGCCTTGGGCCTGTGACAGCTGGGGGCACAGCCACCACTGAGGCTGGGAGGCCGAGAGCCCGGGCCGCGTTCTGAGGGCCTCTCCCGTGTCTACTGCCGTGAGCGCATCACTGAGAGTAGTCAGACACCTGGGGCCAGCCCTCCCCTGGACCCCTGGCTGTGGGGTGAAGATGGGCATGGTGCTGGGGACCAAGGTGGCCTGTGCCTGCTCCATCCCCACTGTGTCATGTGTGATAATGTATTTTACTGTACACTGTTTAAAAATTAAAAGTTTCTATGCCCTAGCCTTCATGTGAGATTCTCTGTGACAATTCTCAGACACGGGATGGCGTGCTCAGGCGCTGGGGACAGGGCGCCGGACTCGCTGTACTGGTTTGTTCTCAAACTTGCCATTTTTCCCTTGAATTCTCCCGGTTTGTTACTCTTTTCTCTACGGAGTAACCATCTCTTTAATCTGTAAGTCCGACCAGCTCCTGCCCAGCTGGACACCCTCCCCCGCCGTCCGTCCGTCCACAGGGAAACGACCTGCTTCCAGGTCTGGGCGGCCCTTGCAGAAGGAGGTGGGCGGTGGGCTGGGGGCCTGCTCAGAGGGGCTGGTGGGCTCGGGCGGGGCAGTGTCCCATGAGCGAGGGGGCGCCTGTGCCTGAGAAGGCTCCACCTGAGGCAGTGGACACCCAGAGAGGCTTCTCCCCCAGGACAGGAGCCCAGAGTGCAGCCCTGCACCCTGGACGTGTCATTTCCGGGGCTTCCACCACGGCGGGGGGAGGGAGGACAGAAGGTGGGGGAGCTCGTGCAGCCCGGGCCTTTCAAGGGGGCAAGGGGCTTGCACGGGTGTGGGGAGACGTGTCAAGAGGCCCTGGTGCCCAGGGGACCCTGCTGCCCTCCTGGACGCCTCTGCTCCTCCCGTTCCTCCCCCCGACGCCTCTGTCCCCCCCGCCCCCCCCGCCAGACACCTCTGCCCCCACTTCCCCCAGGAGCGGGCTGCCAAGTCACACACAGGACACCCAGTTTCATGGGAATGTCATACCAGTGCTGACGTCACACTTGGCGGGTGTCCCCACTGGTGCCCTGCACAGTGCGTGGACTTGTGGGGAGACTCACCACATCAGCCACGTGCTCCACGAAGATCTGATCCCCGAATCTGATCTTGCTCAGCAGCTCCCCTGGTACATCCGTCCGCAGCTGCGGCTGGTGCACGATCAGCTGCTGCAGACGCCGGTCTGGGAAGACATCCTCCGTGCAGATGTAGACGGCCCCTGGGGGGGAAGGACGTGCTGACCTGCACAGACAGCCCGACCAGCTGCCTGACGCTGCCCGTCGGCGTCCTGCACCTCGGCCTGAGGCTGGCTGGTCTCTGGGGCCCCCAGTTCTCATGTCCCGGAGGTCTCCATGTCCGGCCCCGCCTGGAGCTTCACTCGGGGGGTAAGAACTGCCCTGGCAGCCGCGTCCCTTCCTGGCTGGCCCTGCAGACGTGGCTGACCCATCAGGAGGCACCTTGGTCCCCAAACCTGCTGGCCAGGGCTGCTGTGTTCCTGCTGGCTGGGGGGCCGAACCGGAGGGTCCAGAATCAAACCGACGTCTGCACGAGGCCTGGCCCCACGCATACCCTGTGGGGCCCTCTGTCCCATCAGCCGTCTGCCGGACGGCACTGTCTCTCCCTGCAGTTCAGGCGGAGGGGCAGCTCTCAGGTGGCCTGGTCCCCTGGAAAAGGTGGGCAGTGGGTGCTTGGCCAAGCTGCAGCAGGAGGATGGTGTGTGGGCACAGGCTGCCACCACCAGCTCCTCACGGCCACTCTGTGGGGTCAGCTGATGACCCATTTCCAAGGCCGCATCCCCGTCCACCCAGGACCGGCCAGTGGGGGTGCTGGGCACCCATGGGGAGGCGGTGCAAGTGTAGGGGGCTGTGATGCCGAGCGCAGCCCTGTGTGAGCAGACCTCATGGAGTCCTCCCACACTTCTTCCCTAAACCCACTGCCGGCGTGTGTGGCGCATGCCAGTGTGGGGGTCAGTGAGCAGAGAGGACCAGCCTGGGGGACACGCAGCCTCAATGCGTACACAGGTGGGGTCCCAAACGGAGCTCCCCAGGGCACCCGCGGCAGCTGGCTGGAGTTCAGTGACAAATGCAGGAAGCAAAGCCAGGCCCGTGACGGCGAGGGGAAGGCTTGACTGGGGCTGGGACTCGGGGCCGGGATCCAGCCCACTTGGTCCACTGCATGGGGCTTCCGTCTGGGAAGTGAGTTGGGCCGGAAGCTGGAAGCGACCTTTAGTGAGTGAGGCAACAGGAATCACACGTCAGGGCCAGTGAACATCAAGGTCACTGAACATCAGGGTCACTCAGCGTCAGGGTCACTGAGCGTCAGGGTCACTTAGCATCGCAGTCACTGAATGTCGGGGTCACTGAACGTTGGGGTCACGGAACGTCAAGGTCACTGAACGCCAGGGTCACTGAGCGTCAAGGTCACTGAACGTCGGGAAGCCAGGGAGCAGCCGAGCACCAGGCTCACGGGGCCGTCCCTCCACGCTGTAGCAACTCCTTGAATTTTAACCTCGAGAGGCCCAGCCGGCGCCTGGAAACCTCCCTCTGGAGAAGGAAGCCTCCTCGCACCTTCACTTCCAGAAGCCCACAGAGCCCTGAGGAGGGCGGCCAGCTGCCCCAGGAAACACTGCAGGTGTGCACAGCCTGTCTCCCCCGCCCCCCATCCCCAAAAAAGAAAGTTACCGTCTTTCCTCGGAAGTTTCTGGCTCTGTAACCAAATGGTTTGCAGGTGAGTGCTGGGGGTGCATGTGTCGGCATGTGTGAGCACGTGCGTGTGTATACCTGCACATGTGCGGGCATGTGTGAGCACGTGAGCGTATCTGCATGTGTGTGAGCATGTGAGTATACGTGCACGTGTGCGGGCCCGTGTGAGTGCATGTAGGTGCTCATGCGTGCATACGAACATGTGTGCAGGCACATATATGTGCACGTGTAAACGTGTAGGTACATGTGTATGTCAGCATGTGTGCACATCTATGCGTGTGGGTGCATGTACGCGTGTGGGTGCATGTGTGAGCGTGTGGGTGCATGTACGCGTGTGGGTGCGTGAGTGCATGTACGCGTGTGGGTGCGTGTACGCGTGTGGGTGCGTGTTGATGTGCGTATGGTGCGTATGTAGTGTGTGTGCGTGCGCATCCGTGCATGTGAGCGTTTGTAGGTGTGTGCGTGCGTGCGTGTGTGAGTGTGCATATGTGTGTTTATGTGCACAACTCAGCTTGCGTACGTGCTGCAATCCCGCGGGTCAGCCCCATGTGCCCGCCCGAGTGGGTGCTCGGCCCTTTGTGCTCAGTGGTGACCGGCTCCGCTGGCTCCATGGACGGGGAGAGGCCTGGTCAGGGGGAGGTCAGTGTCCTGAAGACGGACCTCACCAGCCCCGGCTTCCGAAAGGCCCCGGCTCTGTGCCCAGCCTCTTCCCCCCATTCTGGGGGAAGGAGAGAAATGGGGGTCTCTGAACACAGACCCCAGTGCCGACCACCACCGCAACCTTCACGGGAAGCGGCCCAAGGACAGAGCAGGTGCGCCGGGATCCCTGAGAGCTGCTGAGTCAGGACCCCCACCCCCACCCCCACCCCCTGGGGGGGAGCGGGCACTCACCAGCCTCCAGGCCGCCATGCTGCCGCGGAAGCTGCACAGCCAGGCAGAGCTGCAGGGCCAGCTGGGTCTTGCCGGCAGAGCTGCGTCCGGCCAGCTCAGTGATGCCATCGAGAGGCAGGCCGCCTCGGAGCAGGCGGTCCAACACAGGGCAGCCCAGGCTCAGGCGCTGGTGCTGCCCAGGGAACTGCGCCTTCTGCTGGTACACCTGGAGTGCTGTGGGCGGCAGAGGGGGCATCAGGCGCCACTGGACCTTGCGGGCTGCTGTGAGCCAGGTCGGTGGGGGTGGGAGGGGAGAGGAGAGGCACCCCAGGGAAGCATGAACATGTGTAAAGATAGCCCACCTGGACCTGCACGATTGAAGGACTCCCCAGAAACCCCCACACAATGTACAACTGGATGCTCTTCTGAGAAATGAGGCTCCCCAGTGCCAGGAGGGGCTGTGGGGAAGAGGCCCTGGGGACCCCCGACGGTGGGTGGCTGGAGTGTGGAACGGGGCTGGGGGGCAGCACTCTGACAGTCTCACCCTCTGCCGCCCCCATTGTGAGCGCGGCTGAGTGGGCTTTAAGGGGCGCCGCGACCCTGACACGCAACGCAGAGACTCAGAAGCCAGACACACCCTGCAGCAGGAGCCCTGCCGTCCACCCTGGGGGACCCACAGCTGCCCTGCACATGCTGCTTCCCTAGGCCGAGGGGCAGCGCCACGGGCTCTCCCAGACTCGGGGGAGTGGGGTCACGGTATGTGCATACATGCATATGTGCACACATGTACACACGTGTATGCAGACACACATGCAGCTCTGCTAGTTAGCAGTCTGCGGCAGACTGTTCTAGAAGGCCCGAGGTCAGAGCCTCCTCCTGTTCAGCCTGGACACCGTGGGGTGGTGAGGTCACAGGTGAGGCTGGCAGAGTGCTTGGTGAGCCACCCCAGGCCAGGAGAACCAGGCTCGCCCCACGTGGGCACCTCCTCGGGCGGCCCCCAGCTGTGCTCTGCCCAGTGCGTAAGCCACAGGTGCCTCGGCGTGACCCCGCTAGTCCAGGTGTCCTATGGACGGTGGGCACCTACAGTGGAGGACCAGTCCCCAGGCCCGCTGGGGCCAGGCAGCCAACCCCTTCCCCTCCACTGCAGGCCAAGGCCCAAAGAGGGACTGGGGTTTCTCCCCACGGTGGTGGCCCCAGTGCAGTTATGTGCGGGCCCTGGGAGGCACCCACAGGTGGGTGGAGGTGACGGTGGAGGGGTGGGGGTTGGGGGTCGGCACGCACACCCAGTGATGGTAGAGAGGGTGGGGGATGGCGGTCGGCACCCACAGCAGCCCCGCCCTGGCCGAGCGGCTGCACCCACCTGTGAAGACATCGCTTCCCCGGAGGCACTGGGAAGCCGCCTGCAGCACCCGCCAGGCGTCGACGGCAGAGAGCCCAGTCAGCCGCTGCAGGTCTGGTCCAGAGAGACGCAGGACCTCCCTCGCTGACCGCAGCTGGGCTGAAAGCAGAAATAAGTGACACGGGAGACCGGCCCCCAGATGCGCACACAGCGATGATGAGAGCAGGGCTGGCTTTCGGCCCTTTCGACATTTTTACATGGATGATCCAGCGACAGAGGTCACACTCACCATGTTGTGTGACCTTCACCACTATCTGTTCCCAGCTTGTCATCACCCTTAACAGAGGCTCAGCGCCCCCCAAGCCACGACTCCGCTCCCCCATCCCCCCTGCATGGGGGGCTGGATCAAGTATGACCAACAGCACCTTTGAAACCTGGCCGCAAGAAGGGCAGGATGTGAGGCCAGGGCCGCGGTGGGGGGCAGGCTGGCTCGCCTGAGACACGTGCGACCTCGTCAGCAGCCGTGGACGCCAGCGGCCAGGCCAGCACCTCCCGGTGATGACAGGACAGCGCCAGCTACCCGCAGGCCCGCTGGACACGGCCAGCCACAGACAGGGCCTGCAGGGACACCGCCAGGCAAATACAAATGGGGGTGCTCCACCCAGCAGGCCTGTGTTCAGGCACAGCTAGAGGGCCAGCCTGGGGCCGAGGGGATGGGCCGCTGCGGGTCGCGACCGGAAGGGATGCAGAGCCCGGAAATGCAAACAAACACCAACTTACAAACACCAGCGAGATGGCCATTGGGGACGTTATGGGCTGAATGGTGACCCCCCAGAAAGAAATATGGAAGTCCTAACCCCTATACCTGTGGGCGTGACCCTGTGTGGAAACAGTCTTTGCAGATGTTATCAGTTAGGTTCACACGAGGTCACACTGGGTAGGGGGGTCCTGATGCCATGTGAGTGGGGTCTTTATAAAACGGGAGAAGAGGCACAGAGACAGGCAGTGGGCCGACAGCTCTGTGAAGATGAGCTGGGGCCACCAGAAGCCAGAGACTAGAAAGGATCCTCTAGGGAGATGCTGGAGGGGGCATGGCCCTGTTGATACCCTGAATTCTGGCCTCCAGAGCAGCAAGGGCATCAATTCCTGCTGTTGGAAGCCGCCCACGTTGTGGGGGTGTTATTGCAGCCCCAGGAAGCTCACGCAGGCGTAAAGAGAACAACAACAAGCTGGCATTGAAACAGACAGCAGCAGCTTGCAAGAGCTGGGTGGGAAGGATGACATGATTAGACAGCGGGAGGAATAAAGCCGCTGAAGGATTTGTATTTTGGGGAGGAGGATAAATAAATTTTAGGCTTGGATAAGTATATTACTTCCAAACTAGTAGAAAGAAATCAATATGCCCAACAATCCAAAAGAAGGCAAAACAATAACACACACGTGGAGGACAAGCAGCTCAGCACAGTATGGGACATTCAAACCCAAATCACGAGTAATTCAATTAGTACATACCCACTAACTGCTTTCGTTAAAAGACCCTCATCAGATAAATGCATAGAAAAAACCGTAAGTACTGATAACGCTCTTTAAAAAGATGCATAATTGCCTCCAGGAACAACTGCCTCCTTGGCCATGAGACCAGAAGAACCAGATGGTGCCCAGCTACCACTACTGAACATTTTGATCAAAGATTCCATAGAAAAACCCTGATCAAAAGGGGGAAAATGCAGAACAGAATTTAAAATTCTCATGGACTCTTGACTTTCTGGAGTCACAAAGGTTGGATGAACTTCTGAAACTACTGCCCTTAGATAATCTTTAAACCAAAAATACCCCCTGAAGTCTTCTTAAAACCAGGGCTGTGAACTGGTTCGAAAGGGTTCAGTCATGGCTGACAGAAACAAGGGCAGCGTACACCATCCTCCCTTCTAAGGAGCATTCTAGTTGTGCTTCTTCCAAGACAGATTTCTTCATTCTTCTGGCAGTCCACAGTATACTCAATATTCTTCGCCAACACCATAATTGTCCAGTTTTCACATACATACGAGGCAACTGAAAATACTATGGCTTGGGTCAGGTGCGCCTTAGTCCTTAAAGTGACATCTTTGCTTTTCAACACTTTAAAGAGGTCTTTTGCAGCGGATTTGCCCAATGCAATATGTATATAACTGATAGCACTGGTTAATCAAACACACAATAGGAACCCAGATGTGAATATAAAAAAAAACCTGTTAAAAAAACCCTCAAAAGTGGGGAGCAATTCCATTTCAGTCTTTAGATGACATGCATGTATTACCTTGATAACAACATAGAAGTATTTTTACATTTTAATATTTATATTGTATTTATGCTCATATATATTTATATACGTGCACCTGGAAATCCACTCTCGTACTGATTACAGCTAAGGAAACCCTATGGGTCAGTTCTGCTCTGTCCTGTAGGGTCGCTATCTGTCGAAATCGACTTTACGACACTCAACAACACATATAAGTATGGAGTCTCTGTGTGGTGCGAACGGTTAAGCCCATGGCTGCTAAGTGAAAGGCTGGAGGTTGGAGTCCACCCAGAGGCACCTCAGAAGAAAGGCCTGGTGATCTACTTCTGAAAAATCAGCCATTGTAAACCCTGTGGAGCACAGTGCTACTCTGACCTGCAGGGGGTTGCCATGAGTTGGAGTCGACTTGATGGCAACTCACTTTTTACATCTAAATGGATATGTTTATATATTTACATATTTTTGAAAATATAAGTTAAAGAAAAAAGGCAGCTGAGAAGCCTGCAGCACGAGCCAGCATCATGCAGGTGCCTGAGTCAAGTGTCTTTTCGGAGAGTAGGCAAAGGCGCGGATGCCAGGGCTCCGTTAGACTTGTCTAATATAAGGTGCATATATGGAGGTACGGATGCTTTACATGGTACGCGAATTTTATGTAAACATACATACCCTTCTTAATTGCTGCAATAATTCTTGGATTCAGGTCCAATTGATCCACATCCATTTCTTAGTGGCTGTCTGCAGAGATGAATAATTTCCTAGGACAGACAGAATGCGGACACGGCTCGCCCCAGGTCAGGCCCCTCGAGGGCAGCTGCGCACGTAGAGAAGTCACAGTGGCCTGTGGCACCCAGAGGCATGAAGCCCACACAGCAGGAATGGCGTTCGCCTCAAGTCCACAGTGCTGCTGGAGCAGCTCACATCTAAGCGTTCTGTCGTCACTTAGAAACCTGGACTCAATCCACATGTTCATGCGTTTGAAAAGCACCCCTCACCCCCGAAGGACAGCAGTGCCAGATGGCTGTAACATCTTGTCCTCTGCAGAAAAGACCAGAAGTAAGCGTGTCCCCGCCAGGGCAGCAGTGGCCCCCGGGCTTACCTCTCCTGGGCACGCGGGACGCTTTAGCGGCCCGTGATCCACGTGTTTTGGACTCTTGACTGGAGTACAGTTGCTTCTCCTGACATGGCCCCTGGGGTCCTGCAGGGAGTGGAGGAGGAGCTCTGACTTTGCAGGACATTTGCGGAAGCCACCCTTAGCGACTCTCGTCGACGCTCTCAGACTGTGCCTGGCGAGGCCCCAGGGGCTGTGCCTCCAAGCCCCCAGGTCCTCCACGTGGGGGACTAGCATGTGGGCAGCACACCCCTGGACGGCGAGCAGCAGCCCTTTCGCGGCCTGAGCCCTCAATGCAGTGGGAGGCACCAGAGGCCATCGGACTCAAGACAGGAAAACTGGGCATCCCCCTCCGCCCGCGGCTCCAAGCAGCCGCTCTGCATTCCCCTCACTGCCTCCCAAACCTCAGGGCCAAGGGTGGAGGGGGTGTGCGGGAACGCTGAGGCCAGCAGCCGCTGCAGCCAGACTCGGGTCAAGTTCCCGGCGCGAGGCCCCGTTCCCTCGGTGACTTGCAGAGTCCTGCGACCCTACCTCCAGGGAACATTCTGGAGGCATGGGCTTGAGGAGACTCTTCTTTGTAATGCTTAGAAGATAAGCTTGGATGATGTTACATTGTTTCTGAAATGCCAACCAGCCTACCCCACTCGCACCCACACACCCTCCAGTCTGCTCCCGAGAGGAGCCACTTGCAGAATCAGGTGACACAGGCTCAGCCACAGGGAGCACCCAGATGCCCAGACCCGGCCCTGCCGGCTCCAGGTCCAGAGCAGGGCCGGGTGGCAGGGGGAGGAGGCCGCAGAGCTGGCACTCCTGGGCAGACAGGCTCCTCTAACCACGTGCCTGCACCGCGGCTGCCGTGGAGAACACTGGCCTCCGAGGCTTCACCTCCCGCTCGCGTCACCCGGCTCCTGGGCCCACAGCCTGTGGGTTTCTGAGCCAGCTGGTGGCTTCCTGAGAATGGGGGACAGGGAGGTACCCCTAGCAGGATAAGTGTTGCCTCCAGGAGAAGCACCAACTTGTCAAAGGAAAGGCAGCTCTAAGTGGCCAGTTTCCAGAATGTGGGATCACAGAAGCCCTGACAAGAGGAGAGGGACTGGGGGTAAGCTCAGGGGGGCAGAGAACCACGGGGGGCAGAGAACCACAGGACACATTGCACCAGGGCTGTGCTGGGGGGCTCGGGCGGCAGAGGACCACGGGGTGCACTGCACCAGGGCTGCGCTGGGGGGCTCGGGTGGCAGAGGACTGGGGCATGTCACACCAGGGCCGCGCTGGGGGGCTCGGGTGGCAGAGGACCATGGGGTGCATCGCACCAGGGCCACACTGGGGGGCTCAGGGGAGCAGGACATGGCAGACTACAAATGATGGGGTTCCTAGCTCTGGAGGGCTGTGTGCAGAGTGTACCCTACTCTCCCCTGGGCTTGCAGAGGGCCCCCGGGCAGCAGGGTGGCCTCGGCTCTGGGGGTGACGGAGCAGCTCCAGCTGAGATCTTGGGCTGCATGTGGCTGGGAATGGGTCAGGGGCTGGCAGGGGGCAGCCACCACGGGGAATGGAAGCCAACTCTGATTCGGGCAAGCGGCTGGACATGAGGGCAGGAAACCTAGGAAGACCAGGGGTGACTGCAACCTGTCACACTGTGTGACGGATCACCCCAGACACCGGCACCCCTATCCTCTCGCCTCCCATGAGGAGCCTGTCCTGAGGGGCCAGGAGGAGGTGAGAGAGCTGTCCTCCACTGAAGAAAGGAGCCTTTGCCTATATGCTTCTTGACTCCGAACTGTACCGTTACTTCCTTCAACCATTCACCCGTAAGTATGGTCTGTGAGTTCTGTGCAGCCATTGCAACGGATTGTTGAACCCAGGAGAGCAGGGTGCCGTTGGAGGGCGGCTGGTCAGAACTGGTAAAAAGGGTTGGAGAGTGGAGGGATGTCTGACCTCTACCTCATGGGAATCAGCCTTGGGCTGACCTTGATTCGCACTACCCCCGCTAAAGTTTAGACAGGTTCTGATGCTACCATCAGTACCAGCAGGGTCCTGCAGCTCTACCAGCCTTTCCCCAAAACCACCAAAGACGGGAAAACGTCAGGGGCGAACACCTGTTAAACGTTCAGTGTGTTCCAGGGCCTGCCCTAGGCACTTGATGTACATGAAATCATTCAAAGCTTACCAGGACGCTATGCCGTCCCTTTTGCTAACAGGCAACGAAGCACAGAGTGGCTAAGTGACGAGCTTAGGTCACACAGCCAGAGAGGGAGCAGAAGGTTCCAGGGACTGTTGTGAGCATTTGGTGGGTGTCAACAGAGTCTGAGCTCTCGTTAGCGGCCTCATGTTGGGTCACCAAGTCCAGTGGGTCTGCTGGTCTCCCATCCTGCAGCACTCGGTCACCCAGAGGCTGACCGGCCCGGGGAGGGGGCGTTCCGTCCCTTTGGGGGCAGTCCAGTCTCAGGATTTGGCTTCTTTTCCCACTCCCCCATCCCAAGAACGGGCAGTGAGCCTCCCAGGCCCCCGGGGGACCCTCGACCACCTTACTCTCTCTTGGGCGGCCGTGTGGTCCTCCCCACGCCGGGGCCACCACTCGGGTTTCTCCACAACTGCCTGCCCGAGGCCCCGCCTCCTTGGCGTCTCAGGGCCCGGCTCTGTCCTTCTCAGGATCCTCCTCCTCTGCGGACCCCTTCTTCTTTCACCTTCTGAGCGACTGCGACCCCACCCCAAGGCTTTGATCACGCCCCATTCGCAAAGACCCCCGGCCTCGTCAGTGAGCTTCGGACCTGATGTCCGGCGG
>NW_004443981.1:16705234-16771937 GCF_000243295.1 Trichechus manatus latirostris
CGCCCCCCACCCCCACGCCGCGGCCCCGCTCCCCCACACCGCGGCCCGCACCCTGCACGTCAGGACTCCCCTCCTAGCCGGTGCACCGCCCCCGGCCCTTCATCTCCCGGCCCCGCACCCTCCACACCGTCCCGCTCACCTCCGCGCGCTCTGCTCCCCTCTTCGCGCCGTCCCGCCCTCCGCGGCCCCGCCCTCCGCGGCTGCCTCTTCCAATGAGCGCCGGGCGGCGGAGCCGCCTACACCAATGCGAGACAAGGCATCTGACACATCACTGGTGAACTGACCAACCCGAAGTCCCAACCTCTCCGAGAGGGGCGGAGAGTGTCCCGGCCGGCCCTCACCTCCGATTGGTGAGAGGCCGCAGAGGTGGCCTCCCTCGGATTGGTCAGAGCGGCGATGGGGCGGGTCCCGGGCCCCGATTGGTCTGCGCTCCTGGCTGCGCTCCGCGATTGGGCGCCGGCTCTGTCTGCGGGCGCGGGCGGGGCGCGGGCGGGGCGCGGGCGACCCTGGCGGGTGAGGGGCCAGAGCGGCGGCTCGGGTGGCGGCGTCATGTCCTCGGAGGTGGCCGCGCGCCGAGACGCCAAGAAGCTGGTGCGCTCCCCGAGCGGCCTGCGCATGGTGCCCGAGCACCGCGCCTACGGCAGTCCCTTCGGCCTAGAGGAGCCGCAGTGGGTCCCGGACAAGGAGGTACGGCGCCGCGCCCCGGCCCGCGCGCCCCCTCGGGGCCCCCGTGTGCCCCGCAGACCCACCCCTCGGGGCGCCCTTGCGCCCCCCAGATCCACCCCTTGGGGGTCCCCGTGCGCCCCCGGACCCGCCCCTCGGAGTCCCCGCGCGCCCCCCGCCCCGCCCCTCGGGCTCCCCATTCGTCCCTCCCCGTACCCGCGCACCTCTCGGGACCCCCTGGGCGGCCCTCCACCGTCCCCGTTCATTGGGGTACTTGTGCGCCCCAGTGGGACCGCCTCGACCCCGCCAGCGCCCCTCGGGTCCCCCGTGCGTCTGGAGAGGCCGTCTTGTCCCCGTCCCACTCCCCGTGACCCCTTCCCCGTGACCCGGCGCACCCTCTTCCCCGGCCACCGTTGTCCTTCGCTCCCCGCGCTTCCCCGACTCGCTCCGTCCGCACTGACCCGGCACCCTCACCCCCAGAGCCCCTCCTGCCCCGCGGTCCTCCGGGGGAGTCCTGGGGGGCTCTGGCGCCCCAGTTGTGCCTCGCCTTCCCCGGGCTTCCAGTCCCGCAAGTTCTTCCCCCACAGACACTCCCACATTCTGTTTCTGCCCCTCCCGCACAGCCGCCCCTCCCGTCCTTTCCTGGCCCTGCCCGCCGGCTGCTGTGAGGTCGTACATGACCCCACAGTCTGGGCTGAGCTGCTGGAGCAGAGCCCGAGACACGGCCCGGGCGGCAGGATCAGGCCCCGTGGTGTGGGCTCCACCGTGCTCCCCTAGGGAGGCGGAGCTGGCGGGTGTGAGCGGGAGTGTGCCAGCTGGACAGTGAGGGCAGGGCGGTCCTGGGGTGAAGCTGCGCCTCCAGGGCAGAGGCTAGAGGGGCAGGCGAGGGGTGGGGGCCCTGTGCTGTCACCCACTGCTGGAGGAGGCGCCCCCTTGGAAGGCCCTTAGTACCCGCAGAGGAGTCTGCACCCCACAAACAGTGCTTTCGTACCAGCGTCCTGCCTCTTCCCGGGAAGACTGGCGCCCGTGCGTGTCATTTTATTTCAGAGCAAATCAGATGTCACATCTGAAGAGATCACGCACAGGTGTGTTTGAAAAGGCTGTCAGTGACAGGTCTTCTCCCAGGTGCTTCCCTCTCCCTGGGAGAGCCACCAGGCAGTGCGGGTTCTAGGGAGGACTGAAGCCGCCGGTGGTCTTAGTGCGGAGACAGAGGCGGGGGAGGCCTGGGCTGGGGCGCGAGCCGCGTTGGGCGGGTCCCCTGCAGCCTGTGTCCGCACCTGCGTTGCCGCCACCCTCCGTGAAGTGGAAAGAACCCAGAGGCGCTTCTTTCCCCAAGGCCCCGAGGCCACGGTGGAGTCTTGTCCTGTCCTCCTGCTTTTTTACTCCTGGTGCCCGTTCTCCATGCGCTCCCAGAACCAACGTCCTTGCCTCCTGGGTCAGTGCTGCTGGAAGATAATTTAAAAACCAGTTAATATCATGACTCCCATACAGATACAAAGTATACAAGTGGTGGGAAAGATCTGGTGTAGTCAGTCAGGGAGGGAAGCAGGCAGCCCTTCTAACCGGTTCACAGGAGTCAGGAAAGCATACATTGGTCCGGAGCATGCTGAAGTGAAAGTACCAGCGGGGGCCCACTGGTTTCCTCCACCTTGAGGCGGGGGGGATGTTTCTGTCCTCCACGCAGATCACAGTCTGCATGTCTGCAGGGAAGTGAGGACCAAATGCGCCGGGTCCCCTAGAGTCGAAACCCACGTTTCCCTACTGCCTCCAGAGGAGCCTGTTTAGGCACTTTTTTCTAACTGTTGCCGCACGATATTTGAACACCCCCGTGGCACGACCTGGCTGCGTGCCCCGCGTATGTGTGTGACGGTTTTCCTCCGAGGCACCGTTTCCCCTACACGTCACAGTGTCTTGGTGATTCGGACTAGGTTCTTAGCTTAGTGTGTCTCTTCTCTTTTATGAGACTCTACAAAGATGGGGTTAGGGCCCCCCGCTCCAGTGTGACCTCATGTTAACTGAACCGATAGCGTCTGCAAAGACCCTGCGGTGGGCACAGTGTCATCCAGAACACTGCTCTGGGCCCGTTTGGTGTTCGGGAAGATAATCGGGGGCAGAGAGGTGGTTCAAGCTTGGAGAAATGTGTTCATTTGTGGTAGTTTGGAATGGGCGGAGGAGAACTTAGGTAAAACATGGCAGCTGGAGATGGTCCTGTCTGGCAGCAGGCTCCTTCGTGTTGGGCTCCAGCTGTGTCTTCAGCAGAGTCAGAGTCCAGTCCCTTCGTCATTTGCTGAGTACTTGCTTGGGGCCAGGCCCTGTGCCAGGTTCTCAGCTTGGCCCACGGGGGACGTCGCTTACAGTGTCCAGCATTTTAGGGGTGTGCGTGCAGGGTGCATGCAGGTGCATCTGTGGGGAGCTGGTCCATTGTTCAGCTCCTCAAAGGCATTCACGCAGAGGCGTAACTGGGAATCGCTCTCTGGAGAGGCCCTGCTTCTCTGGGAGTGGGCCGTCGGGCATGCGTGGGACCTGGTACTCGAGTGTGAGGACAGGTGCTTGGGGCGTGCAGAGGCTGCTGTGTGTGATGTTGGGTCTCTGCCACCAGAGCACCCGCCTGCCAGGAGGCGCGGCCGTGGGCTGCCTGGGCCTGCAGCCAAATCTTGTCTTGTACTTAAAACCCAGGCAGCTTTGGCATTTTCCTTCCCACGCATGGCACCAAGTATAACCAGTGACTTTGGCAGTTCTTGCTGTCCCTGGAGGCTCGAACGCTCTGTGGTGTTGACAGATCCGGACTGAGGTGAGGAGAGCTTTTATTCGAAAGGATTGTTGCAAGGGGTCGGGGGGCTGCTGTGCAGTAAGAGAACACTCGAAGCCCTGGTGGCACAGTGGTTAAGCGGTCAGCTGCTAACCAAAAGGTTGGCAGTTTGAATCCACCAGCTGCTCCTTGGAAACCCTATGGGGCAGTTCTGCTCTGTCCTATAGGGTCACGGCTTCAAGCATGAGATCTGCCAGTGCCTCGGGGTCAGCAGAAAAGGACAGCGAGCAAGGCTGGGAGAGAAGCGGGATGGACAGGTGAAGGGGCGTGTTCAGACATGGTTTACCCTAGGAAGGGTCCAAGTTCAGGGGCCCGAGGGAAGGACAGAAGCTGAACTAAAGTTTGTGTGCGTTTTGTCCCTATGGATCAGTAGGGCAGAGAATGGGCGTTTTTCACTGGCCTTGTCAGAGGCGAACCAGGGGCGTCCACATGTCTAAGTCCTGGGAACGGGGTTCTGTGTAGTCAGCAGGTTCCTGGGACTCGAGGGTGGAGGCACTGCTGACCTTTGCCTTTTCCAGCGAGGATCTCAGGGTGCAGGGCACGGGATGAAGTCCTGTATCGTGAGGGGCCCAGAGCTGACAGCGCCCACGGGTGCCAGCACACCTTTACGGGGACACTGCCCATCCCAGGGAGAGAGTTTTCCCAGAATTCCTTTGGCTGTCTGAGAGTTTTTTTTCTGATGTCAAGAAAAATTGTGGAAGACTTTGAAATGACAAAAAAGAAAAAGAAAAGGAAAGAGAGAAGAAAAAAAGGGTTAATGAGTGTCCTGTAAGGAGCCCTGGTGGAGCAGTGGTTGAGGGCTGGGCTGTGAACTGGAAGGTTGGCAGTTTGAACCCACCAGCCGCTCCACGGGAGCAAGATGCGGCAGTCTGCTTCTGTAAAGCTTTACAGCCTTGGAAACCCTATGGGGTGGTTCTCCTCTGTCATATGGGGTCCTTGTGAGTTGGGATGGCCTCGACGGCAGCGGGTCATGTGTCCTGTGGAATGCGGCGTCTCTCATACCTTCCCTGTTATCTGAGCACCTGTAGTCGTTGGCATAGTTCACATCTGGGAGCCATTTCCCAGCTCTGAAGGTGGTGAAAACTGTTAGTCACGCAGATGGCTCTGGTCCAGAGAGATGCAGGTGAGTTACATCTTCTGGAGGTACAGCTGGTCTCCCCTCCCTCGCCCCCTTTCACATGCAGCACCCCTGTGAAAGAAGCCAGGTTGGCATCTGTTAACAGATTCATCCCCTCATTCCCGCGGCCTGTATGGATGTCTGCTCTCTGGATCCCCCTGGAGCTGGGTTTTCACGTCCTGCTGGTTTCCTCATTCTTTAATGAGTTCAAGAAAATCCTTGACACCTGTTCAGGTTATATTTGTAGGAGTTACGGTTTTAGTAAAGTGCACAAATACATACATTTTACCTTTTTGTTTAGGATTTATCTGTAGGAGTCTAAGGAGATCCCCGTCGGGGTGTTGCTACTACGTAGGGCTGAGAGGACAGTGGGAGGGTCTGACTGTCCGTCACTTCAGCCGACCAAGGGAGGGGGAGGCATGTGTCTGCAAATTGCTTTTTAGAGGAACTCGTTTGTTTCTTAAAAAGTCTGTTCAGACTCTCCGTCTCTGTTTACATTTTCAGACGACGCTAACTTTGAGGAGCTGCAGCCCCTCTGGGTTTCCTGATCCCCTTGGGGTGCGGGGCAGGTGCTTCTTCAGTGTTGCGCAGTCGGCCTGGCCAGGGTAAATTGGGGTGCTGAAGCGCTGGGCCCTGCCCTCAGCCTGGGACGAGGGCGGATCCGGGGCCTGATGCGACCTGCTTGCCCGTGCCCCTTCCTGGTGCCCTCCTGAGCTGCTCACACGCACCTCACATCTAGGAAGCTGGCTCAGCTGAACTAGAGCCCGCGCCCCCGGGTGAACAAGCCACAGGGCCCAGCGCGGGCTCCGATCTTGCTGCTGGCAACTAGGGAACGCGGGGCCCGAGCAGACATCTGACTCTCCCCTCCCCGCGATCCTGCGCCTGCCGGGTGTCCTGGGCACAGCTCCTCAGCTGCCCCACCGCCGGGCCTGGACGGTGATGCAGGAGGAATCCCGGGGCAGCGAGTGCAGTGCCAAGAGGCCAGGGTGGGAGAACTTGGGGGTGCCCGCTCCTGCCCGTGCCTGGTGGGCAGTGGCGGGGGTGGGTTGTGGCTGCCTGGCAAAACTTGCAGCGGGTGGGCAGCGTTCGGGCCGTCGCCGAATCACCTGACTCTCTCAGTCCCTGTCTGCCTGCCTCTGCCTCTCTTTCTCTCTCGCTCTGAGTTTCTGTCCCTCCCTCTCTCTCTCTCTCTCAGTGTCCCTGTCTCTCTCCCTGTCTGTCATGCCCCTAGGCCTCAGCCTAGTTGTCCTCACGTGGCTGCCTCGGCTCTATCTTTTTTTTTTTTATAGTGATGCAGATAAATGTTTATTGATGATTATCAGCTTTTAGCTGTAAGACATTATAACAAGATATTTTATTAAAAGTATTTTTATTTATTTGTCTATTTTTTAAATTGTACTTCAGGTGAAGGCTTACAGCACAAATAGTTTCTCATGAAACAGTAGTACACATGTAGGACAATGGTTAACAGCCCACAACATATCAACCCTCTAACTTCTCAACCTTTTTTTTTGGTGAAAATGCACATAGCCAAAGATACACCATTTCAAAAATTTCTACATGCACAGTTCAGTGACATTGACTACGCTCTTCCAATTGTGCTGTTATTCTCCCTTAAGATGAAGGCTTACAGAAAAAAATACTTTCTCATTTAACAGTTACTACAAATGTTGCCCTATAACAATGGTTAACAGTCTCACAACACATCAACAATATCCTTACTCAACCTTGGGTTCCCTATCACCAGCTTCCTTGTCCGCTTCTGCCTTCTGGCCCTTGTCACTGGACTCCTGTACCTCGTTAGTCTCATTTGGTTTTACGGGGCTGTCCACTCCCAGGCTGAACAGTGAACCTCGGAGATAACTTCACCACTGAGCTAAAAGGGTGTCTGGGGGCCATATTCTCGGGGTTTCTCCAGTCTCCTTTAGGCCAGTAAATCTGGTCTTTTTTTTGTGAGTTTGAATTTTGTTCTACATCCTTCTCCAGCTCTGTCCAGAACCCTCTGTTGTGATCCTGGTCAGAACAGTCAGTGGTGGTAGCTGGGCACCATCTAGCTGTACTGGACTCAGTCCGGTGGGGGCCTTGGTAGCTGTGGTCCATTAGTCCTTCGGACTAATCTTTTCCTCGTATCCTGTTCTCTTCATTCTCCCTTGCTCCCGAAGGGATGAGATCAGTGGAGTATCTTAGATGGCTGCTCACAGGCTTTTAAGACCCCAGACACTACTCACCAAGGTGAATGTAGAGCATTGTCTTTATAAGCTGTGTCATGCCAAGTGAGCTAGATGTTCCCCGAGCCTCGGCTTTATCTTGTTGAGGCAGCCTTTGTAGCCACTTCTCCCTGGTGGCCTTGCTGTTGGGGAGCCAGCCCAGCCTCCTGGGGTGACCGAGTGGCTCTGATAGGCAGCACGGCATGCCCTCTGCTCCATACGGTAGAAATACACGACTCACGTTTGGTATTTTCTGTTCACCTCCCAAAACAGCCATTTCACCATCAGAAAGCTGCCAGTCCGATTAACATCTGGCAGGGTTCCAGCCCCGGTGCCTCCTGCTCGTTCTTCTGGCTCCTCTCCGTGGGGCCTGTTTACTGGTTATTTGGCTTTATTTTACTCTCGTATCTTCACCTGTTGTTTCATTTCCTTTTCTCTCTTCATATGAAATTGCTCTGTTGATAACTAAAAGTTTAATTTCCTCTAATATAACCAACAGGAAATTACCTTGTTTAAAAATCTGTCAATTTTTCTGAATAACCTCATTGGTTTTCAGAGTAATAAACAACTTTCAGATTACTTACATTTTTAAGGAACAAATTTAAAATTCTAGAGGTGGACTTATGTTTAGAAATTGGTCTTTCGACTTGCCCGCATACACACTCTTGGTGACGGTTAATGTTGTGTGTTAACTTGACTGGGGCGTGATTCTCTGTGGTTTGGCAGTTCCATAAGGATGTGATCAACTCTGTGATGAGATCTGCTGTGAGCAGCCAGTCAGCTGAAGGGGCGTTTCCTTGGGGGTGTGGCCTGCCTCCAGTGTGTAAATGGATGTTCCAGCAAGGCTCTGGCTCTGGATCCTGCATCTGGCTCCTCATCATCTGACCTCCGGTTCTTGGGACTTGAGCTAGCAGCTTACTGCTGATCTTGGATTCCTCAGGCTGCACAGCCTGTGGGCCAGCAGCCTGCCATCTGACCTGCCCATCTTAGAGTCGTCAGCCCCTGCAGCTACATGAGTCAGCAGAAGCCTCCAGCCTGAATCCTGACCCACAGACTTGGGACTTGCAGCTTGTAAAACTGCGTGAGCTGTTTCTCTGAGATAAATCTCTTTTTCTCTGTGTATTGTTGTTGTTGTCGTTGTCGTTAGGTGCCCTGGAGTCGGTTCTGATTCCTAGCGACCCTACGACCCTACGTACAACAGAACAAAACCCTGCCCGGTCCTGCACCACACCCACAATCGCTGTGCTTGAGTGCATTGTGGCAGCCACTGTGTCAGTCCGTCTCACTGAGGGTCTTCCTCTTTTTCACTGACCCTGTACTTTACCAAGCATGATGTCCTTCTCCAGGGACTGGTCCCTCCTGATAACATGTCCAAAGTAGGTATGACACAGTCTCGCCATCCTTGTTTCCAAGGAGCACGCTGGTTGCACTTCTTCTAAGACAGATTTGTTCATTTTCTTGGCAGTCTATGGTGTATTCAGTATTCTCCGCCAACACCACGATTCAAAGGCATCAATTCTTCTTCGGTCTTCCTTATTCACTGTCTAGCTTTCGCAAGCATATAATGCAATTGAAAATACCATGGCTTAGGTCAGGTGCACCTTAGTCTTCAAGGTGACATCTTTGCTTTTCAACACTTTAAAGAGGTCTTTTGCAGCAGATTTGCCCAATGCAGTGCATCTTTTGACTTCTTGACTGCTGCTTCCATGGGTGTTGATTGTGGATCCAAATAAAATGAAATCCTTGGTAACCTCAATCTTTTCTCCTTTTATCACAATGTTGCTTATTGGTCCAGTTGTGAGGAGTTTTGTTTTATTTATGTTGAGGTGTAATCTGTACTGAAGGCTGTGGTCTTTGATCTTCATCAGTAAGTGCTTCAAGTCCTCTTCACTTTCAGCAAGCAAGGTTGTGTCATCTGCATAATGCAGGTTGTTAATGAGTGTTCCTCCAATCCTGATGCTGCGTTCTTCTTCATATAGTCCAGCTTCCCGAATTATTTGCTCAGCATACAGATTGAATTGGTATGGTGAAAGGATACAACCCTGACGCACACCTTTCCTGACTTTAAACCATGCAGTATCCCCTTGTTCTGTCCAAACAACTGCCTCTTGATCTGTGTACAGGTTCCTCATGAGCACAATTAAATGTTCTGGAATTCCTGTTCTTTGCAATGTTATCCATAATTTGTGAAGATCCACACAGTCGAATGCCTTTCCATAGTCAATAAAACACAGGTAAACATCTTTTTGGTATTCTCTGCTTTCAGCCAAGATCCATCTGACATCAGCAGTGATATCCCTGGTTCCACGTCCTCTTCTGAGTCCGGCCTGAATTTCTGGCCATTCCCTGTCGATACATCGCTGCGGCGGCTTTTGAATGACCTTCAGCAAAATTTCACTTGCGTGTGATAGTAATGATATTGTTTGATAATTTCTGCATTTGGTTGGATCACCTTTCTTGGGAATAGGCATAAATATGGATCTCTTCCAGTTGGTTGGCCAGGTAGCTGTCTTCTAAATTTCTTGGCATAGATGAGTAAGTGCTTTCAGCGCTGCATCCTTTTGTTGAAACATCTCAATTGATATTCCGTCGATTCCCGGAGCCTTGTTTCTCACCAGTGCCTTCAGTGCAGCTTGGACTTCTTTCTTCAGTATCATCGGTTCCTGATCATATGCTACCTCTTGAAATGGTTGAACGTTGACCAATTCTTTTTGGTATAATGACTTTGTGTATTCCTTCCATCTTCTTTTGATGCTTCCGGCGTCATTTAATATTATTCCCATAGAATCCTTCACTATTGCAACTTGAGGCTTGAGCTTTTTCTTCAGTTCTTTCAGGTTGAGAAATGCCCAGGTTGACTCTTTCTTTTGAGGAGGCAGCTCTCCCCTGGTTGTCTTTTGAGTGCCTTCCCACCTGGGGTGGGGCTCATCTTCTGGCACTATATCAGACAGTGTTTTGCTGCTATTCAGAAGGGTTTCACTGGGTAATTCTTTTCAGAAGTAGACTGCCAGGTCCTTCTTCCTAGTCTCTCTTAGTCTGGAAGCTCAGCTGAAACTTGACCACCATGGATGACCTTGCTGGTATCTGAACACCAGTGGTACAGCCTCCAGCATCACAGTAACACATAAGGCCCTACAGTATGACAAACTGACAGACAAGTGGGGGCCTCTGTGTATATACATGTATATATACACTTCACAGGTTTTGGTTCCCTGGAACACCCAGCTGTCTTAGTCATCTAGTACCGCTATAACAGAAATACCACAAGTGGATGACTTTAACAAGAGAAGTTTATTCTCTCACAGTCCAGTAGGCTAGAAGTCCGAATTCAGGGCGCCAACTCCAGGGGAAGGCTTTCTCTCTCTGCTCTGGAGAAAGGTCCTTGTGATGCATTAGTCTTCCCTTGGTCTGCGAGCACCTCAGCGTGGGAACCTCAGGTCCAAGGATGGGCTCTGCTCCTGGCTTTGCTTTCTTGGTGGTATGGGGTCCCCATGTCTCTCTGCTTGCTTCTCTCTTTTATATCTCAAAAGAGATTAACTGAAGACACTATCTAATCTTGTAGATCTCATCAATATAACTGCCACTAATCCATCTCATTACATCATAGTGATAGGATTTACAACACAGGGAAATCACATCAGATGACAGAATGGTAGACAATCATACAATACTGGGAATCATGACCCAGTCAAATTGACAGATGTTTCTGGGGGACACAATTCAATCCATGACACCAGCCTAAGACATTTGGTACCAAGAGTGGTTCTAGAGAAACAAAATTGTAAGGATGAGTTTTCTAAATTGGTTCTCAAGTCTAGTTAGTCTTAAAGATGTTGATGACTCTACTTCCAGTAGTAAAGAGGGCACTCTAATCCATGGTATGAGGTGGCAATAGAAATACATGAAATATCACCATCTGTAGATCAGGTATTGGTGAGAGGTGAGGCTCTGGGTGATTGCATATTTGATACCTTTCTACAGTTTTGTCAGAACGAGAAGTATGAGGAAGCTGGTTTGTTGCTCCTACTTTCCCTAGAGAAAGTGGTGGAAGAAAGAGGTGAGCTCAGGGCTTCAGTCACAGCTCAAGCGCCACATAAAAGACCTCAAGTTGCCACTTGTGCCCTGACAGATAGCCTCATTTCTTGTAGTAACAGAGCAGATATTGCCGAAAACCAAACCAAGAGCCTTGTCATAAGAGTGACTGAATTACAATGTCAGTTGAATTCGCAACCTTGAATGGTGTCTGAAGTTAAAATGAGGGCATCGATTAGGAAGAAACAGGATCCTGAAACTTGGAATGGGAACATATGGGCAGGTAATCAGGAAGCTGAGTCCCTAAATTCTGTTGAATCACTCCTGCCAACAGAACCAGCCCTCTCACTCCCATCTGAAGAGATTACTTTATCTTTGTCTGCTAAGCCACCCTCCCCAGTAAAACCATTAGCTCCTCCACCCCCATCAGATGAGATTAACCCAGCTGTGTCTGAAGAGCCTTTGTCTGAGATATCACCTGGTGCAGCATCTGAGTCCTTGCCTGGGACATCGCCTGAGGCAGATACCTTGCAAGACATTGCCGAGTGTTCTCAGAACGCATCTCACCACCCATTTTTGCTTCTAGTTCTATTATTAGACTTAAGTTCCAGTGAACTCCAAAAGGTGAAGTACAAAGTGTGACCCAGAGGTAGGTACGCTATGCTCCAACCGAACTGCTTGACTTTTCTAATGTGTACAAACAGAAACCTGGGGAATATATGTGGGAGTGGCTATTAAGGGTGTGGGATAATGGTGCAAGTAACATAAAATCTATCAGTCTGAGTTTACTGATATGGGCCCAGTAAGCACAGATTCTTCTTTCAGTGTTTCAGCTTGGGAGGTTAGGAAAGGATCTAATAGTTTATTTGGTTGGTTTGCTAAGGCATGGATTACTCGGCAGCCTACACTTAATCAAGTTGAAGTACCAGACCTGCCTTGGTATACTGTAGAAGAAGGTGTTCAAAGGCTTAGGGGAATTGGCATGCTAGAGGGGACTTATCAGGTTAGACCCACAGACTCACACATGGCATGCCCAGAGGACACACCTTTTACCACAACTGTGAGGAACAAATTTGTGATGGGAGCCCCAGCATCCTTGAAGACTCTTGTGATTGCTTTTTTATATAAGTCAGATTTGCCAGTGCAAAATGCCCTAACTGAATGTGGTTAAACCTTTGGCTGCTAACCAAAAGGTTGGCAGTTCAAATCCACCAGCCACTCCTTGGAAACCCATGAGTTGGAATTGACTCAATGGCAATGAGTTTTTTGAACTACAGTGGGGCTAATTGGACCCCATGGTGGTAGGGGCCAAGTGGTGGCACTCAACTGACAAAGACAAGGTAGACAGTAGAATCAAAGCAGTAATCAGAATAGTTTTACTCGTATGGACTTATGATTTTGGCTACTTAGTCATGGTGTCACTAAGAGTGAAATAAATGGGAAATCGACTAAGTATTTACTTAATCTGTAAAAGTGGAAGATTTCTAGGTCAAGTGAATGGCAGTCTAACTTGAATCGCCAGAATAGAGACTCACAGCCCCTCCTTCAATTCTCAGACTTGAGCCAATTTACAGACTCACAACCCCTTGAATGAAGGGGAGGCCAGGTCCCCTTGAGGAAGGACCCCACTACACAGCCAAAAGCTTATACTGTTTATCTTTCTCCCAGCCTTCCCCAAAGGGATCTACAGCCTTTTACGAGATTGACTGTTCATTAGGGAAAAGGAACTAATCAGACTTTTCAGGGATTACTGGATACTGGCTCTGAACTGACACTAATTTTGAATGGCAGCAAATGAAGTGTGGCAGTGGGCCCATACACATGGAATTCATTGGTTTTACCATGTTCCCCATTATCCTGAAGCAGCTAGCTTGATAGAATGATGGAATGACCTTCTAAAGACACAATTACGGTGCCAGCTAAGTGGCAATATCTTGCAGGGTTGGCAGTGTTCTCCAGGAGGCTGTGTATGCTCTAGTCCAGCGTCCTATAAATATGGTGCTGTTTCTCCCATAGCCAGGATTCATGGGTCTAGGAATCAAGGGGTGAAAATGGTAGTGGCACCACTCACTGTTACCCCTAGTGACCCACTTGCAAAATTTTTGCTTCCTGTTCCCATGACCCTATGTTCTGCGGGTCTGGAGGTCTTAGTTCCAAAGGAAGGAATCCTCTCATGTGGAGACACAACATAGATTCAATTGAACTGGAAGCTAAGAATGCCACCCGGCCACTTTGGATTCCTCGTGCCTCTGGATCAACAGACAAAGAAGGGAGTTACCATCTTGGCTAGTGTGATTGATCCTGATTACCAAGAGGAAATCTGATTGATATTACATAATGGAGGTAAAGAAGAGTATGTCTAGAATAGAGGAGATCCTTAGGGCATCTGTTAGTACTGCCATGCCCTGTGATTAAAGTCAATGGAAAACTATAGCAACCCAATTCTGACATGACTACTAATGGCCGAGACCCTTCAGGAATCAAGGTTCGGTTCACCCCACCAGGCAAAGAGCCACAACCAGCTAGGTGCTTGCTGAAGGTAAAGGGAATATGGAATGAGTGGTGGAAGAAGGTAGTTCTAAATACCAGTTATGACCATGTGACCAGTTGCAGAAACAAGAACTGTAATTGCTATGAGTATTTCTTCCTTGTATGTGTGCATCAAATATTTTTACTTTCTTATAAAATATAAGATGTAAGTGGGGCTAGTGCATTTTTGGTTGTACACATTAGTTGTATCATATTAGGCAAAAGTATGACTTTGTAATTGTCTTTAGAGATTTTGTATGGTTTAAGGAGATGTGTACAGCTGCCAAGTTGACAAGGGGTGGACTGTGATGGTTAAGGTTGTGTGTCAATTTGGCTGGGCCATGATTCTCAGTGGTTTGGCAGTTATGGTGTGGTTTGGCAGTTATGATGTAGTTTGCAAGTTATGTAATGATGTAATCAACACCATGATGAGATCTGCTGTGAGCAGCCAATCAGTTGAAGGGGAGTTTCTCTAGGGATGTGGCCTGCCTCCAGTACATAAATGGATGTTCCAGCAAGGCTCTCACTCTGGATTCTGCATCCAGCTCCTCATCATCTGATCTCTGGTTCTTGGGACTTGAGCTAGCAGCTTACCTGCTCATCTTGAATTCATCAGCCTCTACAGCCTGTGGGAAAGCAGCCTGCCATCTGACATGCCGATAGAAACCTCCAGCCTGACACCTGACCCACGGACTTGGGACTGGTGGGCTTTACAGCTGTGTGAGCCATTTCCTTGAGATAAATGTCTCTCTCTCTATGTATTATGTATATATTTGTATGTGTGTTTATATATGTGTGTGTATACATACACACACACATAATATATATATATTGGTTTACTGTTGTGCTTTAAGTGAAAGTTTACATTTCACGTTAGTCTCTCATACAAAAATTTATACACACATTGTTACATGACCCTAGCTGCTCTCCCTATACTGTGACAGCACGCTCCTCCTTTCCAATCCGGATTTCCCATGTCCATTCAACCAGCAACTGACCCTCTCTGCCTTCTCATCTTGCCTCTGGACAGGAGCTGCCCATTTAGTCTCATGTACCTACTTGAGCACACTCTTCATGAGTTATCATTTTATGTCCCATAGTCTAGTCTAATCTTTGTCTGAAGAGTTGGCCTCAGGAATGGTTTTAGTTTTGGGCCAACAGAGAGTCCGGGGGCCACGTCTTCCGGAGTCCCTCCAGTCTCAGTCAAACCATTAAGTCTGGTCTTTTTACTAGAATTTGAGTTCTGTGCCCTACTTTTCTCCTGCTCCTTCAGGGGCTCTCTGTTGTGTTCCCTGTCAAGGTGGTCACTGTGGTAGCCAGGCACCATCTAGTTCTTCTGGTCTTAGGTTGATAAAGTCTGATTTTGTGGCCCTTTCTGTGTCTTGGGCTAATACTTTCCTTGTGTCTGTGGTGTTCTTCATTCTCCTTTACTCTTGGTGGGCTGGGACCAACTGATGCATTTTAGATGGCTGCTCACTAGCTTTTAAGATCCCAGACACCACTCACCAAAGGGATGCAGAACATTTTCTTTAAAAAACTTTCTTATGCCAATTGACGTAAATGTCCCAAGACCCCTGCCCCTACTACTCTGTCCCTCGAAGTGTTTGATTGTATTCAGGAAACTTCTTAGCTTTGATTTAGTCCAGTTGTGCTGACTTCCCCTGTAGTGTGTGCTGTCCTTCCCTTCACCTAAGGTAGTTCTTGTCTACTTTATAGTTAGTGAATACCGCTTTCCCTCCCTCACCCTCATAACCGTCGAAGAATGTTTTCTTGTGTAGTTAAACCTTTCCTTGAGTTCTTATAATAGTGGTCTTATACAATTTTTGTCCTTCTGTCACTGATTAAATTTACTTGGCATAATGACCTCCAGCTTCCTCCATGTTATGTTTCACGGATTCATCGTTGTTCTTTATTGTTGCGTAGTATTCCATTATGTGGATATACCATAATTTGTTTATCCATTTGTCCGTTGATGGGCACCTAGGTTGTTTCCATCTTTCTGCTATCGTGAACAGTGCTGCAATGAACATGGGCGTGCATACGTCTATTCATGTGATGGCCCTTAATTCTCTAGGATTTATTCCAAGGATCAGGATTGCTGGATTGTATGGTACTTCTATTTCTAGCTTTTTAAGGAAGCACCAAATTGATTTTCAAAGTGGTTGTACCATTTTAGAGTCCTACCAACAGCACACACACATAATATATGCCTCACTGGTTTTGCTTCTCTAGAGAACCTAGCCTAACACACCCTAACAGTAAACGTGGAAGGAGTTCTGTTTGCTTTCTTGAGGACGCTCTGTGCACCATTTCTGCCTGTCACGTCATGTGACTGTGGGCAGGACAGTCACAGAGAATGCTTAGAGGCAGTGTTCATGAAGGGCCTGGTTATGTGGGCATCTCCCTGCCTGCCTCCAGCCTCACCACGAAGGCAGTTCTCAGGGGTTCTGTGGTTGCACAGTCTAAGGGCCAAGTGGGAGCACCACGCAGAGCAGGGACCTGGGGGCATTGTGCAAAGGCCCCAAGTTGATAACACACAGAATGTTCCAGAACTGAGAGAGCTGCGTGAGGGTAATGCAGGGGCGGGAACGAGCACATGCAGTGCAGTGAACGCCAACCCAGACCAGAGCCTACAGATGGTTACAGAAGACTGGAGTGGGTGGGGTCTGGTCTCCAAGCCCCGAAAGCAGCTTGAACGCAAAGAGGAAGCCAGATTATGTCAGTCATGGGACCTCAAAAGCATAGATGCCCACAGGCCCAGTGCGGGCAGTAACCCCACTCAGGGTGTCCACACTGAGACCCCCTGCAGCCGGGCGATCCCAGGATCCTAGGATATCTGTGGATCTGGAACCTCTGGACTTGTTTTGTGCCAGCTGGGAACAGGGCATTTGGTACTACCACCTGTGTGTGGGCAGGACTCCCCTGGGCCCCGGTGCTGGGGCAGGCACGGGCTGGTGGGGGAGGACGTGGCAGTGGGCCGTATGAGGAGAGTCCCCTAGGGGTCTGTCCTTGGGTGCTGGGGGACGTCCCAGCGGAGGGCAGAGCAGGGAGAGCTGGTGTGCTGGGAGGGCAGTAAGCAGAGCCGTGGGGCCCTGTGGACTTCTAGGGCCCCTGTTGGGAACCTGCGGTCAGCGTGAGGTGGTCAGTAGGGTGACAGACAGACCTTGTTGGTGAGGCTCTGCTCTGTGCATCCCCGCTCCCTCAGACCCATCAGCCCGTATTCCAGAAGATTCCGATGGTGATTCTGCATCCCTTACCTGGTCTTGCTGCCCGAGACAGACTGATGCGCCTGTACTGTTGATGGTGCAGTGACCACGTTGTCATCTCGTGAGTCAGGCCCCTCGCTGCCTACCTGTCTTAGTCATCCAGTGCTGCTGTAACAGAAACACTACAGTGGGTGGCTTTAACAAACAGAAATTTATTTTCTCACAGTTGAGGAGGCTAGAAGTCTGAATTCAGGATGCTGGCTCTAGGGGAAGGCGTTCTCTCTCTGTCGCCTCTGGAGGAAGGTCCTTATCTCTCTGAGCTTCTGCTCCTGGCTATCTGCGTATGGCTTGTCATCTCTCTTCCCCCATCATTCCTCTGCTAGCTTGTTTCGTCTCTCTTATATCTCAAAAGAGACTGACTCCAGACATGCCCTGCACTAGTCCTGCCTCATTCACATAACAAATGGGATTATAACCACAAGCATAGAGGGTAGGATTTACAACACATGTTTTTGGGGGTCATAATTCATAACACCACCAGTCATTGTACTGGGGGTTGAAGAGTTCGTTTGTGCTCAGGAGTGGGCCTCCCTCTGCAGGACACCGCTGACAGCCTGTCCTTGTGTTGACCGGAGTAGGAACGTGGCCGCTTCACTCCTGTCTCCAGTGCTGAAAATGTGCTGCTGATCTTGCTCCCTTCTTCCTCCCCGGTGGGTCCAGAGGACAAGCTCAGTCGGGGAACATTCTCATCTTTGTCTCCTTTGGGGATTGCTGTGCCTGGACCTGGCTGAGACTGGTCCCCAGGTGGTCACCAAAAGGCGAAGAAAGCAGACAGGCTCCTCTTCAGTCACACCGTCGCTCGTTCTGTCCACTTGTGCTGATGGTGGGGCCCAAGGTCAGAAAGGGCTGAGGAGGCAAAATGCGGCCCGTTGCAGGGATCAGGCCCCCGGCCTCCGCTGCTCATGGACAACTTGGGGTGCCTGCTGTGCTCTTCCACCCCATCCTGCAAGGGCCAGTGACGCTGAGCCAGCCTCGGAGCAGGGGCTGCAAGGGCCAGTGACCCCACCCCCACCATGGGCAGGACCTGGTGACTCCCCTTGTGGGTGGGGCCCGGTGACGCCCCCCGCCCCCGCTCGTGAGCGGGGCCAGGCCCCCATCTGTCAGGCGCTGAGCCTGCCCTGTGTCCACACCGGAAGTCCACGCGTCTGGAGGAGGAGGCCGCCTCCCTGCCTTCCCAGCGCCTCAGCCGTGGGGCCGGGTGACGCTCCGCGTTAACCGTCTGCCGTCCTCTCTCCTAGTGTCCGAGGTGCATGCAGTGCGACACCAAGTTTGACTTCATCACCAGGAAGGTGAGACGAGGCCACAGACTGGACGGGTGGCCGGGGGAGCAGGGGGCCCCCATGTAATGTCCTTCCTTTGGGGGCATGGGTGTTGTTCCTATGGGGAGCGTGGGTGCTGTATGACTGGTTTTACATTTTCATCAGTACCCTGGGTGGGGTGTGCGTGTGTCCGTGTGTGGCTGGGCATGCAGGGCGTGCCGGCACACGTTTGTGTGCGTGGGCGGGCGCGTGTCCGCGTCTGAGGGGTGGGCGGGCGCGTGTCCGTGTCTGAGGGGCGGCCGGGTGGGCGGGCCCGTGTCCGCGTCAGCTGGGCGGGCGCGGGTCGGTGTCTGACCGCGGACGCCCGCTCTCACGCCTCGCCCGCCCACAGCACCACTGCCGCCGATGCGGGAAGTGCTTCTGCGACAGGTGCTGCAGCCAGAAGGTGCCGCTGCCGCGCATGTGCTTCGTGGACCCCGTGCGGCAGTGCGCCGAGTGCGCCCTGGTGTCGCAGAGGGAGGCCGAATTCTACGACAAGCAGCTCAAAGTGCTCGTGAGCGGTAAGCCGGGCCCGTGTCCCGTGTCCGCGGTGACTGCCCTGGACATTCTCTCCTCTGCCACCACTGCTCCTGACCCACGAGAAGGTGCTCCAGGGGCTCCTCTCCTGCAGCGGCGACTCCGCTGGCCCGGCTTGAGCCCTCTGAGTTTGTACCGGGCAGTGTGGTTTCAGAAACCACTGACCAAGTGGCACAACAAGCCATCTTCTGGTTCTGGAGGGCGACTTGTCCCGAGACTAAGGGATTCCCCGGAGCTCCTGAGGAGGACACAGCCCCCTCCCCGACACTGGCCTTCCACGGTGGCGCTGTCCTCCAGCTCCTGTCTGTTCTCCTGCCCCTGCCTGGTTCCTCCTTGCCCTAGCAGGGCCACTCCTGGGCGCTCTGGCGGGTGCAGGTTCTGTGGTACTTCCTACGTTTGTCGCCCGGTCATGGGGGTCATATACCCAGCTCAGCATGTGGGAGGAGGGGCTCCTGCTGAGATCTGCGCCTTTTCTCTGATGAGCCCCCTGCACCCCACCTCTGAAGAATGCAGGCGAGTCCCTGGGAGCATCTGAAAGCAGAACACCCTGGGAGGCAGGGCTTCTTGTTCTCCTCTGAACCCCTGAAGCCATCGCTGCCTTTGCTTCAGTGGAAGTGGTCCTTGGGCAGACACTGGTGCTGTTCCTCTAGGTGTTGGTTTTATCCTCTTTGTATGTGTAGCTCCACTGGGAATCTAGCCCCAGGCAGCTTTCCTACTTGGCCAGGGAGAGGGCTGTGCCAGCTGGACTTAAGTCTCAAAGAGGCAAAATTGAATTTCTCCCATTTGTTTTTGTGTCCCAAGGTGCTACCTTCCTTGTGACTTTTGGAAAGTCAGAGACACCCGAAACGATGGTTTGCCGTCTTTCCAACAATCAGAGGTAAGAGCCAGAGTCCTCTTTGGCACCCAATGCTTTGTTACAAGTGGTAGAACCCAGTAACGCAGAGTAACGTGATCTGAAAATCCATTTTGTTTCTCATAGGTTCTTGGTTCTGGATGGAGACGGCCATTATGAAATTGAAATTACACGTATTTCCACCATGCGGATCCTGACGGAAGGACTCCCTCCTGGAGGTAACGCGTCGCCGGGCATGAGGGGCCTGTGCTCTGCAAAGGCCGTCTGTCACTCAGGCTGGTGTTTGGTAATCGGCTTTAGGAACCCACCTGTTGAATGTGGGTTCGGGATGTAAATACTGAGGGAAAACTTGCCCGTGTCTGATGACTTTCCCTTTGTAAATGCTCTCATAATATCGTTTGTTGACTGTTGGGTTTCACCAAGGTAAAGCTCCAGGTATTGTTGGAATGACCCAGATTTCCAAAAAGGTTAGCCGTGGTTGCTGATCAGGAACCAGTGTTTCTTACCGTCTCTCCCCTCCTGCGAGCGTCTGGGTGAACTGCACTCCTTTATACATCTCCTTGGCGAGCTTCTAGCGCACTTCAGCCCGTCTGGGTCCCCGCAGCAGCCTCTCCCCAGCGTGGGTTGCTCTGTCCTGCAAAGCGTCTGTACAGATCCCGTGATGCAATCTGTCTTGCTTTCCGTTTTCCAATGGACTCTTGATTGTTCCTTCTTTCTCTCCACTGCTGCCTACCTTCTTGATATAGAAAAAGACACGTACACTTATACCAGTCTCCTGGAGAGCCAGCCCGTCTCTGAAGGTCAGCGTCCTCTGTGGCTCTCCCAGCATGCTGTGGGCCCTTTTCCTATGCCTACCTTCTGTCCCGGGGGCCGTCTACGCCAAGGGGCTTGGACAAGCTCACATTCACTTGGGTGGATTTAAGAGAGTGGGTTGGTCCAGTATGTGGGTGGTGGTGTTAGCTGCCATTGAGTTGGAGCTTGACTCATGATGTCCCCATGCACAATGGTGATCGGCTGTTGTGATTCAAAGCATGAACAGTGATGTCCCGGCAGAAGAAAATGTATGTAGTTGCTCGGTTCTGCAGTCCCACGGGAAGCCCTGCCCAGTTTTCACGACTTTGTCGTTACCTGGGCCAGCGCTGTCCTGGGCTCTGGGGAGACAGAGGTGGGCGGAGACCGAGTCTCGGGGGCATTGGGGTGTGGAGGAGCAGGGCTGCAGCACCCCAGTACCCAAAACCTTCCTTCCCCCCAGGGCGCTCTGGCACTTTGTCTCAGCTGCCTGGATGAGTTCTGAAAGGGCAAGGCTGGTGCTTTCACCACGTCTGTCCCCAAGGGCCTGTACCCTAGTAGGCACAGGGATGTCACAAATGGCACCAAGCTGGTCACCTGGCAGGTGCAAGTTGAAGAGGCCTGGTGTGAGGCCAGAACTGCCTGTGGAAAGGGCAGGACCTGGAGGAGCTGGGGTCCACCTGTTGCCCCTCTTGCCTGCTGCCTCCTGGCACTTGCTCTGAGGGGAGGCTGCCCCCACCCCCGACACCCGCATAGAAGGCCAGTCTGGGCAGCGGGCTCCAAGCCCTCTGCAGATGCAGGCACCGCCCTGGGGTGCAGTGAAGGCCTAGCTGAAGTGCCCCCTCGTGGCGGTGTTGGGATACAGCACGCTCTGCTCTGCCACAAGGTTTTTAAACCCCAGCCCTGTCTGCCTGTGGGGGAGGGCAGGGACGATGGGAAGTCACTGGAGCTGAAGGCAGCAAGAGGAGCCTGCCCAGCACCCCTGGGCATCTAGACCACCAGGGTCAGCACGCTGTCAGGGGCTAGATAGTAAGTCTGTTTGACTTTGTGGCTGTTAACGTCTCTCTGACTGAGCGTGAAAGGAGCCATAGACAGTAAGGATACAGGTGGCTGTGGCTGTGTTCTAATAAAACTTTATTTACAAACAGTCAGTGTTTGTCAGCCCGTTCTCAGCGTAGATGGGAACGCCTGCCAGGAAGCAGTAAGGGACAAATCGATTGGCTCTGGGCTTTTAAAGCAAGACTGGCCCACAGAAGCCTAGGTCAGCAGCCTTCAGGAGCGGAGTTCTGCGCGTGGACAGTGCCTGCCTGTCCAGCCTCAGCTCTGATTCCGAGAGCTGTGTCTGATGGAGGCACCCTCCGAGAGGCAGGGTTTTCTTGCACCAGAAGGCCTGGTGTTGCTCAGAGTGGAGTTCTCAAGTCCCGGCAGGCAGAAGATGCAGCTGCAGGTCAGCGGGAGGCTGGCACCCGTTGTCTTCTCCGCACTGGGCGCTGCTCCCAGTGGCACGTGCTCAGGGCAGTGCTAGAACGAGGCCTGCAGTGCAGCGACATGTCTCCGCCCAGATGGTCTGTGTCCCACAGGGTAGTCGCCCCGTGATGAGGTCTCTGGTGTCACACCTCAGGAACCGGTCCAGGTGGCATGTCAGCCCTGGGGTGGGCGAGCAGGACACCCGGTGGTTCTTGGACACGTGCCCTTGCTTGCACAGTCTCCTCAGCTTGGACAGCTAAGCGAGCAACTCTGGGTGGCCTGTCACCCACCCTCGCTGGGTGTTCTGGGGGCCTCTGCACTGGCTGAGCCCTGCAGCCTTCCCAGTCCAGGTGCAGTCAGTCGGGTTGCTGGCAGGCCGAGGTCAGGGAGGGGCCTTGAACCCAGTTATGGCTGCAGTGCTGGAAGGGAGCCGCCCTTGTTCCGGGAGGGCGGAATCGCACGTGTGTGGAGGGGTGAGGTTCCGCAGTGATCTGGGGATGGGCCGGGCACTGAAGGCACCAGGCTGGCGGGGGGACCATCCCTGTTGTCAGAACTTGTGTTTCCAAGGGGGCCCCAGGGGCTCAGACCAGGAGGAGGGCTGGGCACCGCCCTGGGCAAGCGGGCAGGCGGGCCGGCCTCCAGGTGCCTTCCTACCTGTGTGTCCCTCCCAGGAGGCAGCATGCGGGCCTCTGGCATGCTCCTGCAATACACCGTTCCCGGCGCAGAGGGCGTGACCCAGCTGAAGCTGACGGCCGGGGAAGACGCAAACACTAGCAAGAGGCCGGCGGTAGCGTGGCTGGCAGCAATGCACAAGGTGATGCAGGGCCCGGGGGCGAGGGTCCACCCACTTCCCTGCGGCAGAGGCTGGTCCAGGCGCCAGCCTGCTTCCCTCGTGTTTATTTTTGGTTGCTCGCAGGCTGCCAAGCTCCTCTATGAATCACGGGACCAGTGACAGCCGACGGGGGCCCCGCTCCTGCGTGTGCGATGCACAAGGCCCGTCCTGCAGTGCTGGGGTGCATTCAAGTATTTGGAGAAGTGTTCACTTACCTAGTGCAATATGTACACAGTTGATTAATGCTTTCAAAGCTCACGTTTTAGGGTGTGTATTATCTTGCTGATACTTAACTGGGGGTGGGAGACTGAGCTACGCTACTGCTAAGCTACCTTTAGCGTACTCTGCACAGTGTTTTTACAAGTTCCCAAGTTTACTACAAGGTTCTGCCCACAGCGTTCACTAACCGCCACAGAAACCAGCTGGGTAGGGCACCTCAGGTTCCTGCGTGGTACTGGAGTTTGGTCCATCTTTAATGTGCCAGTTTACAGAGTCCGCCTTAGCCTGTTTTCTAGACTGTCCATCGTTTGGGCTGTGAGCAAACTTTTGATAATTCACTAAGGGAAAGGCGCCAGCTTTGTGTTTTGTACTTCTTACTCTTTCACCTTATTAAAATGACTGTACAGCAATTTATATATAAAGCTTATGATTAAACCTATTTTGAAAATACTCATCAACACTGCCTCATTGTGTGCAGGGAGATACACACATAACAAAGACTCCAGGCTGCTGGCAGTGTGGGAGCCGTTTATTGTGCAATGACATGATGGCGAGCAGACCAGGGGACAGTGGTCACACTCCTTGTTCCTCACCACACTGCAGGGCAGCGGCCACGGTGACCAACTACAGCGCTGCGTCAGGGACTACGTACATTTATACATAAATTACACACAAGACTCACACATGGAAAATAAAGCCTGTGGGCCTACACTTCAATGAGGAAAAACACCACCTCCAGCGCAGTTGTGGTACTGTGACTGTAAAGTCAAAAAATACTCTTGGCGTATAAAAGCTGTACGTACGAGGCCAGCGTGAGTGACGTGCTTTAGTGCGCCGTGCATCTAGGGTGCAGAGCCCTTCCCCCTGCCCAGCCCTCCGTCCTGTCCCCGCCACCCCGGCCCTGCCTCCGTGTGCCTTCAGAGCGGAGGTAAGCTCTGGGGCAGGAGGGTGCTGTGGGTAAGGGGAGGGAAGTGGCTATTGAGGTTCTGTGAATAAATTAACCGTCTCTTCCGCTTGTGGCTCTGTCTTTATAGCCCTCAGGCCACAGCACCGGGCAGCACCCAGCCTTCCTGTGAACCCGACTGACACCCCAAACCCGGACACAGTGGGGGCACTGGGGCCAGGGCGTCACCGCACACCTGCACTGGGCACAGTACTGAGCAGTGCCCGCCCAGGGCTCCTCTGTAACTGAAGGGAAGAGGGGTGCGTGCTAACGGGAGATAGCACGGGGGGTGGGGACAGCAGTGGTGACGTCTAGGATGAGATAAGGAAGTCAGTGAGAGCTTTGTCTTCACTGGCAACCCGCCAATGGTAATTACAGGGCTGGCAGCAGGGCGGGGGTTCCGAAAGTGGGGTTTTATTTGAATTTACAGTAATTGGCAAAATGCGACTCTTTGGAGGCATGAGGACCTTTTCCTGTTACCCACGAACTGGGGAAGGGCCCTCCCTCACAACCGCGGGGTTCACATTGTGGGTGCCGTTTGCTGGGTGAGCACCATGAGGACGCTGGTGTCCGCCGTCCTGGTGAGGCAGCAGTACAGGTCTCGGCGGCTCGGAGCTGCCAGGCCGCACAGCACTCCCGAGGGCCGTTCAGGCGAGGGTCCGCTGCCGAGGTTTGATCCGTGGATATAGCTGGGGCGTAACAGAAACACGTTAGTGCCAGGAGAGGGCGCTGAGGAGCAGCCAGGCCTCGCCACTGGGCCTCCAGGTGCAGAAGCAAGTGGGCGGCGGCCACTGTGTTCCTACCCGGAGACCCACGTGCCGAGTCCCCCTCTCACGGAGACCTGCCCTATCAGCAGCCTCTGTCTCTGGTGGCACTGCAGACTGCCCAGAGTCTTCGTAGTCGACTTGTCCCTCTTGTGTACTGTCTGTGTGGCCCCCGAGGATGGGCACCCCGGAGGGCAGGCCTCTGTGGTCATTGCTGGGCTCCCCTCCAGCGCCTGGCATGTGGAAGGTGCCCAGTGAGGGTCTGCAGAGTGAGTGGAGATCTGCCAGCCCCTGAGGCGCCCTGGAGAGAAGGCTGTGAGGCCCATCCAACGGGTGGTTCTCTCCTCCTCTGCTACAGGCGAGCTGCTCATAAACCTAACAGAGGTGGCAACCTTCAAGCTGCGCCTCCCCACCCTCGCTTTCGTTGAGGAGATTTCTGGAGAGCAGAGAATCCCAGATCAGGGTGTCTACACTGGGCTGAGAAGCGGGGTGTGACGTCCCGTGAACGAAGCACGCCCCCAGGCCACATGCCGCTCCCACAGAGCAGACGGCCCAGTGGCGCCCGCAGTGTGCTCTGACCGTGTGCAGAGGGGGACGCCGCGTCTCCCCATGGTCGCTCTGTGCCCGTGTTCTGTGACTCAGCTGACTTACGGCAAGTAGGCCGGACTGTTAACCCCCCAACACAGCCTGGAGTGAGACCGGGCAGCGGCGCTGTGAGCACTTACCCCCAGCAGGTTCTTGGGCACGTAGCCCTCCCGGTCCCCCAGGCGGGCCCACCACCACTCGGTCTCGCTCTCATCCTTGCGCCTCAGCACGGTGATGGCGTCCCCTTCACGGAAGGACAGCTCGTCGCTGTTCTGGGCCTCGTAGTCCCACAGCGCATATACCACACCTTTGTTCATTACCCCCAGCTTCTCCTGTACCCCTGGAGGAGAGAGCAGACGGTCAGCCTCCCAGAGGATGGTCTGCAGGGGAGGCACTCTGCTTGGGGGCCAGGAGGGCACACCACTGGCCGGGTCTGTCTCCAGGAGGCTGAGACACATGTGCGTGGCCATGAAGCCAGGGCCACGCAAGGCAGCACTTCTCTCTAAACTCATGAGTCGAGAGGCAGCAGCGTGCTGTTCTAAAAGACTTTTGAAAGGGTGAAACTTGCAAGTTACATCTAGTGCAAACTTCCCAAAGCAATAATTAAAAGAACCATATCGCTCCTGGACGGCAGAAAGTCATTACAAATGGCTGTGACACCACCTGAGCCATACGTACCCAGCCCACTCACGGCCAGGCAGGGACTGCAGCCCAGGGAAGGGCCTTCTGCCTGGACGTCTGGCTCAGATGCCAGACGGGCGAGCTCCCAACTCCTCCCTGGGTGGGTGCCACAGTGGCTGCACCCCCTCCCCCACGCTGGCTGGACTGGGGACCTGTGCACCCCAGCCTGTCACACAGCCCGAAAGCCAGCTGCATGTCTATTCCGCCAAGCTGGGTGGTCGGGGAGACGGGTGTGGCTTGCCTGTTCTGTGGGCGCAGCCTTTGTTTACCGTGGCATGCCGGGGCCTGAGAAGGGGCTGGCACACGGCAGGCTCTCACATCACGTGTTGAGCGAGTGACTCCCGGCTGTCTAACCCTTGGGACGGGACGCATCACAGCTTAACTAGAATGTGAGTGTCACTCATCAAATGGGGACAAACGGCAAAGCCCTAGGCCACCTCAAGGATGGCCCAGCCTCCCCAGAGAAGAGTGGCTGGGCTGCCCTGGCCTGGTCCTGGGACACGCTGGGTCTGGACAGACCTCCAGCCTTTCTCAGAGCCGGGTGCACGCCAGCAGTGACAGGCACACAAGGTGCTGCCCAGCCACCTCCACCACCCTGTCCTGCCCCGAGACATACGCGCGGGGCGCAGAATCCTTCTAACCACACCGATTTTCAAATGTTTTCAGGACAAAGGGGCGGTGTGGCCTCGTCCTAGGGAGACTTGCCCGGCTGCCCCGGAGAAGGCAAGCGAGCCTCACAGCCTCGCAGCTCCTCTGGGCCCGGGCGGCAGCTGCTGGGTCAGCATCGTGCTGTGTGCCAGCCCCGGGGCCCAGGACAGGAGTCACGCTGCACTCCACAGCCCCCACGTACCGTAGAGGAACTGGGAGCACTGAATGTAGCCCTCCTCCATCTCTTCACACTTGTCCGCAGCAGTCTCCATGTCGCTGATGGTCGAGGCAAAAATGGCGGCGCCGCTCTCCACCAGCTGTTTGCAGAGGTGAACGCTGTTGCAGGACGCGGCACAGTGCAGCGGAGTCCTGGATCAGACAGGAAGTCAAGATGCACATCTGGCCCTGCAGGGCCGCAACCACCCACAAACAAGCTGCTCCAATGGGAAGCTCTCTCGGGGGGCACCGTGCCTCGGTGCCCACACGCTTCGCAGCTCTTTCACGGCATGATTTCCACTGATAAACTGCTTTGCACCACATATACAGCTTTAAAAAAGGAGGGGTGGGGGCAAAACAGCTTTCTGGAAGTCCCAAATAACACCTAAGAGACCCCGCAGGCCCTGGGCGGCCGAGCCCTAACCCTAAATCAAGTGAAAGCTCGTGGCAGACAGCCGAGATGTCATCACGGGGCCTGCGAGGGGTTTCAAGACCACCACGCTGCCATGTGGAAACGTGGTGAGCGTGTGACCATGAGGTGCTGAGGCTACCGGGTCAATCAGGAGGCCGCCACAGCCATCTTTGAGGGAGCGCTCCGGAGAAGACGGGCAGGCGGGGGCGCTGACGATGGCTGTCTTTTGGAGGCTGACGGGCACGTTGCTGTTCCGTCTCTTCTAGACTGCCCCATTTTCTAGAACATGCACTTTTTCCTCTGGTACCGTACCCTCCCCAAGCCCACACCCCAAGCAGAGCCTCACCATCCGTCACTGTCGGCGGCGTTCACGTTGACCCCAAAGTCCAGCAGGAACTTCACGATGTGGTGGTGGCCGGCACAGACTGCGTTGTGCAGGGGGGTGATCCCTTCGTCGTTGGGCTTGCTGGGGTCTTCCACCTGGGACACGGGGCACACGTGAGCACCCCGCCCACCCCGACAGCACTCTGCTAGCGAGGGCCGCTACTCACCTCGTAGATGATCCTCTGCACCAGATCAAACTCTCCTTCCAGAGACGCGTCCAAGAGCAGCGCCAGCGGGTTGAACCTGACCCTCAGGCCGTGCCCAGTCCGCTCGGAGTTGGGCTTCTTCAGATTGGTCCGTTTGCCCTGGAAGGAAGAAGCAAGCTTCTGATGGAAAGTGCTCACCAGCTCAAGAGCCACACCTGGTCCCCCAGGAAAGGAAGGAGCTACAGGAACTCACCCCAAGGCAGGGGTCCCCAGGGAGCAGCACCTGGGGTGTCAGACCCACGGACTCAGCCCCCGAGCAGGCCCGGCCCTGTGTGTCACCGAGCACCTCCAGAGGGGAGCACTGCCCTTGGGCATCTCAGGGTTGTGAGCCCTCCTCTAGGAGATGCCGTGGGAGGGAGTGTGGGATGTGATTTCCAAGCTTCCTAACTGGAATTCCTAGAGAGCTCGCTCCCCGAGGGGCACAGCGATGCCCAGCTGAGGGGACACTCAGTGCCCCCCGCCCCCCACACACTGACCTTCTAAATGGCACAGCGATGCCTGGCTGAGGGGACACTCAGTGCCCCCCGCCTGACACACACTGACCTTCTAAATGGCACAGCGATGCCCGGCTGAGGGGACACTCAGTGCCCCCCGCCCCCCACACACTGACCTTCTAAATGGCACAGCAATGCCTGGCTGAGGGGACATTCAGCGCACCCTGCCCCCGACCCCCATCCACACTGATCTTCTAAATGGCACAGCGATGCCTGGCTGAGGGGACACTCAGCGCCCCCCGCACCCCCTACACTGATCTTCTAAATGGCACAGCGATGCCTGGCTGAGGGGACATTCAGCGCGCCCTGCCCCCCACCCCCATCCACACTGATCTTCTAAATGGCACAGCGATGCCCGGCTGAGGGGACACTCAGCACCCCCCGCCCCCCACACACTGATCTTCTAAATGGCACAGCGATGCCTGGCTGAGGGGGCACTCAGCACCCCCCACATTCACACTGACCTTCCTAAATGGCACAGCGACTCCTGGCTGAGGGGACACTCAGCACCACCCCCCATCCTCACTGACCTGTCTGTCCTCCCCACGTAGCCCGATGCGGGGAGGGACAGGTCTGGCCTGGCTTCCACTATCCTAGGACCCAGCGCCAAGCCTGGCACCAGGGAAGTGTGCAGTGACCCCGGGCTGACTGAGGGGCTAGAAAGGAGCGGCTCTGGGGAGACACTCACCGTGGAGGCTGCAGGCCAGGGGGCAGTGAAGGGCAGGGGCACTGGGGGAAGGGGCTCATCCCCAGGAGAGGGGTCCTCGGCCACAGGGCTCGGGAGCTGCTCTGTGGGCAGGACAGTGGCCACATTGTTGTTGTCATCCTCCGCAGGCTCCGAGGGGTGGGGGGTGGTCTGGGGACAGATGAGCTGCTCTGGCTCAGGGGAGGGCAGCTCATTGTCATTGGCGTCTGACGACAGGGCCGGCTCGGCAGGCAGTGGCGCCGTGGGCGGGGCGGGCTCTTCCAGGTTCCCGTTGGTGTTGGCATTCCCATTGTCCACATCTGCCAAGGTGCCCATGAAGTCCTGCGGGGCACTCGGCTGGTAGAAAGGGGCCCCCTCCATGCCGCCAGCCAGGGTGTTGAAGCGCTGGTACAGCAACTTCTGGATGTTGGGCCCACCAGGGCCCTCGGGCTCTGTGATAGAGCTGCGCTTCTTCAGGGGCCGCGGCGCATTGGCCAGCTTCCTGCGCAGGGCCTCCAGGTCGGCGTCACTCTGGTAGCGCAGCGGTGAGTGCACGATGGGTGTGAGCTTGGTGGGGCTGAGCGGCCGAGGGAGGTTCTCCACGCTGCTGCTGTCTCCAGGCGGCGCGGGGCTGTCCTGCTCAGGCTCCTTCTCAGCACACTCTGAGGGCGGCGGTGCGCTGGTGGACAGCGACCCATGGAGGAACGGCAGCGGGGATGGGGAGGTGGAGCCCGAGGGTAGGACGGGTTTGCCGTACACTGGGGGGACACAAAGCACAGGGAAGGCGGGTGAGGGCGGCCCAGGTCGCTGCCCCATCAGGGCACTGGGCACCTCTGCCCACAGGGAGGGCTCAGGATGCCCAGGTCACTGCCCCGTCAGGGCACTGGGCACCTCTGTCCACAGGGAGGACTCAGGAGGCCCAGGTCACTGCCCCATCAGGGCACTGTGGGCACCTCTGCACGGCAGTTGGCTCCTGAGAGATGCAGGTGTCTTTTCTGCTGTAAATTCTGGTTTAAACCCCAAGGAAATGCTTTGCGCAGAGAACCTCTACTGACTCCTTACAAAAGGTGACATGTCTTCTCCAATTTACCGGTTTTACATTGGAGTTTCCAAAACAGTGGCTTTTCCAGATTAAGGAAAGGTCGCTGACCTGACCTCCCTGCCCCAAACAAGCCTTCCTTGTTTTCTGCCCAAGGAAAACGAAACACGCAGCTGACCCAGGGCTAAGCTCAGGCTGATGGCCCAAGAGCTCTTGAGAATGGTCCAAGCCCACAGGTACACGGCACCTTCACGGGGGAGGTCCTGGCACTCCCAGGAATCCCCGAACTGAGAGCCTGGAGCTGCAGCCCATGCCTAGAACGTCTAGGGAGGCCCAGGATCCTATCTGAGGGCCAGAACCACCTGTGGCCTTGGGGGTTAGCGTGGAGCTGGGCTGTGCCCTCCTGCCTCCCTAGCAGAGCGTCCCCTCTGGGACCTGGGAGCGGGCGCCTAAAGTAGAAGATAGCCCACCCCAGGAGTGCTGGTTCCACCACTGCCACAAACGCCAGGGGCCAGCGAAGAAGGCAGAGCTCCCCGCCCCCACCCGCTCACTGGTATCTCCTGGCACAGCTAGGAAGCAGGAGGAAAAAGATGGAATTCTTAAGATCTCACAGACACTGGATTTCCGCGGACACTTGGACAGAACATCACTGGCATGATCCATTTGCAAAACTGCTCAAATGCATCCTAACCTTTATACCCGTCTCTCCAAGCGTCTCTCCAAGTGACACCCCAGCCAAACTACGTAAGAACGAAGTTTAATCCTAAATAGCACATGGCCCAAACACAGGGACAGAGATGGGTATTTTCCCAACTGCAAGTGTAACTCCCCCCAGGACACCACGCACGTGCGCCCACGGTACCTGCTCTAACCGACTTGTTCACGGTGCTGTGCATGGCCTGCTGGTAGCTCTTCGGGGGAGTGGCCTGCTGCAGGTACATGGAGTAGATGGAGCTGGAGTTCACCGTCTGGGGGCCTTTTCGGGGAGACTGCGGCCTCGACCCTTTGTCAGCCAGGAAGGGCCTGATGGCCACGGTCAGGGGGAGCTCAGGCTTGCCGTCTCCAGCTGGAAACGCAGGCGGCCCCGATGGCAGGTACGTGGGGCTTGGGGGCACAGAGATTCTCTGCTGAATCTGCTGCGAGGTCCCCGGCTGGTGGGCACTGCTGGCCGGCGGCAGTGGGGCGGGCATCTGCCGACTTGGCAGGCCTGTGCTGGGCCTGGGCAGACTGCCCTCCTTCCTCCGCTCCAGGGAATTTGTCGACCCTGGGCCCAAAGGTGTAGGACTCGGATATGTCCCGTAGCTTGGAGGCAGCTGCTTGCCCGCCCCTGGGATGGGTGGTGGCACTTTACCAATCTCAATGCCCTAAATTGAGATGTTAAGGAAAAAAAAGTCAGCCTTTGAAAAGTTAAGCACACTTCCATCTGTCACAAGAGAACACAGAGCAGGACTTGTAATCCTTCAGATGGGCTTCCTGACCGAGAAACAGAGTACTGGGCCAGGGTCAAACCCACCACATGGTCACAGACTGTCTGCAACAGAACTGACCTTGGCCAACGGATGCTTACACTACGGGCAGCGCTCGAGGTTTTAAGGTTCATTAGCTCCTCCGGGACTTGGAGTCTAATTTAGGGCATCACCAGGGTTCCCTTGCCTAACGGTTCCCCACATCCCTGAGATTAAGACCTCAGGCAGAGCAGCAACAGAGTGGAGAGCTTGCTTGTGTTTTCTGTTACAAGGACAAGGGGCCTACCAGTTTCTCCGTGGCTCCTAAAGGTGCTAAGGGCAAAGGCTGGCTTGAGATGGTGGCCTGCTTAAGAGGCCCCTCCACGCCCGCGTCCTTCCAGTCCGCACTGGCCATGGCGGCCGGCTTCACTGAGGAGCTAGAATTGTGTTTCAGTGTGGGCCAGTTTCCATCGTTAGCTAGGAAAGAACACAGGATTTAGTAACTTTCCTGATGTTCGTGGAATCAAGACCACGTGTCAGAAACGAAAACAGCGCTGGGCATCACACTCTGACGGCCCTCCATCCACAGCTGATGACCCCCAGGAAGGCCAGCTGCGTCCTGTCAAACACGACACACCTGTGCACAAGGCCCAGGCAGGGACTTGCTTGGCAAGTTACCGTCAACGCCGGAGTCACCTTCCAAATGTTACCAGACTCGGAGCAAGCAGCGTTTCAGCCCATTTGCAGGCTCAATAACCAAGCCTCAGTGCGTGAGGTACAGGGCTGCTGCGGGGGCAGAGACGGGGGGCTGCAGGAAAGTGCTCTGGGCCCCCATTTAAGTCCAGGTCAAACCCACTCTATCAAAGCCACGGAACAGAAGAGGCACTGACACCGTCACGTACAGCTGTGACCTGTGCAGCTTCCATTATTAAAAGAAAACAGACTCTAATCTGCGAGGAATTTCTGTTCTCTGAAGGAATTTACGATCCCAGGAGGCGAGTGTCAGTCCTCCCTGATCTGAGAAGCAGCAGCAAGAGCAGACTGTCATTTGGCCACAGTGATCAAAAAGCCAGTCAGCAACCCCAAGCCTTCTGGAAAGCAACATTTTACAGAGCATTTTCCAAACTGAAGAAGGTGCAGAAACATTCGTTCTGCTGACACAAGGTCACAGGCAGTGACATCTACGTATTGTGACATCTGAGGGGCCAGAGTTACAGGTGACGCAGGCGCCAGTGCTTCCCCTTAACAGCCACAGGGGCTGAACTGGGTCGGCATGGTAGCCATGCTGGCCCATCAGCACTCTGGAGCTCAAAGAAACCAAATGAACAGCTGGTGTTCCTGAGAACACAGCCTCTCTCCCCGCCACTGAGCCAGTCTCCAGCACGGTCAGCAGGGAAACCAGTCCTGTGCACAAGAGTAACGCCTGAGTCAAACCCAGCTCACAGACAAGGAGGAGACACATCTCAGATGTGCTCTGGGCTCAGCCACAGGAGGAGGTGGCACGAGTGCTGGACGAGCAGTTGTGAGCCGGAGCCGGACGGCACCACTGCAGCCCCGCTGCGCTCACTGCTAAACGTCACTGCAGGCTACCCACCACGTGCTGGCCAAGCCCCACAGGGCCCTGATGCGGCCTCCATGGTCCAGTCCTAGCTGCCCCTCGTTCCTGTGGCCTGTCAGCTCCCTCCAGGTCAGGACGACACATGGCCAGGAATGTGTAGGCTCCCCAAGGGCACACCAAGGGGGGAGCCCTGATGACAGGGAAAAGCAGAGCCCCCAGGAACCCAGGAGGGCTGGCAGGAGCCAGTGTGCCTCTTGGGGTCACCCCGTGGCCGTCCAGCTGCTTGAGGAGGTTTTCTGGACATCAGCCACGACAGACTCAGAATCAGTGCAATTTTCTCCTTTCTCCGGAACGAGGCAGGAGGTAGGAAGGAAGAGCACTTATTTTTATTAAAAAGGGACACTTCTCTTTGAGTATGAAGGGAGATTCTTGCACCGAAGATAAAACCAAAGCCATCATGATGAACTCAGAAAACCCTTGTTCCTAAAGCCTCCCCTGCTGTGCCAGTGTCGGTCACCTGTCTCGCCCCTTTTCTCAGGATGATCTGAGAAGCTGGGACAGCTGACATCTACATGGTGTCTTTGTTGAGTTCACATGCCAGGAGCAGACCTTTATCAGTTTGGAAAAATAAACTGATTGTTGATTTAGTGCACACGATTGTTGATTGAGTGCACATTAAAGAGACCCGTGAGCACCCGCTAAGCCTGCCAGCTGACGTACGGTTTACAAACGGGCCTGCAGAGTGCCGTGACGAGCCGTGGGCCAGCCCGACATCCAGATCGGACACTGTCCATGGACTGGCCACTCTGGGTCTGCTGTGATCTGTGACACGAGAACCAGAAGAGCCGACAGTGAGAGGTCAGATCCCCCAAACGCCACAGCTCCACCTTGGGGCCTGGGATTCCCCTCCAGTTTGGGGTTCCTGGGGCTCCTGTTATGGGGTCACCTTAAAGTGCAGTGGAGAGACTAAGGCTAGTGCTGAACTCAGGAAGGATGTGTGTTTCAGGGCTCAGGGTGACTGTCTCTTTGCACTGGGCACACCCAGACAGAAAGGGGCACGGGAGGCAGTCTCAGGTTGGAAAGTTTTAAAATAAAGTCAGCGGAGAGGCAGCTGGCTGTGCTGATTACCTGCCGTTGGGAGCAGACAGGTATCTCCTCCTACCACAGGGCGGGTCACACTATAAAGAACAGCCCCTCAAGGAGGGCTGCAGCCTCTGGCGGCTCTGAGAGAGAGCACGGTGGTGAAGGGGACTGGCTGGGGACCCCTTCTCTTGCCTGGTCTCAGAACAGGCCCCAGACTCCACAGCTGGAGTGGTGGTTGTGTCGTTGCTCATCCTTGGGGCCAGGCAAGAGGAAATGAAGCAGAAGACCAGCACAAACTTGTCACCAGTCCTGACAAGGTACTCCCAGTGCAGGCGTGCTGGGGCCGAGCCAGCAGTGCTGGGTCCACACACGTAGAAGTGTCTCAGGACACTAATACCCGGGTTCTGGGAGTCTACATGTTAGGGGAGGATGTTCAACCACAGCCACAAAGGAATTCTTCCTGAGAAAGAAGTCCTGGCTTTTTGACACCATAGTTTAAAACAGAGCCGCCTTCCTCTGGCAGGCCAGCAGACCTCTGTGGAAGACTGTGCTGTCCTAGTGAGGAAGACAGAGGTGCAGGACGAGGAAAGGCCTCGCCGCTGCCTGGTGGATTATGTACCAACAGGGCTGGAAGAGGCCACGTCTAATCACACCACATGGATCTACATGGTCAAGTTCCAAAGTAACAGTGTTTAGGCTTTTTCCTCTATCAGACGTGCTGAGCAGAGCAAAAAACAACGGCCCTACCACCTGGCTTGGAGGGAGGGAGGCCTTTGATGGCTGGGCCAGGACAGTGGTGCAGTCAGACGCAGCAGGCGCGCTGCCGACCCTGTGGCCTCTGGTAAACAAAAGCTGCATCTAGAAGGGACCCGAGGGGCAGAGTGCTGAGTGATTTGAAAAGCCACGCAGTGAAGATTCTCAGTTCAGTGAAATCACCCTTACTGTGGTGGCCCACGGCTCCCTGAAAGCGCTGGAGAAGTCTAGGTGCCTCAGACTGCTGCTGTGGGGTTCTCTGTGATCCCCGTGCCAGCATGCTGAGCCTGCCCGCAGCGGCCTCCCCCAGGCCGCGCTTCCCACTGCCCACAGGGAGAGGGGCCAGCACCACTCACCGGGTTTGGGTCGTCCATGTGCGGCACTGGAGGTGATCGTCAGAGACTGGGGCTTGACAGGGTCCCCCGGGACAGAGTAGCTCCCAGTGCTGGGCACCTGGATGTAAGGCCCCACCGCGGCAACTCTGCCGGACGCGCTCAGGGAAGACTGTGGTGATGACGTGCCGTTCACACGGCTCAGCTGCAGAACAGGAGGGAAGCAGAGTCAGCATCCTCCCAGATTCAAAGCAATCTTAGGCCTAGGGTGACACACTGCTCGGCATGACCCGCTCTGCACTCAGCTGTGTGCACGATGCTCCGTCTCCCTGAACATCAGTATCCAGAGAGGTGTGAATTTAAAGACAGGACATCAACCAACAGCCCCACGGAGCACTTCTCTCTAACACCTACCCGCTGGCGGATAAAACAGTAAGCCTGTTACAGCGAAACATTTCCCAGCAGCTCCCTTGTCCTGTGGACGGCTCCCTCGGCCTTGGGGCCGCTCTCCCTCCGCTGGGCGGGAGCTGAGCGCACTGGTCAGAACCCAGGGTCAGCAGCTTCATCCTGCTCTGCCACTTATTCACCAGTGACCTGGGGCCAGTGACCTAACCCTTCTATCACCTCTGGGGAATGAGAACAGGGTGGAGAGGGCGGTCACATTGTCCTTCAAATATTTCTATACTGTCTTAAGTTTGTTTTCAGTGAGTATTAACTACCCTTGAAATTCAAAACACCAAATACAGATAATCTCTAGAAACCACCAGCCCCTTCGGTAGGCCTTTGCTCAGGAGTCACAGAACACCTCCACCTGCGTTACTGCTAAGGCTCCTCACGACGAGTCCAGGGCAGTGTGACAAGGACACGAGGCTCAAAGGTCAGGGAGCTTGCCTGACGTGGCTCAGCCTGAGATGGCAGAGCCGGGACCCAGCCTAGGCACGAAGATTTCAGCATCCCACAGGGGGAGGGGGAACGGAGGGCACCAGAGCCCGTGGGCTGCAGGCTGCTGAGGGCTGGACTCTGTCAGCTGGGAAACAAACGAGCCTTTGGGGAAGTGGACTTTGTTCTACTGTAGCTTTGAGGGCTTCTGGACAATTTATGTTACAGCTGTGGTGGAGACGGCAGAGTGCTATGTAGGGGAGACGTGCGATGTTTGGGTGACCTTTTAGCGGTCTGTCTCACGGAAACCTGTTCTCTGTCACGTGCCTGGATTTTCTTCCCGTAGAGACGCTCACGCAGCTCACTGATGCGCTTGTCCATCAGGGCCACCTCCACATTGCGCTTGTTCAGAAGTTCCTTCTGCTGCTGGAGCTTTGAATTCTGTTCCTGGTTAAGTTGGTTACGAATCTGCAAAACAGAGAGCAATTTTTACGAGTAGCATTAATCAAAAGATCAAATACTCGGCCAGGGAGATTAAAAAGGAAAGGCGGCATTAAGCTCTCACCCGTATTTACATGTATGCACTGCCGCTGCCCTGAGTATTTCACGGCACAGCACAGATGAAGCCAAAGTGTACTTCTTACGGAACAAAGAAAGCTCAAAGCCCTGTAAGTGTCTGTCACCTTTGACGCACACAAAGAATGATTATATGGAAACAATGGCTATGGTCCTTGGCAAGGAAGCGTCAGGGACACTCGCCCTGGAACAAGGGCCTCTCGGCTGAGAGTCTGCGTCTGCTCTGCCCCAGGCCGAGTGAGGTGCCTCACTGTGGGGGCTGGGGGACCCCCAAAGAGATGCGCTAAACCACCAGACAGAGCGCTCTGACATCACTGTAGTGGATGCAATAACCTGTGTTACATTCTAGGGCTCTTAAAATGTAAAGGAAATCATAAATTCTTGTTATACATTATTTCTATGCATTTATGTGAAAGAATTTAACAGCAACGCGTGATTTTACTCTCTACAGTCAAATACCTTCATTTTGTAAAAGGATAGAATACTTTTTTCTATCAGTAACAGTAGAATTACAAAACTTGTTTCTGACATGAAAGATCACCCTCTGAATGACAACTCTGAGTGACGGCCATCTTTAATGGAAATCTTGGGATTTAAAAAAGGCATTATCTCATCAAAACACAGTTTACATAGGGCCTGATATATATAAAGCTTAATCCTTTACTAGTTAGTACACTGCCAATTAAGCTCTTTTGTACTGGAAACATTAGAAGCCAGTCACAAAGAACCACATACTGTTTGATGCCACCTACATGACACTCCAGAACAGGCACAGAGACAGCAAGCAGTCTGGGCTGCCTGGGGCTGGGGGATGCAGCGACTGGGGGAGACAGCTACGGGGAGTGGGGTTTCCTCTGGGGGTGAGAAATGATCTGAAGTTTATTGTGGTGGCAGATGCCCAACTCTGAGATGGACTGAAATCCACTGAACTGCACATTGTACATGTTGAATGGCGTACTGTAGGAATAATATCTTGACAAGCTGTTAAAAAATTATTTTGTACTAAATACGTTTTGTGGCTACTATTAACCTAGAATCCATTAATCTGCTTCCAATTCCGAGACTTCCTGCCTGCGCTGAGGGAGAAGTGGAAAGGTAAGGCTAGTTTCAGAGTCCCTCCGCAGACCCCCGGCCCCAGAACTACCTGCAGCTCCTGGTACAGTCTCTTTAACTCCACCGCTGCCGGCCCCGTCAACTTGCCGTTGTAAGGCTGGAAGCCGTTCAGTTTTCCTTTCTTTAGATCTTCCAACTGCTGGCTAAGCTGGTCGACTCTCAGGATTGCAGTTTGTACTTCCTGCTTCTTTTCCTGGAACATGGCACTAAACCTCTCTATTTCAGCAGCTACATTCCCACCAAAAAAAAAAAAGAAAGAAAGAAAACTTATTTCAACAATGTAATAAAGACAATGACAGAAGATCTAGGGGTGGGCAGGGATGGGTAGTGAGTGTATGGCTCTTTAAAAAACATCACGTAGCTGACACTCTGCCTTCTTTGGTTAATATACTGACCTCCACCATCATCTCGTGTCACACCTTGGAGAATCGTGGCACGCATATTCCACAATACATTTCATACAGCCAACAATTTTATTTGTGTTGACTGTTCAGTGCCTATTAACTAAGGCAACTGGTCCAAAAGCTAGGTGGTCAGGCTAACCCAGGTATCTCCAGGCACCAACAGACTGCAGGCTCCTGAGGCCAGGACCCCGACAGACTGCAGGCTCCGTGAGGCCAGGACCCCGACAGACTGCAGGCTCCGTGAGGCCAGGACCCCGACAGACTGCAGGCTCCGTGAGGCCAGGACCCCGACAGACTGCAGGCTCCGTGAGGCCAGGACCCCGACAGACTGCAGGCTCCGTGAGGCCAGGACCCCGACAGACTGCAGGCTCCGTGAGGCCAGGACCCCGACAGACTGCAGGCTCCGTGAGGCCAGGACCCCGACAGACTGCAGGCTCCGTGAGGCCAGGACCCCGACAGACTGCAGGCTCCGTGAGGCCAGGACCCCGACAGACTGCAGGCTCCGTGAGGCCAGGACCCCGACAGACTGCAGGCTCCGTGAGGCCAGGACCCCGACAGACTGCAGGCTCCGTGAGGCCAGGACCCCGACAGACTGCAGGCTCCGTGAGGCCAGGACCCCGACAGACTGCAGGCTCCTGAGGCCAGGACCCCGACAGACTGCAGGCTCCTGAGGCCAGGACTGCCATGCCTGTGACCAGGACCCCAGCACAAAGCAGGCACTAACTCAACTGGGGAGTAAAATCACAAACAGTCCACACAGAAGGAGCAAGCATCTTAACACACAGATAAAATCTAAGCCACCCTCACAGTGGTACCAGTAGGTCTTGGTGCACCTGCTCCCCACCCAGAGGGCTGCTGGCAGCAGTGGGCAACAGCATCTTTCTGCAGCAGCACTGCCAGCACCAAAGAAGGTCTGCAGCCCTCATTTAACCTAACCAACCCCGTCCTTCAGGTACAGACAGCAGCGACTGTGCACATCCCCCAGTGAAAGTCGGGGTCATCTGTGACCGACTGTCAGGCACTGGCCCCCACGCAGCCTCCGTGGGTCTGGGGAGTGCGGGCGTCGGTGGGCACGTACACAGGTTGCCGTTCATGATTTTACTGTAGTCCACCTGTCCTCTCATGGCACGGATTTTCTTCAGCTTATTCTCCTGGGCTTCAACGCGTTCTTTCAATTTCTGAAGCTTTTCATTTTCAGAAGCAGACTGCTGCTGGCGGCGCTCCTGTTGCTTTAGAAAATGTAAACGCTGCTCCTAACAGGAGGGAAAAAACCAAACTCTGAAAACTGACACGTACGATTACTTTTACACACAGTCTCGCCTACGTCAATGAATATTAAGGAGAGAAGGCTAGAGGCGTCCTGCAGACACCAGATGACACTCGCTGAATTTATCGGGCACACGGGCGTGAGATGGCAAGAGTTTGGGGATTTTTAAATGGACTTTGCTAAGCACACTGATCTACGCCCTCCAGGGAACAGAAAACTGTAAGGCGGGCAGGACGAGGACCTGCTGTTCATTCTACGCACTAGCACGATTTCGTCTTCATTCTGTCACGTGGGTGAGTGCCAGCCAGCCTCACAGTTTCCTGCTGTCAGTTACAGGCTTCCTACTGCCAAGACACGGCTTCACAGTCCATTATTTCAGAAGGAAATGACCTGACCAACAAAGGGTTTTATATGAAAGAGACCAGGCGGTCTGGGAGGAGATAAACTCTCATTTGCTAAATGACACTGAAGAATCAAGAAGTGTTTGTTTTCTTCAGTATTAGCTTCTTCAGAAACTAATGAAACGTTTTCTAGTAAAAATAGCAACAGGATAATCCTAAAATAAAATATATGCAATACTCTTCAATAGTTTTCTTCCCTATTAATGTGAAAACCTACCTTAAGGATAACAGTCAACATTAAATATTCATGGTCCCATATGTATGCATAAAATGTACCTAAATGAGGAGAGGTTTAAGGTGTGATTATGCAGGCATTATATGCTACACTCTAAGGTAAGGAAAATATGTGCTTAAATATGTAAAAATTAGCATTAACTTGTAATTTACATCATTGAAAATAGCTAAGAAATTACTTTTAATAGCAATACTCTAAGATTAATATTTAGAAAGGAAATAAAAAGTAAATTAGAAAATTTCACAGTTCTATAATACTATCTACATTTCATCTTAGAAATCTTACTAATGGGATGAAATATTTTTCAGCTTAACATTTAATTGTTTTTTTTCTTATAAATGTAATCAACTTTGCAAAGCCACTTTTTAAAAACAAGTCCAACTTAACAGTAAAGTGGAGAGTACACCCAACTACAGTTACCCTGTCAGTGAAGAAAAGCGGGTGTCTGCTCTCTGGGAACATCTCTCTAAAGAAGAAAGCAGGAAGGCTTAGTAGCGCTAACAAGATTCTCTTTTAAAGCGGTTTCAGAATATTTGAAAAAATCATTTACAAAGTGAATCGTTTCCAGCAGGCACAGGTGACAGGTCTATAGAGTATGATGACACCATAATTTAGAGGACTCTCCAGTCCCACTATCACAGAATTTCAACAACAAACGCAGAGCCTGGTGAGGACAAGGAGCACCACCTGGGCCCAGCGCTGTAAGAAACCAAAGGAGCTGCTGAGAGAGGCCCCAGGGCAGCCCGACAGTCAGCTGTCACTGTTTTCAGGGTCCTTACTGGTTTTCTCATCGTGAGGCTGCCTTACTCTGGAACACAAATACCCCCGCGAGGGGCATACTCAGAGAAAAAAGGAAAGCTTCCTTTCTTTCCAAACGGTACCTGTAATTTGGATATGATCAACCACTGTGTGTGTGTGTGTGTGTGTGTGTGTGTGTGTGTGTGTGTGTGTTGCTCTTCCCAGCTTCAGGACACTGAGGTATAAAGACACTGTGTTTAACTCTTCCATGGCACAATCCTGTAAGTGTTACCCATGAGTGTATTAATCTCAATCTAAAATAATGGCTGGAGAATGGAATTTCTAAACAACGCTTCCACACCCCTGCTTTCACGACTCACCTTGGCAACCAGCATTTGCTGCTGATTTTCAATTTGCTGCTGTTGCCTAGCTGCCATGCCTTGGAGTTCGGACAGGGTAAGTTCAACATGTGGGTTCCCAGCCTACAGGAAACAAAATACACCAACAGCGGAATGTACGTTTAGTTGCACAGCCATTGTTCTCTAGTGTCAGAACATGAACATCAGGAAGTTAGGAGAAGACAAATTAGTCTGTTTTCTCGTAAGAACTTTTCCTAGCTGTTGACCGCTTTTATTAGGTATATATACACAACAGCTTTTCTAATGCATAAACATCAGACACCATATTTAATAAGGGATTCAACTTTAAGCAAATCTTTGCAAATGTGTATTACAAGTGACACTTCTGTCGGACTGGCGACCGGGCAAGCGTCTTAAGGACACACAACCTAGAAACCACGCAGGTGACACCTAGCAACAGGTGCCACCACACTGCCAACAGGTGTGGAGAAACAGACGCAGCAGAGCTTCTCACAGACAAATCTCCTGCCAAAGACACTGTACGGATGGCCTACCTGGAGGCGTGGCCCACCGTCTGACAGCGACGTGTCTGTGCAGTGAGCACAAAGGCAACCTCTAGAGAAGGGCAACTGGCGGAATCTGAAAGCATGTCCCACTCTCTGTTAATGATGGTAAACAATATTAATGTCAAACATTTTACTGTGCTTATCCCATGCCTTGCACTGAACTAAGTGCTCTGCATATATTAACCCTTTTAAGCTTCACAATGACCCTATGGTAAGTACTATTTTATCCCCACTTTACAGATAAGAAAACCAGCACAGAAGTTCAGTAATTTGCTGCAAGTCACACAGCTCGTCAGGGACAGGGCAGGGCTCCAGGCCACGTTCCTAACCATCACCCAGACACACTATTTACGGAGCACACGCTAGTGCACTAGCCCTGCCCTGCGCACCGTGCCACAGAATCTTCAACAAACACGTGCGGTGCGTGTGTTCACCTCACTCGGTGGAGGAGTCATGGGTGGGAGGTGAAGTAACATTGCCTATAGGCACGCAGCTACCTGAGCCGATTCCAGCCAAGTCTATCTTCCTCCAGACCCTTCAGTTCTAGCCTGTAGGCCACAGTCCTTCCTCAGAGCTCCCTCAGAACCCCTTACTCCTACCATCCTGATACCCCTCTGTCATTCTTTATTTACATATATATAATTTTATTTATTTTGTTATTGTTGTTGAGAATATACACAGCAAAACACACACCAATTCCGCAGTTTCTACACGTACAATTCAGTGACACTGATTACACTCTTCGAGTTGTGCAACCATCCTCACCCTCCTTTTCAGAGTTGTTCTCCCTCATTAACATAAACTCACCGCCCCCCTAAGGTTTCTATCTAATCTTCTGAGTTGCTGTTGTCAATTTGATCCCATACAGATAGTCCTTAAAAGAGCATAATGCTCAAGGCAGACATTCTTTACTAGTTAAGCTAAACTATTTTTTGGTGTTAAAAAGACTTCAGGGGATATTTTAGGTTTAAGGTTTAAAGATTATCTCAGGGCAATAGTTTCAGGGGTTCATCCAGCCTCCATGGATCCCGGAAGTCTGGAGTCCACGAGAATCTGAAATTCTATTCTGCATTTCCCCCCTTTAGATCAGGATTCTTCTATGGAATCTTTGATGGAAATGTTCAGTAATGGTAGCCGGACACCATCCAGTTCTTCTGGCTCATGGCAAAGGAGGCACTTGTCCACGAAGGCAATTAGCCACACATTCCATATCCTCCTCCTATTCCTGGCTCTCCTTTTCCCTCTGTTGCTCCAGGCAAAAAGAAACCCATTGTTGTGTCTTGGATGGCTGCTTGCAAGCTTTTAAGACCCCAGGAACTACACAACAAACTGGGAGGTAGAACAGAAGCACGAAAACATGTTATTAAGGGATTAACCGGGATGTTCCATGAAACCATGACCCTAAACCTCAAAACCAAGAAACCAAATTCCATGAGGTTTTCAGTTGTACATAATCAGCCTCAGCAGCTACTCTTTTTTCTTTCATTGTTGTAAATACACAATTTTTGCCAATTCAACTTTTTACAGGTGTACAACTTACTGACAGCAATTAGAATAATCGGATGTGCAACCCTACCCTTAGTCAACACGATATTTCCATCACAGTCAACCCCTCCTTTCTCCCTCCCTCCTGCCCTTGGTAACCACTAATAAACTTTTTTCTCTATAACATCTGTCTTTTCTTGTCTTTTTATATAAGTGAGGCCATACAATATTTGTCCCTTTGTGATTGACTTATTCCACTTAGCATAATGTCTTCCAGCTCCATCCACACTGTTGTTGTTGTTAGGTGCCCTCAGTTCGGTTCCGACTCATAGCGACCCGATGTACAACAGAACAAAACACTGCCTGGCCCTGCACCATCACCACAGTCATTGCTGTCTGAGCCCATTGTTGCAGCCACTGTGTCAATCCACCTCCTTGAAGAACAAATTTGTCTTGGAAGAAGTACAGCCAGAATACTCGTTAGAAGCAAGGATGGTAAAACTGTCTCACATACTTTGGGCATGCTATCAGGAGAGACCAGTCCCTGGAGAAGGACATCCATATTGTAGCATGTGTCAAGACTTCATTTCTCCTACTGGCTGAACAGTATTCTATTGTATATATGTACCACATTTTGCTTATCCATTCATCTGCTGATGGGCATTTAGGTTGTTTCCACTTTTGGCTATTGTGAATAGTGCTACAATGACCACTGCTGTATAAGTCTCTGTTCTGAGTCTCTGCTTTCAAGTCTGCTGGGTATACAGCTATCTTTTTGGTTCCCTCGCCCCTCAAGTGGCTTAGAATAACAATGAAAAGAGGACAGATGAGAAAGTTTAACTGTTTAGTACTCTGATACTTACACCTAACAAGACAGAGCTAATATTTTACTTTATTTAAACCAAAAAGTATTTTCTTTGCCAATATATACATCTACATTCTCTTCAGATGTGTTGTGTTGTATGATGTATTCCTAACTATAAAACTAAGGTATGCCATGTTGCCATAAATGATTCAGGCATTCTGTCTTATGTGTATATTAATGTATGTTAATTATATTTTAATAAAACGTTATCGAGGTAGATTTTACATAAGAAAAGAATATAAATCATAAGTTTACAGCTCAGTGAATTATTTCAAAGTCAACATGCCTGTGTAATTAATTGTATTTTAAATGGGTTAAAAAACACAAGCCACCATAAACTTGCAAATTAACAAATATGTAACATTTTACACCTTAGTATATATAGCACCTTGAGGAGCCCTGGTGGTGCAACAATTAAGCACTCAGCTGCTTACCAAAAGTTCAGCAGTTCGAACCCACTCAGCGGCTCCGTGGGAGAAAAACTTGGCAATCTGCTCCAGTAAAGATTAGTCTAGAAACTCCTATAGGCCAGTTCTACCCTGTAACATGGGGTTGCTACGAGTCAAAATTGATTTGATGGCACCCAACAACAACATACATTCTCTTAATTGTTCAACATAAAATTTAGTAAAAAGACGCATCTTTTCAGAACTTTAAAAAATCAAAAACCCTCTGATACAAGTTAAATACTTTGTAACTGGCCTGTCATTGTACCCGCTTTCCATGTAAACTAGACCCCATTACAATTTTAAATTCTTCACATGAACTCAAACAAACCTACTACGCAGCTCCTTGTTTACTTCCTTCCATGGCATCCCAGAAGAAGAAACCAGATTCTTTTCCCTTGGGCGGGTCAAGTTCCCTAATGACGGTAGAGCTACCTCATGAGTTCAACCACAGGTCACAGCAAGGAGAGGCCATTTCCATGACTGAGTCAAACAAGCACAAGTGTTCTCTCGGCAGCAGCCAGGCAGGCCCCACAAAGGTGGGCCCATAAAAAGGGCATGCCTCGCCAGCCTGATGCTGCATGGCCCAGGAATGAGGATTCCTCTAATGGTGTCACTTCACTGCCTGAATCCTAGGTTCCAGGGAAATGACTTACGTTCCCCATGAACCCGGTTCACTCCCAGCCTACAGTGACATCACTCATTTTCCACAGCAGACACTGCCCATCCCGCTCCAGGCCACAGACAGCCAGAGCTTCCTGCAGAGCCGATCCCATCGCTTGTTTGGTCACATCCCCGGTTTGTTTCCCCACGGCTCCACAACTGACTCGCTGAATGACAGACTATGCTGCTAACTTAAAACTCTTCTATATACAAAATACTTGCCTGACATAAGCTTTGTCCCAGGAACCCACTAGCTAACGAGAATTGCTGAGACTCTGGGCGCTTGGCAGCGGAGTCCTGACTCATTTGGGGCCCACAGCCCCTCGTCCAGGGCCTAGCCGCAGCCCTCGACTAAGGCTTGTTGAATAGATTGGTAAGTGTTTCACCGTTGGAAGCTATCATTTCCCTCACTTTTTCACAGCATGTGAGGCCCTGCTCACACTCCAGTGCGGACATCTTTTCAGACTCAAAAGCCCAGACTTCTTTTTGTTCTGTCTCCCTAAGGAAGGGTCCCCATCCTCCTTACCTCGTAACTCAAATGTACCCTAGCCTCATGTCACCTCCTTTCTGACCATGTCCTCCTAGTCCCATCGGCCTAGGAAGGCAACAGCAGTGCACTGAAACTTTATAAATGCAGAAGCTGGAGTCCAAGATGGAGCGACTGGCTCAATCCCCACACCCGGACGCAGTCCAGCCCCAGGTTTACTCCTCCACCTCGTGAAGCTGTGAGCGCTGTACATGCTCCGCACTGAGATGCAGTGATGATCCTGCACCTCCACAGGCAGCCCCAGTCCTAGACACCACAGGCGATGTAGAGGAAAAGGCAAGCTACTCGCCCGGACTCAGTGAGTCTCCTCTGTGACAAACGAGGCAGGAATATCACACACACAGCAGTCTGGTTACTCCGCCAAGTTCAACAGTCGGTGAGGAACAGAAACTGCGCTCAGTCGTTCTTTACGCTTGTATTTTCACTTTCCCAGTGTGGTGAGGACGTGGACTATCATACGCACTCTTATAAAAAGTGCACTGTGCGGGCTGCCCCGTCCCACAAAGCTCAAGGGAAGCTCCTAAAAGCAGGACACCTCCGTTACCCCGGGGGGTCATCATGGGGAACGTGGGCCTAAAAATAAGAAGATGCCTCTTCAAACGATGAGTCCAAACGGGAAGCTAGACCTTTGTGCAGCACAGCAGCTGACTTTATAGGAAGTCCAAGTAAAACATGGCCTCATGACACTTATGGTAACAAAAATAAAAGGTAGTTTTCTGATTTTCTTACTGTCCTAAATCTAAGACTGGCAACTTTAGGAAGAGTGATGAGCACATATTCTACTTCACTTCAGGTACAGAACTTCCCACGCCATGCTGGAGAGAAGCCAACAACAAGGAACGGCAACAGGTTAGCAAAGAGCACACAGGAAGATCAACGCTGACTTTTCCAATCAACTTTACCAAAGCACCATTTACACACAATAAAATGCACCCATTTGAAGTGTACTGTTGAATGAGCTTTGGCATCTGCACTTCCTGGTATAACCAACATCCAGTCAAGATACACAGCGTTTCCATCACCCCTCAGAGTTCCCTAACATCAATCCTCACCCCTACCACACAACTAGTAATCTGTATGTTTGTGTGTGTGTGTGTGTGTGTGTGTGTGTGTATACATATACACTTTTTTTTTTTTTGCACGATATATGAGTTGTGTTTGTTCTAGAATTTCACATGAATGGATCCTAAATGGGAAAGAAGCATCTGGCTTCTATCACTTGCCGTAATGTTTCTGCGGTTCATTCATGGGGTTGCATATACCAGTTATTTGTTCCTTTTTTCTTGCTGAGTAGTATAAAAAATTATGGATAACACTGTGAAGGAACAATTGTGCTCATGCAGAACCTGTACATAGACCAAGAGGCAGTCATTCGAACAGAATAAGGGGATTCTGTGTGGTTTAAAGTCAGGAAAGGTGTGCATCAGGGTTGTATCCTTTCACCATACTTATTTAATCTGTATGATGAACAAATAATCCAAGAAGCTGGATTATATGAAGAACAGGGCATCAGATTGGTGGAAGACTCATTAACAACCTGCAACAGGCAGATGACACAACTTTGCTTGCCGAAAGTGAAGAGGACTTGAAGCACTTACTGATGAAGATCAAAGACTACACCTCAACATAAGGAAAACAAAAATCCTCACAACTGGACCAATAAGCAACATCATGATAAACAGAGAAAAGATTGAAGTTGTCAAGGATTTCATTTTACTTATATCCACAATCAACGCCCATGGAAGCAGCAGTCAAGAAATCAAATGACGTATTGCACTGGGCAATTCTGCTGCAAAAGACCTCTTTAAAGTATTACAAAGCAAAGATGTCACCTTGAGGACTAAGGTGTGCCTGACCCAAGCCATGGCATTTTCAATTGCCTCATATGCATGCAAAAACTGGACAATGAATAAGTAAGACCAAAGAAGAATCAAAGCCTCTGAATTATGGTGTTGGCAAAGAATATTGAATATATCATGGATGGCCAGAAGAATGAACAAGTCTGTCTTGGAAGAAATATAGCCAGAGTGCTCCTTGGAAGCAAGGATGGTGAGACTCCATCTCACATACTTACAACATGTTATCAGAAGGGACCAGTTCCTGGAGAGGGACATCATGCTTGGTAAGATAGAGGGTCAGTGAAAAAGAGGAAGACCCTCAATGAGATAGACTGACAAAGTGGCTGCAACAATGGGCAAAAAACCCCAGCAACGACTGTGAGCATGGTGTAGGATTGGGCAGTGTTTTGTTCTGTTGTACACAGGGTCACTATGAGTTGGAATCAACTTGATGGCACCTAACAATAATAACAGTATTTCATTAAGGAGCCCTGGTGGTCCAGTGGTTAAGCAATCAGCTGCTAATTGAAAGGTTGGCAGTTCAAACCCACCCAATGGTTCCACGGGAGAAAGACCTGGCAATCTGTTCCCATAAAGATTACAGCCTTGGAAACCCTATGGGGCAGTTCTACTCTGTCCTATAGGGTCACTATTAGTCTGAATCAACTCCACAAACACAGCAGTATTTCGTTGTATGGATAGACCACATGTTGATGGGCATTTGGGTTGTTTCCACTTTTTGGCTATGAAGAATAAAGCTGCTGTGAATGTTCATGTGCCAATACATATCTGGGCAAATATTTTCATATCTCTTAAATAATCAACATCAACGAGTGGAACAGGCATGTCGTGTGGTAAGTACATGTTTAACTTACCAACTGTTTACCAAACTGGGACACCATTTTACACTCCCACCAGCAATGTAAGAGAGTTCTCATTCTTCTGCATCCTCACCAACACTTGGTATTATCAGTGTTTAAATTTTAATTATCCTCTTTTTAAATAGTGTTAACCTCTTAGCAAAGAAAGGGCTCCACATAAAGAAAGAGCAAAGAAAGGGTACCTTGATAAGTTATGAAAAAAAGCGAGCATAAAATTGTCCATAATTAAGCCATCATCCTTTAATATACCACAATCAGATTTTCAATAAATAAGCTAGCATATGCTGTGCCAAAAGTTAGAAAGGGGGCTCATTTCCCATGCCAATCTCTCGGCCCTATTAATTATCTGTAGGAGTCATGATTCATACAGCTATCAAAGTATGTTTGAAAAACAGTCTATTAGAACTGGAAATGTGAAGATATTAACAAACTACAACTCACTCAATTATGGTTGAAAGCTTTTTATCACAAGCCAGTTGGTAATACGGCTTTAACCAAATGTGTTTCCAATCTCCTCAGGCGATGTTTTAAATATGATTTTTAAACTGATGATAGAGTAATCCAGGTATTACAGACATATAATAAAGTTTCTGAAAATGAACCATTGTAGACAATTGTGCAATATAAACATATGTCTTCCATTCTGAGCCACTAATGATATGTTTTTGTAGATTTTTAGTCTTTCCAAATATTAGTAAGAAGACTGGTTTTATGTTCCATCTAATGCACAACTGAAATATTCTGCCAATATGTGCCAAAAAGTAGTAACTCTGTCAAAGACCACAATTTTACCTATGAAAACAAAAACATTCGTTACATGACAGACTTACTTTGCACAGTTCTGCTCAGTTAACTCTTCATTATTGCAGTTTTTTAAATGTTATTTTTCTTTTTGAATAATGACTCTTTCATCAAAAAATACACTAAATAAAAGCTCTATAAAAATTGATATTTCAGAATCACAGTTTCATGCAAAGAAGCACTCACCAATGAACTCAGTCCAGCCATTCCCTGTCAGAGAACCAACTCTGTCTGGTCCAGCCATGAACTAGGCATCACGTGGAGATGAGTCTTGCTCTGTGTGACACGCAGTCAAGAGGAGGAAGGGCACCTTCTACGACCCTCTGCTCTCTTGTGCACACGCGCCACTTCTACCTGTTTTAATGCACTCTCTTCTTCAGTGTTTGCTACCCTAAAGATGTCTTCCTGTCCTCTAACTATTTTTTAAGTTCAGTTTGAATGCAATCACCTCAGAAGTTGAAAACTGATGAAGAAAATAATGCAAAAGGAAGAATTCACACTTCACAGACATTCCACAGGCTGAGTCCCTGCATCCCTCCCTCCACCTACCACACCTGCTGGGAAGCCTTCCCGTCCTCCTTTGGCAAGTACAGCCAATTTTCATTATACGGCATTTTATGTCCCAACTGCACCTGTATGTTGTCTTTCACTTACATAAACATGTCTTCCTTATTCAAGTCATCTATTTTTATAGTTGTGAAAATGACTTGCTTATCAACAGTCCACCTGTATTCATTTCATGGGCCATGTATTAGTTGTCTGTTGCTGAGTAATAGATCATGCCAGACTTAGTGGCTTAAAACAACAAAAATAGTACCGCTCACAGTTTCTGTGGGACAGGAATTCAGAAGCAGCTTGTCTGGATGCCTGTAGCTTAGGTTTCTCATGAGGCTGAGTCAGATGTCAGCCAGGCTGTAGTCATCTTAAGGCTTGACTGGGTTTACAGTGTGTGTTTCTAAGATGGCTCACTCGTATGGCTAGCAAGTGGGTGCTGGCTATTGGTGGAAGGCCTCAGTTCCTCCCCAGCTGGGCCTCTCCACAGAACTGCTTGAGCGTCCTCCCAACATGGTGGCTGGTTCCCCCCAGAGCAAGCAATTCAGGAGACAGAGAGTGAGGGAAGCCATCTTCTTTATGAACTAGCCTCAAGTCACAGAAGGCAGCACTTCCACCACATTTTATCTGTTAGAAGTCACTAAGTCTGGCCCACATTCAAGGCCAGGGGACTCAGCCTCCACCTTTTGAAAGGAGGCATGTCAAAGAACATGCAGACATGTTTTCAAACAACCACAGACATTTACTGTAAAAACATACAATGACGCTATATACTCCAATTCTGTCATTCTATTACTCACTACTTACAGGAGATCAGTTGTTATTCCAAACAACATTGTCATAATCCGAAGAAAAGAGAGAATGTGCACATGCTTTTGGAGAGCTGGGTTACAGTGTAATCAATAGAGGGTATAACTATAAATGCTTCTTTTTCCTCAATGCCTAACATATATATTCACTGGTACTCCGCGAAAAGGCCAGTGGATTTTGTCAGCAATTGAACACCTACTGGGAAATGGGTCACTTTAGATGCAGCGCTAATCCTGATATACTCATTTTTTAATACTCAACCAAATAACTTTACCTCAGGTTATATAAGTGGTAAAGCATATATGACAAAAATGTCATTATAATATTTTTCAGAAAAAAAAATTAATTCCCTAGCTTTCAAGTTTCAATAAGATGCCATGAACAAATGCAATTGTTCAACAGTTTTTCCCGCTTGCTCCTTTTTGTGCTTAGTTTATATAGAGAACACAGCTTGCTCATTGGTGAGAAAAGCCATCTACCTCCAAAGGAGCTCCTGATCCACATTTCCAATGGCTGAATTCACGTTTACATTTGTATCTCCAGCCAACAATTCAAATTGTACCATGTGTAAGACCAAACTCCCCTGTTCCCTACCAAACCTGGTCCTCCTCCCTAAATTCCCTACTTCTATTCATGGACGCTGTGATGGTTAATGTTATGTGCCAACTTGGCTAGGCCATGATTCCCAGTATTGTGTAACTGTCCTCCATTTTGTGATCTGATGTGATTGTCCTTCATTTTGTGGTATTGTGTAATTATGTGTTATAAATCCTAAACCTCTATATGTTAATGAGGCAGATTAGTGTGGAGTGTATCTGGAGGTCACCGCCTTACTCAAGTCACCACCTTACGCAGTCACCGCCTTGCTCAAGTAAGGGAAGTTTCCTTGAGGGTGTGTCCTGCATCCAAAATATGTGAATGCTCTGGCAAAGCTCTTTCTCACTCTGGATCCTACATCTGACTCATCATCATTTCAAGAAGTAACACATCTTCTAAATGGTATTTTACAGATAACTGGATGCCTGTTATGCTTTTATCTCCATATCCTTGCAATTTTTACTTTCAAATATTTTCTCTGGAACTAAGTCTCTCTCTGAGATTCAAGTGCATTGTGAGTCCACTGTGAAGTAAAGCAGCAGCCTCGCCAGGCTCCCTGAATCGGGTCTATCCCCGTGCCCAGGTCACCGCCCTCTCCTCACAGAGCTGGTCTCCCCTGCTACCACAAGGGGGCTCTTTCAAAACACAGTGGATCCTGCCCTTCTCTTGCTTAAAATCCTGCAGGGTTTGATCGAAGCTCTCAGCCTAGCAAAGAGCTAGCGCCTACCTGGTCGACACTCCCGTCTCCCTCCCCCGTGAGACCCACCACCTTGCCGCCCCCACTCTATGCTCAGCATTACGGACTTGCTGACTCTGCCACTGGAGAGCCGCATGCCTCTTCGCAGCTCTGCAGAAACCTCTGATCTCTTCTGGGAATCTTTCCTTAGACCCACCTCCGTAAAGTTAATCAAACCACTCCCTAGTACTTCGGTGCCCTGTTCTACTTTGACTACAGTTTTCACACTGTACTGTGATTTGTTTACACATCTCTCTCCAGAAACGCCCTTTCCTTCTCTGTAGAATTTGAAATGAGACTTCAAGTGGCCTCCACAAAACATCTTGCTTTTATAACTTAGTCTTTGGTCTATCTACAAGTAAAATAAATTGGATAAAATTACTTTAAAAATAAAGGAAGTAACTCTAAAACTAGGGGGTATGGGAGTTAAATGAGTGTCCACTCGGTAATTCTTTATAGTCTTCTGTATGTGTATTTCACAATAAAAAAATTAATAAAGATGAGACCAAACATCGTGTATCCTGAGTTGGAATCGACCTGACCAGCCATGGGTTAATCATTATATTTTTTAAAATTAGAACTGTTAAAAGTATAACTGCTTTTTCAAGTATAATGTCGTTTCATAAATGACAAACATGCCTAAAACAAAGCGCGGACAAAACAATTAGATTAAAATCTATTTTGCTCACTTGATATTCTAGAACTGTCAATCATCTCTCTTTTTCCCTACCTCTCCAAGCTTAGACATTTTCAGGTTTGGAAAGTATTTTACTTGTCTATTTATCAGACAAGAAAGGCAGGTGATTATGATATAAAGACTCATTATAAACAAGTATGTTGATTTTTATCACATAAAATGTTTAATAAAACCAAGCCTCTCTAACATCTCATCACACGCTGTATACTCTTGAGTTGGAATATTTCATATTCCAACAATTACTAAATCTGACAAATAAGAACTAATTAGGTACCTAAAATTTATACCAGATTTCTCCCATATGCAATAATACTACCATATATTATTTTATTTTCTAAATGTGAATTACTCTTATGATTAAAATTCACCCATTTCAATTCAGTTCAGTTCAACACACATTTATACACAAGGCAAGATGCTGGGAACTATTAGGACTAGAAAGGTCAACAGGAAAACGGGCTATCAGAGTACACAAACAAGAAGAAGAGAAAAGGCACTAAATGCCACATGAGAACAACAAGCCAAGCACAGGGAAGCTGTTCTGTTTCCAGCAGTATGGCCACAGACACTCTGAGCTCCATTCCCAATGACAACACCTAAATGGCTAGGTAAAACAGAAAACTTATTTCTAAAAGCAATACTGAGTGGACACATAGTAAAGAAGCTACCGGGGCCAAAAATAAAGAGAAAGCTGAAACCCTGGCCCATAAATGAACAGTTAAGCACTCAACTACTAGCCAAAAGGTTGGCGGTTCAAACCCACCCAGAGGCACCTCAGAAGAAAGGCCCGGTGATCTGCTTCCAAAAGGTCACAGCCTTGAAAACCCTATAGAGCAGTTCTACTCTGCACACGTGGGGTTGCCAGGAGTCGGAATCAGCTCGACGGCAACTAACACCAACAAGCCAAATAACCTCCCACAGCCCAACACAGCCCTGCAGGTTTCTGCCCCACCCTGGAGACCTGTCCTCTGCAGCTGATGAAGCCCACCCAGCATGTCAACACACAGACCAGGACCAACCCAAGGTAAAGAGTCCACCAGGAGAAGCCTGCTTCCACCCAGGACCCCAAGGGGCCACGACCTCCACATGAGGGTGAATGAGAAACACACCCACCGTGCAGGAAGGGACAGAGGGAGACTGCTGTTCTCCAGCACCATGCTGCAGGGAGTGGGGGCAATCTTCCCTATGCATCTGCACCACTCTACAGCCCTCATGCCAGCGGAGGGATCCACAAGAGTACCCAAGCTGAGCCTATTTCAGTGCCTGGTTCCTGGGACAGCAAACACAAACCTCTCAGGAGGAACCCACCTTCACCAGGCCTCAAAGAATGCCCATAGGGCAAGTTCCAAGGTAACTGAGCTCACTGTCAAAAATCCAGGGCTGCAGAGACTGCATGTATTGAAATTACTAGTTGCAGAATATAAAATAACTATGTTTAATGTGTTTTAAGAGAGAAAAAAGCTTAAAATGTAAGCAAGGAACAACTAAGAAGATTTGGAACAGAACAATTAAAACTTCTAGAATTGAAAACCTTAATGAATTTTTTAAACAACTTTATTGTTGTATAATTGACATATAATAAACAGCTGTTGTTAGGTGCCATCGAGTCAGTTCCAACTCACAGTGACCCCATGTACAACAGAACGACACACTGCCCGGTCCTGCGCCATCCTCGTGATCGTTGTTATGCTTGAGCCCACCATTGCAGCCACTGTGTCAATCCATCTCATTGAGGGTCTTCCTCTTTTTCACTGACTCTCTACTTTACCAAGCATGATGTCCTTCTCCAGGGACTGATCCCTCCTGATAACATGTCCAAAGTATGTGAGATGTAGCCTGGTCATCTTTGCTTCTAAGGTGCATTCTGGCTGTACTTCTTTCAAGACAGATTTGTTCGTTCTTTTGGCAGTCCATGGAATATTCAATGTTCAAAGGCATCAATTCTTCTTCTGTCTTCCTTATTCATTGTCCAGCTTTTGCATGCATATGAGGTGATGGAAAACACCATGGCTTGGGTCAGGCACACCTTAATCTTCAAGGTGACATCTATGCTTTATACATATAAATTATATATATCTATATTATATATATAATAAACTGCACACATCTGAAGTCTACCTCTGAAAGTTAGCCAATGAAAACCCTATGTATAACAACAGAATATTGCCTAATTTAGTGATATCATGTTTGGCGAAGTAGAGGGTCAGCAAAAACGAGGGAGACCCTCAATGAGATGGATTGACACAACACTAGTCTAGATGTATGAAATCAACTGACCTTAAGTAAAGCAGATTACCCTCCATAACATGGGTGGGCCTCATCCAATCAGCTGAAGGTCTTAAGGGTAAAAAAGGAGGTTCCCCAAGGGAGTATTCTCCCTCCACACTATAAACAGACAACTTGCTAGAATTCCTATCTCTCCCTCACTGCCTGACCTACCGATTTTGGGACACAAGACTGCTGTACTCTCCAGCCTGCTGCCTGATCTACGCATTTTGGACTTGCCAGACCCACACTTACGTAACCCAGTTCCTCAGAATAAATCTCTCTCTCTTTGTGTCTCTCTCCGTGTGTATGTGTACACACACACACACACACACACATCTTACTGGTTCTGCTTCTCTACTGAACCCTAAGACAGATGCTAAGCCTCAGACTCAGTAAATTCAGCAAATCCCAACAGGAGAAATTAAAAGAAATCCACATCCAGTTCTGCTAAAAATGGAGGATTATTCAATCCCAATTTCACTGAATTCTAAAACTCCACTAAATGATAGTAAAGGATATTTTTTTTAAACAACATTAAATAATACAAAACCACAAAAACAGGGCTAACAGGAGTGAAGACAATACAAACAAATTACTGGAAGCTGGGAACAGAGTGAGTAAGAAGTAACTCTAGGAGATCTGAGACAAACCTCAAGCCAGAAGAGGTGACAGCTGATAAAAACCCAGCTATACTACAGCATCCTCAAAAGCCTGGAATGGACAGCACCATGTACTTCTGGAGAGGGGAATGAAATGTGGGGCACCTGAAATAAGGCAGACTGAGAGAAGCAGGTAAGTCCCTCCATCTCCTCCCCAACTCCATGCCACCAGGTGATGGCCTCTCTCCTACCCTGGCACAAGTCTGGAAGTTTATTCTCTAGACAAATGCAACGTGATCTGGCCTGGGAGGTGACAGGCACAGTTAAGTCCTGGGTAGCATATGGCAAAGAGAGGTACTGAGGGACCATGTTAATAATAAATGCTTCCAGAAATACACCCTTACATTTATGGTCAATTGATTTTCCACAAAGGTATTGAGATAATTCAGTTGGGAAAGAAAAGTCTTTCTAACAAATGGTGTGGGGACAACTGGACAGTCACATGCAAAAGAATGAATCTGGATTCTTACCTTACACCATACACAAAAATGAACACAAAACGGATCACAGACCTAAATGTAAGAGCTACAACATATGGGGCAGGATCAACAGGCCTTGACAATTTACTGCATGTTCAGGAATAAAACAGAAATGGACTCAGACTGTAAGCCTTAGTTGGCTGAGAAAACAGGAAAAAGTGTTTCCAGGACCCAAGTGGAATGGCGCCATGCAGAAGACAGTCCCCACCAGGCCTGACAGCTCGCCTTAGAAAGGCCTGCTTGCAAGGCCTGCTTGGCTGCTCTCTGGGAACTTAGATTTCAGGAAGGTTCCCACCTTCTCTAACTGATAAGAGTGACTCCCTGTGCCTAACCTGTGCAAACAATGTGGTTTATGCTGAACCCCTGTTCTCCTTCTGGGAGTCTGGAATTTTGGTAGTTGCTAGGCAGAGGTGCCCACACGTCCAGCCCCCAATAAATCCCTGGGCACCGAGTCTCTAAGAGCTTCCCTGGCAGACAACACTTGACAGGTGTGTCAGAACTTGTTGCTGGAGGAAGTAAGCCTGCGCTGTGTGACTCCACCAGGACAGGACTCTGGAAGCTTGCACCTGGTCTCCTCCAGACATTGCCCCTTGTGCCTTTTCCCTTTGCTGAGTTTGCTTTGTGTCCTTTTTCTGTAATAAATCATAGCTGTGAGTACAACTATATGCTGAGTCCTGTGAGTCCTCCCAACCAATGACTGACCTTAAGGGCGGTCTTGGGACCCCTGACATAGATGTATACTGTAAGAATAAATCAATTTGTCTTTATAGCATAAAGTCAAACCAGCATATGGATTAACCTGACTTGCTGACCTGCAATTTTCAGAGAGCAGAATTTCCCCAGCCTCCTAGCTCAGCAGCCGCTAAAAGGCATGAATCACACTATGTCAGCATCCCGCCTTTCTCTTCCAACCCATACTACCTCCTTCCCTCACAAGTGCCGCCTTGTCTATTCCTAGCTGCTGCAGCCCACAAGGCTCACTGTGGCCATTATTCTACGGCCCGATATACACCAAAACATTTTTGGGGTAAGATTTTTTAACATCTTATTAACTTTAAAAATGCATGTAAATGTGCTTTGTAGACAATTAAAGTGCTTTACAAACATCATGCATTATTAGACTTAAAAGGCAGGTGTGTATGCCATTAAATATAGTAATATCTTTGATGTAATGCTTCTAGTACAGTTATACCTCTAGACTAATTATGCTGTTGTTGTTGTTATGTGCTACTGTTAAGTCAGTTCCGACTCACAGAGACCTTCTACACAACAGAAGGAAACACTGCCTGGTCCTGTGCCATCCTCACAATCGTTGCTGTGTTTGAGCCCATTGTTGCAGCCACTGTGTCAATCCATCTCATTGAGGGTCTGCCTCTTTTTTGCTGACCCTCTACTTTACCAAGCGTGATGTCCTTCTCCAGGGACTGGTCCCTCCTGATAACATGTCCAAAGTATGTGAGGTGAAGTCTCGCCATCCTCACTTCTAAGGAGAGCATTCTGGCTGTACTCCTTCCAAGACAGATTTGTTCGTTCTTTTGGCAGTCCATGGTATATTCAGTATTCTTCCAACACTATAATTCAAAGGCATCAATTCTTCTTTGGTCTTCCGTATTCATTGTCCAGCTTTTGCATGCATACGAGGTGACTGAAAATACCATGGCTTGGGTCTGGCACACCTTAGTCCTCAAAGTAATATCTTTGCTTTTTAGCACTTTAACGAGGTCTTTTGCAGCAGATTTTCCCAATGTAGTATAGCACTTGACTTCCTGACTGCTGCTTCCATGGGCATTGACTGTGGATCCAAGTAAAATGAAATCCTTGACAACTTCAATCTTTTCTCTGTTTATCATGATGTTGTTTATTGGTCCAGGTGTGAGGATTTTTGTTGTCTTTATGTTGAGGTGTAATCCATACTGAAGGCTGTAGTCTTGGATCTTCATCAGTAAGTGCTTCAAGTCCTCTTTCCTTTCAGGAAGCAAGGTTGTGTCGTCTGCATAATGCAGGTTGTTAATGAGTCTTCCTCCAATCCTGATGCCCCGTTCTTCTTCATATAGTCTGGCTTCTCGTATTATTTGCTCAGCATACAGACTGAATAAATATGGTGAAAGGATATAACTCTGATGCAAACCTTTCCTAATTTTAAACTATGCAATATCTCCTTGTTCTGTTCAAACAACTGCCTCTTGGTCAATGTACAGGTTCCTCATGAGCACAATTAAGTGTTCTGGAATTCCCATTCTTCGCAGTGTTATCCATAATTTGTTATGAGCCACACAGTCGAATGCCTTTGCATAGTCGTAAAACACAGGTAAACATCTTTCTGGTATTCTCTGCTTTCAGCCAAGATCCATCTGACATCAGCAAGTACACCTTCCTCTAATTATACCTTCCTCTAATTATAGCTTCCTCTAATTATACCTTCCTCTAATTATAAGCTCACATAAAGGCTACAAACACATTCTTTATTATTTTTGTTTCAGGTTTCAGTTTTGTTGATCTTGAAATGCATATATTATCCATGTTAACAAGAAACAACTTCATCAGGGAAGAAAAGATTACAGACCTACCACATCAAAACTAGAATATCCACTTTATTACACCACTGGAATCCTTTCTTTCTGAGCCCCTTCCTACATAACATACACATGCACCCCACCTCTACACACTCTACTCAATTTATTTACGTCAACTTCCCTGAAGTTCAGGTCATGGCAAATCTTAGAACTCAAACAGATCTTCAAAATTCTGCTGGACAAGTAAGTTCTGAATGCTTACTATAGTGTGTGACAGGCGCTGTGAGCATCTGAACTGGAGGCTCCCGACCTGGCCTAGGGAGCTTTCTAGGCCCCACCCCAGACCTACTGAAGCAACATTACTACCAAGGGGGTCTGTGCCTCTATTTCTTAAGACCTCCTGAAGCAGATATGCCTGGCAGAATCCCATAGGGGCTTTAGATTTGGAGTGGGTAAGTCTGACAGAAAGCAGGGGTGAGAAGAGGATTTGTGAAATGATTTTTAGAAACTGCAGTGTAAGGAAGGAAAATCCCTAATCTTGACATTAGGAATATTTCCCTGAGTTGCACAAAGATTATGACATTGGAACGAGAAGAAAATACTAACCTAATATACCACTTCCATCTGCAGTGGATAATATCTGCATAATCTAAAATAATAAACACTATTAAATTGTTTTCAACTTTATGACCAATCTATAGACAAAGCGTAAAAGCTTTAATTATAGTCCAAGATAACAGAGCACAAAAGTTATCAACCCTGACAATGTAAAAGTATGATACAGCCGAAGGGAAGTCCTTATGTTGCACAAACGGTTAAGTGCTTGGCTACTAAGTGAAAGGTTGGTGGTTCAAATCTAGCCAGAAGTACCTTGGAATAAAGGCCTGGCAATCGACTTCCAAAAGATCAAAGCCATTGAAAACTCTATGGAGTGCAGTTCTACTCTGAAACACCTGGGGTTGCTCTGAGTTGGAATCAACTCCACAGCAGCTGGTTTGGTTTCTTTTTTTTCTTTTAAATAGCTGAAGGAGCTGGAAGGAGGAGGGAAGGGGAGACAGAGAAAAGGGTAGGGGGACTAATCTCCTCCTCTGCTAAAGAGGGAAGTCCAGGGACACCGTTGAAAGTTGACAGTACAAAGAAATACAGATTTATCATTTAAAGTCACAAAAGCAGCCAATAAGATAACTAAAACAGCAATTCAATAATCAAAAAAGTTGGGAAGTAGAGAAGAGAAGTAACTTGCTCAAATTTAGCTAGATAAAAATGTCTGAAGGTAGTGTCTGCATATGGGTCCTTCACACTCCAGGCTCTCGTTCTTTACCAGTACATCACTGGGCCAAGCACCGCGCTAGAGTTAACTTGCCCGAGGTTACATACCTAGTTAGTGGAAAGACAGAAAAAGAAACCAGCTAATTCTCTAGTCTTAAAGTGATTTGGAAAAGTTATTCTAAAACTTCCAGAAGAGACCATGGTGAAAATTTCCCTATCTGCTCATTCTTTTAATACACACCAACATTTCTGACAAAGAACCCCTCTACTTCAACATACTTCCTCGCCTATAATCAATGTTTAGCCTAGTCTCCAACTCTCTACACAACAGTGATAAAGGAAGTTATTTCTCCTGTAGTCAACTGTCGAGAAGACTTTAACTCACCATTCATTTTGTCTTTCAAAACCTGACAGAAGGATCAAGACATCAACACTTAAAGATGCAAAGCAAGTCTGGTTCTCGACTCTTAGTCTAGAGACTGACTCATCCACACCCACGGGGAAGCGCCACTGCTGCGTGTGCAGAGATGCAGGGCCACCTGCTCCAGGACATTCAGTGGGCATGACATGGAAAGGCAGACCTGAAGGCCTGTCTGAGACTCTCTCCAGAGCACGGACCACAGGTGTTGACGGGTGAAACTACCCATGACTGTGTCTATTTAAGGTCGTAAAATGCTTCCAAATATGCAACAGAAGTGACCGTTTCTAGACCCAAAAAATAATTATTTAAAAATAAGTGATAACTCGAACTCATTAATACCTGTAAAAAGCAACTTAAAAGATTCAATTTAATTCACTATTACTCACCCCATTTTCAGTGCGTTTCTCTCCAGGTACACTTACTGCATTTCTCTGAGTCCTCTGCTCTTGGGTCTGACGGCCACCTAAATAATCAAAGCACCAAACTTATTAAAAGACATCCTAGAAAAATGATAGTCTCCCAGTCCCTCACTTATTCAAATGTTTATTGACCACAAGTGTAGAATACCAGGCTGAGCAATCAAGAATTAGTATAGCTGAAAAACTGTATTACAATTCATCTTTCATAAAGTTGTTTAAATGAAATCTTTTCTTTTTACATTCTATTTCAGAATCTTAAAATTGATGTATCAAAAAATCTTTTACATTTTAGAAGAGACTAAAATAGAACTTATTAGCTAGTAATGAAAAAAACTGATGCAAAAAATTAATCTTCACTAAAAAATTGAGACGGAACGCCATCTCAAATTGGCAGTCTTATGAATTCCCCTTTGCTCCGTAACAATTAAATGTTTAAAGAAATAGCTTCAAATTTAAACTGGAAAAAATTACCTATGTATCCTGTTGTAGTTTTTGCACAAAATAATACGATGCACAATACTACAGCGGGCACATCTGAAGGACTAAAAACTGGTGTCTTTGGTGTGCTGTGTGCCTGCTCCTACCTCACTCCATTCCCCCAGCTTTTACTTGATGCTCTTTTGAGAATTATCACACCTCAGAGCCTGGCTTATTATCCTGGAACACATGACTTCAAGGAGTCATGAACGCAGAGTTCAAAAGAAAAGAAAAACAACTTCTACTTCTTTCCTATTACTTTGAAATTTTTTAAGAAAAATTATTCTATGAAAACATTACTTCATCTTAAACCACGCATTCCCAAAGAGGGTGATACATCCCTCAAGGGGGAAAAAAAAAAATTTGTTCGGGGGGGGTAAAAAATTTTTAGTCTTTTTATGTATAAAGCAAAAATATATACAATACAGAAACAGATACACAGTATATCTGACAGGGGCAATGAATAAAACGTCCAAGAAAAAAAGGCTCCTTAATGGGGCAATAAGAGTAGGGGGGAAGGTTATAAAACACTGCCTTGAACCAGTGTGGGGTGACCCGGGACGCAACTAAGCACAGTCATATGACACGTATTAGTCATTCCATAAAATCAAACACAGCTGTCTATCAGCGAGAATTAAACACATACAAACACATGTACACGTCCTGACATTTTTATTATGGGCACCTTATCTTTACTTGCATCAGGCCTAGCTTAGACTGAAACTGTCAAAGAAAAGAGAATTTCATACACAGAATTTGGTTTTATTTTTATTTGAAGAAGCTGACAAAGTTCCTCATATCTGTCACCTGACAATGTAGAGCTTTTGCATGAAAAGGTTCAGTGTGAAATGGCTGGAACTTCACCAAAACTTGAATTTGCCCCCATATACAGGCCTCACTTTGAAGCATCCTATAATTCTGCTCACCCCATTAGCAGGCAGAAGAAATCAAATAATGAGAGAGACCTGGCGGAAGCTGGAGCAGAGGAAGAAAACCGAGGCAGTGTCTCTATAAAGTGGTATCCTTGCAGACCGTCAATCATTTCTTCTACTGTCCTGAAGCCAGCAGTGGAAAAACTGGCAGCCATTCATCCCGCTTTATTCAGCATGAGACTGAATGCAGCTATTGCTGTGTCTCAATGTAGACGGCTCCTGGGTTTGTGTGCGGGTTTAAAATTTTCTTTTTAGTTAAACTTTTTGAGATACGTGTAGATTCATATGCAGTTGTAATAATACAGAGAGCCTGGTACACCCTTTACCCAGTTTCCCTTGGTAACATCTTACAAAGTGATAGTCCACATCACAACCAGGATACTGACATTGATCCCGCCAAGACACAGACCACTCCATCACCAAAGGAACCCTCATGTCACTCTTTTATAGCCACTCCCACTTCCCTGTCACTCCTACCTCGTCCTTAACCCTGGCAACCACTCATCTGTCCTTTATTTCTATAATTTTGTCATTTCAAGGGTGTTATATAAATGGAGTCATACGTATGTAACCTTTTGGGATTGGCTTTTTTCCATTCAGCCTAATTCTTTGGAGATTCATCCAGGCTGTTGGTTGTATTAATAGTTTGTTCCTTGCTTTTTATTGCTAAGTAGTATCCATGGTATGGATGTACCACAGTTTAACCAGTCACCTGCTGAAGGATGCTCAGTTGTTTCCAATTTTTGGCTATTACAAATAAAGCTGCTATAAATATCTATGTATCAGTTTTTGTGTAAATGAATATAAGTCTTAATTTTTCCGGGATAAACGCCCAGAAGTGCAATTGTTGGGCTGTATAACATTTACAGGCTTAGTTTTTAAAGAAACTGTCAGATTGTTTTCCAGAGTGGCCATACCATCTTACATTGCCCCACCAGTGTATGAGTGATCTACTTTCTCCACATCCTTACCAGAATTTGCTCTTGTCACTATTTTTTATTTTTCAACGTCTTTCCATTTATTTAGATCATTGATTTCTTTTATCATCATTCTGCAGTTTTTAACATATAAATCCTATAAATGTTTTGCTAGATTTGCGCCTATTTCATTTTCCGAGAGACTGTAAGTGGTACTGTGTCCCCAGCCCATTGCTAGCTGCAGGTATAGAATCCCTCTGCAATGGACAGTTTGGCCTTTTGGTTCCGGTTCTGCGAGTAGGACCACACCTGAGGCCGATGAGCGCGGGCCGACTCGACTAAGAGGGATCACCTAGGGGCCCGATGCTGACTAAGCCTCAGTACCAAGCCTGGGTGCACCCTGTGTAAAGGCTGCCCTCAGAGCAGTTCTGCTTTGGGAGGAGTCGTGATGCCAGCCCAGGGCTGTCCCAAGGCTGCTGGATGAGAACTGGACCAGTCAGTGACAGGACAGAGCCAGCCAAGGGGAGCTGTGGAGAAACAGAGAGCAAGCACAGCCACGCTGCACCTGACCGGAGCTGGCACGTGAACCCAGCACCTAAACTGCCGCGCACCTGCTGACACCTAAGGCGTGCCTGCCCAGCAATGTAAGAGTAAATGCTGACCTTCCATCATGAAACTTATTTAAGAGTCAATACTGATTTCTAGTTGTTGTTTGCTATCTACTTTCCATGTGCTAAAGTTCTGGGAGCACTTGTATATCGGGGCTCTGACCTCTGATCAAAGAGACATGATATTTACAGATGGATCACTATTAGTGAACGACCTATGAGTGCATCACACTAGGATAAAAAAAAAAATTTATTTTCATATGTTTATCTTGTATCCTGCAACCTTGCCAAACTCACTTATTAGTTCTAGGAGGTTTTTTTTGGTAGATTCATTGGCATTTCCTACATAGACGATCATGTCATCTGAAAATACAGACATTTTGTTTCTTCCTTTTCAATTTGTACACCTTTTATTTCATTTTCTTGCCTTATTTCATTGTTCACAACTTCCAGAACTATGTTGGATAAAAGTGGTCAGAATGGACATCCTTGATTTGTTCCAGATTTTAGGGAAAAAACGTCATCATTAAGTATAATATTAGTTGTAGTTTTTTTGTAGATGCTCTTTATCAAGTTGAAGGGATTCCCCTCGACTCCTATTTTTCTGAGGGGTTTTAATCAGGAATGGGTGTTGAATTTTATCAAATACTTTTTTTGCATCACCTGATGAGATCATGTGATTTTTCTTTTTTAGCTTGTTAATATCATGTTGTTAGGTGCCGTCGAGTCGGTTCCAACTCATACTGACCCTACATACAACAGAACAAAACACTGCCTGGTCCTGTGCCATCCTCACAATTGTTACTATATTTGAGCCCACTGTTGTAGCCACTTTGTCAATCCACCTCATTGAGGGTCTTCCTCTTTTTCACTGACCCTCTACTTTATCAAGCATGATGTCCTTCTCCAGGGACTGGTCTCTCCTGAGAACATGCCCAAAGTATGGGAGACAAAGTCTCACCATCCTTCCTTTTAAGAAGCATTCTGGCAGTACTTCTTCCAGGACAGATTTGTTTGTTCTTTTGGCAATCCATAGTATATTCAACATTCTTTGCCATCACCATAACTCAAAGGCGTCAACTCTTCTTCGGTCTTCCTTATTCACTGGCCATGCATATGAGGCAACTGAAAACACCATGGCTTGGGTCACGCGTGTTAATATCATGGATTACATGAATTGATTTCTGAATATTAAACCTTGTATCCCTGAAATAAACCTCACTTGGTTATGGTATATAATTCTTTTCATATATTGCTGAATTCTATTTCCTAATATTTTGTTACAAATTTTTGTGTTTATATTCATGAGACATACGTAGTTTTCTTCTGTAGTTTTGTAGAAATACATAGTTTCTTTTGAGAAGTCTGTAGTTTTTGTTTGTTTTGATACTATCTTTATCTGGTTTTCTTATCATGGTAATATTGCTGTTGTTAGGTGCCAGTAGAGTCAGTTCAGATTCATAAAAACCCATTGCCATCAGGTTGATTCTGACTCATAACAACCCTATAGGACAGAGCAGAACGGCCCTACAGGGTTTCCAAGGCTGTAAATCTTTATGGAAGCAGACTGCCATATCTTTCTCCCACAGAGTGGCTGGTGGATTTGAACCACTGACTGTTTGGTTAGCAGCCGAGCGCTTAATGACTGTGCCACCAGGGCTCATAGCAACCTTATAACAGAACAAAATGTTTCCTGGTCCTGCGTTATCCTCTCAGTCATCGCTATGTTTGAACCCACTGTTGCAGCCACTGTGTCAATCCATCTCTTTGAGAGTCTTCCTCTTTTTTGATTACCCTCTACTTCACCAAGCATGATGTCCTTATCCGGGGACTGGTCCCTCTTGATAACATGTCCAAAGTAATGTGAGGTAATAATAAAGTAATGGTAATATTAGCTTCCAAGAAGCATCAAAAGAAGATGGAATAAATACACAGAGTCACTGTACCAAAAAGAATTGGCTGACATTCAACCATTTCAGGAGGTAGCATATGATCAGGAACCGATGGTACTGAAGGAAGAGGTCCAAGCTGCACTGAAGGCATTGGCAAAAAACAAGTCTCCAGGAATTGACAGAATACCAACTGAGATGTTTCAACAAATAGATGCAATGCTAGAAGCTCACTCGTCTATGCCAAGAAATTTGGAAGACAGCTACCTGGCAACTGACTGGAAGACATCCATATTTGTGCCCATTCCAAAGAAAGGTGATCCAACAGAATGCGGAAATTATTGAACAACATCATTAATATCCCATGCAAGTAAAATTCAGCCCTCTGCAACTAAGTAGTTGTATGATCTTCATCAGCTAAGCAGTGGTGGCAAAGTGGTTAAGAGATCGGCTGCTAACTGAAAGGTCAGCAATTCAAACCTATCAGCTGCTCCATGAGAAAAAGACATGGCAGTCTGCTTCCATAACGATTTACAGCCCTGGAGAACCTCGAAGAGGAAATCACCAAATCAATACCATTTACAATAGCCCCCAAGAAGATAAAATACTTAGGGATAAATCTAACCAGAGACGTAAAAGACCTATACAATGAAAACTACAAGACACTACTGCAAGAAACCAAAAGAGACTTGCGTAAGTGGAAAAACATACCTTGCTCATGGATAGGTAGACTCAACGTTGTGAAAATGTCAGTTCTACCCAAAGCGATCTACAGACACAATGCAGTCCCGATCCAAATTCCACCAGCATTTTTTAATGAGATGGAGAAACAAATCACCAACTTCATACGGAAATGGAAGAGGCCCCAGATAAAGAAAGCATTACTCAAGAAGAAGAACAAAGTGGGAGGCCTTATGCTACCTGATTTTAGAACCTATTATACCACCTAGGTAGTCAAAACAGCCTGGTACTGGTACAACAACAGATACATAGACCAACGGAACAGAATCGAGAATCCAGACATAAATTCATCCACCTGTGAGCAGCTGATATTTGACAAAGACCCAAAGTCTGTTAATTGGGGAAAAAACAGTCTCTTTAACAAACGGTGCTGGCATAACTGGGTATCCATCTGCAAAAAACTGAAACAAGACCCATACCTCACACCATGCACAAAAACGAACTCAAAATGGATCAAAGACTTAAATATAAAATCAAAATCGATAAAGATCATGGAAGAAAAAATAGGACAACGTTAGGAGCCCTAATACATGGCATAAACACAATACGAACCATGAGTAACAACGCACAAGCACAAGAAGAAAGACTAGATCACTGGGAGCTCCTAAAAAATCAAACACTTACGCTCATCAAAAGACTTCACCAAAAGACTCAAAAGACAACCTACAGACTGGGAAAAAATTTTTGGCTATGACAAATCCAATCAGCATCTAATCTCTCAAATCTACAAGATACTGCAAAACCTCAACAACAAAAAGACAAATAACCCAATTAAAAAATGGGCAAAGGATATGAACAGGCACTTCGCG
>NW_004443981.1:16772037-16818188 GCF_000243295.1 Trichechus manatus latirostris
CAAATCTACAAGATACTGCAAAACCTCAACAACAAAAAGACAAATAACCCAATTAAAAAATGGGCAAAGGATATGAACAGGCACTTCGCCAAAGAAGATATTCAGGCAGCTAAAAGACAGTTCAAATCCACCAGCCGCTCCTTGGAAATCCTATGGGGCAGTTCTACTCTCTCCTATAGAGTTGCTATGAGTCGTAATTGACTCCACAGCAACAGGTTTGGGTTTTTAGGCAAGTGAGGGCATAAATATTATTTGGAAAGCTCAGGTAGAGACTTAGAAAAATTCTTAGACTAGAGCAGCACTTCAACTATCAGCTAGTTTAATCCTCCTTCTAAGGAGGATTTTGCCCAGAGAGGTCAGGGACTTGTCTAAGGTGAAGGTGGGTTGTGAAGAGCTGAGCTGAGAACCTTGGTCTCCCAACTCCAGATGAAAGAAGCCGGGGGACTAAAATCCAGAGGTAATGATGTGTTTTAAAAAACAGTGTTAAAACAGTATTTATAGCTATGGAAAGATATTTTAAAGTAGACAGTAGCTCATCGTAGGGGCAAGATTTCCTTTAATGTAAAATACAAATAAAGGAGGATAGCTTGCAACAAAAGAATCTTCTTTTTACAAAAAGATGTCTTTTTGACTGTATTTTTTATTAAATACTAGAAGTAATCCATGATCACTGTTAAAAATTTTTAAAAAAGTGTATAAAATAACAAGGGTTTCCCCAGTTAACGGTACAGTGTATATGCTTCCTGGGGGACAAAGAGTTTCCTTATTTTTTAAAATTTTAATTCAAAAAATTTTGGATAGATAATATATTCCGGTGGCTCAAAATTCAAAAGGGTCAAAAAAGTATACAATTCAAAACTATCCCCACTCCCCTGCCCTACAGTCACCCTGCTCCCCTCCTTCCAGGCTACAATCTTATCGGTTTCCTATGCTAACTTCCAAAGACACTTTAAACATATACAAGCAAATATATGAAAACTTAATTATTTTTTGTCTCTTTTACACAAAAGGCAGCACGCTGTCCTCGATCTTGTTTATTCCCTTACTCCCACATCAGTGCACAGCGTTTCCTCACTATTCACAGCTGCAGAGCATCCATCATACGGAAATAACATTGTCTACGTAGCCGGACTCCACTGGTGGGCATTTAGGCTGTCTGTACTCGCACCACTCAGTGAATAACACTGCACATACATTGTTCTGTGTGTGTGCAGTCACAGTTTGAGAACAAATTCTCAGAAGTGAGACTGCTGGTGAAAGATTTTGTGCTTTTGTAGGTTTAACGGGTATTGCCAAATCGCCCTCTACAGAAGTTGCCAGTTAACACTCTAAGAGCAACAGAGGAGAGTGCCTGCTTCTCAATAGTCTTGCAACCACTGTGTTATCAAATGTCCTAATCTTTGCCCATATGAGGAGCGAGACACAGTATCTCAGGGTAGTTTTCTCTGTGAGTCTTTTATTAGGAGTATAGCTGAGCATCTTCTCATATATCCTAGGACTATGTATATTTCTTTTTCTGTGAATTGTGTATTCATATATTTTGTCCATCTTTGTACTGGATTTTTTTCATCAGTTTCTAAGAATTCTTTATACGTAAAAGAAATCAGCCTTTTGTACTCTGAGCTGTTTCCCAGTTTACAATTTGTCTTCTGACTTTGCCTGTGGTGGTTGTTCCAAGCAGAATTTTTTTTTTTTAATAATTAAGTTTTATCAGTCTTTACTTTTATGGCTGTGTGTTATAATTAGAAAGGTTTTCCCATTCCAAAATTAAAAAGAACATCTCCAAAAATTTTTTTCTAATCCTTTCATGATTTCCTTTTTTTTAAAATCTAGATATTTAATCTATCTGGTATTCATTAAAACAATTCTTTCAAGTGGCAAGTTCCCTAACATGTTTGAGTGCATTACCTCACAGACTTCAGGTCCTGAGAAAGAGGCAAAGGCTGAGTGTCTAAACAGCGTGACAGAATCGCATACCACACTAACAGAATTCAAAGGAACATGAGATGCCAACTCTTCCTCTTACCACTTGTGAGTGACGAGGGAAAAAACTGTGTGAATAATTTATTTTAACATTCATTCCTACTCTTCTTTAATCTTTATGAAAAAAATTACAAATGGGAGAAAATGACATGTGCCTACCTTGTTCATTGTTCTCTGCTGGGGAGTCCTCATGTCGGAGGAAAAACTTCACCTCTTCCCTTCGTGGTCCCCACTTCTGAAGATGTTCATACATCATGTGATCAAAGGGTATGGGACGTTCTAGAAAAAAACAACAGGTCTCATTTACCTCAGAAACAAGATACTCTTACGAAAAGTAAAAAATAAAAAATTAAATAAGCACACATATATATGTACGTATTAGAATTCAAGGATATTGCAAGCACTAAATTTTAACTTTAATGAAATAAAACCAGGCTTATAAACAGGAAATAATTAAGGCAATATATAAATACAAGAAGTATACCTGAAAGCAATTTTTGCAACATTAAATACAACACAAACTTTAAAAAAATGCCCTTTATATATGAATAGGCACTTCACCAAAGAAGACATTCAGGGGGTGAACAGACACATGAAGAAATGCTCATGATCATTAGCCATTAGAAAAATGCAAATCAAAACTGCAATGAGATACCATCTCACTCCAACAAGGTTGGCACTAATCCAAAAAACACATAATAATAAATGTTGGAGAGGCTGGAAAAACTGGAACATTTATACACTGTTGGTGGGAATGTAAAATGGTACAATCACTTTGGAAATCAATTGGTGCTTCCTTAAAAAGCTAGAATAGAAATACCATAATCCAGAAATCCCACTCCTTGGAATATATTTTAGAGAAATAAGAGCCGTCACACAAATAGATATATGCACACCTATGTTCACTGCAGCACTGTTCATGATAGCAAAAAGATGGAGACAACCTAGGTGCCCATCAATGGACAAATGGATAAATTATGGTATATTCACACAGTGGAATACTATGCCACGATAAAGAACAATGATGAATCCATGAAACATAACATGGAGGAATCTGGAAGGTGTTACGCTGAGTGAATTTAGTCAGTCACAAAAGGACAAATATTGTAAAAGACCACTATTATAAGAACTCAAGAAAAGGTTTAAATACAGAAGAAAACATTCTTTGATGGTTACGAGGGTAGCGAGAGAGGGAAAGGGTTATTCACTAACAGGATAGTAGGCAAGAATTATCTTAGGTGAAGGGAAGAACAACACACACTACAGGGGAAGTCAGCACAACCGGACTAAACCAAAGCTAAGAAGTTTCCTGAATACAACCAAACACTTCGAGGGACAGAGTAGCAGGTGTAGGGGTCTGGGGAGCATGCTTTCAGGGGACATCTAGGTCAACTGGTGTAATAAAGTTTATTAAGAAAATGTTCTGCAACCTACTTTGGTGAATGGCATCTGGGGTCTTAAAAGCTAGCAGCCATCTAAGATGCATCAGTTGGTCCCAAACCACCTGGAGTAAAGGAAAATGAAGAAAACCAAAGACACAAGGAAAGTATCAGCCCAAGAGACAGAAAGGGCCACATAAACCAGAGACTGCATCATCCTGAGAGCAGAAGAACTAGATGGTGCCCGGCTACCACCAATGACCGCCTTGACAGCAAACACAACAGAGAGTCCCTGATGGAGCAGGAGGAAAGTAGGGTGCAGAACTCAAATTCTTGTAAAAAGACTGAGACTGGAGGAACCCCAGAAAGCATGGCCCCCGGACTCTTTGTCAACCCAGAACTAAAACAATTCCTGAGGCTAACTCTTCCGACAAACATTAGACTGGACTATGGGACATAAAATGATACTTGTAAAGAGTCTGCTTCTTAGCTCAAGTAGATACATGCGACTAAATGGGCAGTTCCTGTCCAGAGGTGAGATAAGACGGCAGAGAGGGTCAGGAGCTGGTTACATGGACACAGGAAAACAGGGGTGGAAAGGAGGAGTGTGTTGTCACAGCATAGGGAGAGCAATTAGGGTCACATAACAATGTATGTATAACGTTTTGTATGAGACACTAACTTGAATTGTAAACTTTCACTTAAAGTACAACAACAAAAAAGAAAGTAAAATAAAATGCCCTTTACAATGTTCATCATTATGAAGCAGCGTGCCTCTCCATTCTTCAAAGAAACACAGGACAGACTGGCTGAGCCGTGGGACACACCAGAATGTTACCCGTGGCCATCAGGTGTACAAAGGCTGGACACAGTTCTTCCTGGCAACTCACGTAACATTACTGTGAATCTTTGTCACTAAAAACTAACGAATTAATAATAATAATTATTTTCTACAGAATTAAAATATACTTTTTCCATTTTTTTAAAAATTAAAACTCATTGAGAGGCTGACCTCAATTGTAAACTTTCACTTAAACTACAACAATTAAAAAAAAAAACAACTCTTAAATCTAAAGAGAAAAAAAAACTCACTAACAATACCTCTTTACCAATTACTTGCAATAGTTAAATTTAGAAGTTATCACTTTTATAAATTCATTATACATTCCATCTTCCATCTCTGTGAATTTCCTCTTCAGGTACTATGCTCATTTTTTTTTTTTTTTTTAAATCTGATTGTTTGACTTTTTCTAAGCTATTTGAAGGAGTTCTTCAGATTCTGGATACTAATCACAGGTTAGTCATATATATTGAAAATAGGCTTGCTTTTTTCATTTTGTTGGTATCTTATGTTGTATTAAAGTTTTAGAAACTTAAATGTAATAAGCAGTTATCAATCTTTTCCAATTTCAGCTTGAGTTTTTGTACAAAAAAAACCTTTCCTACTCCAGAGCCAAGAAGATAGTCTGTTTTTTTCTAAAACTTTAAAGTACTGCTTTTCATTGTCTTTGTGGCATTTGTTTTTGTGTATGACATAAAAATCTAATTTTATTTTCCTACTTGAATAATCAGTTGTCCCAGCATCATTTATTGAACAGTCTGTCCTTCCCTCATGGACATGTGATTGCCGCTCTGACACGTGTCAGGATTTCATACACGCGTAGGATTTTTCTGTCTCTTCTATTCTAATGGCTACTGATCTATCAGTGTGCCAATATCACATTGTCTTAATTATAGTCATTTTATAGTAAGTCTAACTACCTGGTAGGTCAAATCCTCCCACTTGGCTTATCTTCAAAACTGTCTTCTCAGCACTTTGCTTCCTCACGTATATATTGAGAGGCAGCTTGTCAAGTTTTTTAAAAGGTACACCTCTGACTGAAATCCTATTTATAAATAAATTGATACAGAAGCTTCCGATCCAAAAACATGGTTACGTCTCTCCATTCCCTCAGACACCTGCGTTCTTCAATGACGCTGTTAAAAGTTTCACCAGAGAGGTCTCGCAAATCTGTTAATTTATTCCTCTGCACCTTATAGATTTTTTGTTGTTTACATGTACATTATCTTTTTCAAAAATAACTTTTATTTTGTAATAATTTTAGATTTACAGAAACTTTGCCAAGATAGTTCAGCTTCCATTACATCCCTCACCAATTGGCCCTAACGTAACATCCTACACAGCTGTGGCACTTTGTCAAAACTAAGAAATTAACGCTGGCACATGTTACTACTAACTAAATTCCAGGCTTTCTGTGGATTTCACCATTTTTTCACTAATTTCCTTTTTCCGTTCCAGGATCCAATCCAGAAAACCACACTACATTTAATTGTCACGTCCCCCTAGTATCCAGTCTTTAACTGAGTCTCAGACTTTCCTTGTTGTTGATGACCTTGACAGTTTTGAGGTGGTCTCCTCAGGTATTTTGTAGAATGTTCCTCAGTTTGGGTTTGTCTGGTGTTTTTCTAATGGTTAGACTAGGGTTATGGGTTCTGTGAGGAAGACCAAGAGGCTAAGGCTGTCAGAACAAAATACCACAAAGGACGTGGCTGTAAAGAATAGAAATTTACTTTCTCATGGTTATGCAGGCTAGAAGTCCAAATTCAGGGCATCAGCCAAATTGATTCCTTCTGAGGGCTTTGAGAGAGGAACTATTCCATGCCTAAGTTTTTGGTGGCTGCTGGCAATCTTTGGCGTCCCTCTGCTGTGTATAGATGCATCTGCCTCCATCATCACATGGCATCTGTCTTCCCCATGGATGTGACCTGTCTCTGTGTCTGTCCTTCTCGTTTATAAAACACCACTCAGAAGGGATTAGGATCCAATCTACTCTGGTATGACTTTGTTAACTGCTAACATCTGCAAAGAAAAACCTTACTTTTTCAGACAAGGTTGCATTCACTGGTACAAAGGTTAGGACTTCAACATATCTTTTGTTGTTGTTGTTGTCAGATGCCATGGAGTCGATTCTGACTCACAGCAACCCTCTGTACAACAGAATGAAACACTGCCCGGTCCTGCGCCATCCTCACAATTGCTGCTGTGTTTGAGCCCATTGTTGCAGCCATTATGTCAATCCCCCTGGTCAAGGGTCTTCCTCTTTTTCGCTGACCCTCTACTTTACCAAGCATGATGTCCTTCTCCAGGGACTGGTCCCTCCTGATAAAGTGTCCAAAGTACATGAGATGAAGTTTTGCCATCCTTCCTTCCAAGGAGCATTCTGGCTGTACTTCTTTCAAGACAGATTTGTTCATTCTTCTGGAAGTCCATGGTATATTCAATATTCTTCACCATTTTAGGGGGCACAGTGTGATCCGTAACAGAGGTGAAGTGCCCTTCTAATGACGTCAGAGCAGGGTGTACATGCTATCAATGTGACTCATCACGGGTGATGCTAACCTTCATCACTTGGTTGAGGCAGTGTTTGCCAGGTTTCTCCTCCAAGAAGTTACTAGTTTTCCCTGTTCATATTTTATTTTTTTGGAAGCAAGGCACTAAGCCCAGCAGAACTAGGGGGTCGGGTGGTGGGGTGGGGTGGTGAGGGTTCTACCGTAAGGAAGATGTGTCCCTTCTTTCATTTATTCATTTAATCATTTATATCAGTAGGGACTCATGGTTATTTACTTTATACTTAGGGTTATAATCCAATATTACGTTATTTATTTTGCTACTCAAATTGTCCAAGCTTGAGTCACTGGAAGCTCTTTTAGGTTAGCTCCTGTGTCCCTTTGACATGGCCTCAATGTTTGTTTTTTTTTAAGAGTACTTTCTTACCTTCTGGCATGACAAGATACTCCAGGCTCATCTTGTATTTTCTATAGTTTTTATTGCTATTAAAAACAGGATTCTTTTATAATTTGTGATTACTGGTACACACCTACACAGGAACACTACCGATAACTGCATTTGAGCTTATATTGGGCAATGCTGGCAGGCTACTGGATTTAATGAGAGTTTATCTGCAGATTATCTGTGGAGGCATTAATACTGTCAACAAAGACAGATAGTTTCAACTCTTCCCTTCCAATTCTTTTAAAAATCTTAATTCCTTTTTCTTATCTTGATGCATTGGTTAGAATCGCTAAGCACAATGTTGAACAGAAACTGAAATGGTTTTCATCCTTTCCTTCTTCCTAGCTTTAACGGAAATGCTTCTATAGTTGCTTAACCAAGTGTGAGTCTGCTCATTATTACCATGACAGGACATTCCATTTTATTCTATTGAAATGGTAATATTCTTCACTCTGATATTACAGCATATTAATACATTTGACTTGGAATCTCTCGCATTCTATAAACTAACTCTACTTGGTCATGGTTTTTAATATGTTGTTGAAATGGATTTGTTGATATTTTATTTAGAATTTTTACATCTATGTTCAAAGTGAGGTTGGCTTATACTTTTCTCATGCTCTTGTTCAGTTGTGACATAAAAGTTATACTGGCCTCATCAAATGAATTGAATGGTTTCCCTCTTTTTATATCCTCTGTAAGTTTTTATGTAAACTATGGATTGCTTATTCTTTGAAACACTGGCGAAACTTGTCTATAAAACCATCTGGGCCTGGAGTCTTTTGGGGCAGGCATCAATTACAGATTCAATTTATTTACTAAGTTTTAGTTTATTTAAGTTTCCTCCTTCTTCTTTGGTCATTTTGGAGTGAAGGAGATATCCTTGATCTATTATTTTCTTTTCAAAGTATTTATCAATCACCAACATACTATTTATCATTTACCATCTGTCTCTCCCTGCCAGAATATAAGTTCCATAGGAGCACGAATCTTTGTCTTTTGTTGACTGATATACCCCCAAGGGCCTAACACTGTGCCTGGCACATAGTAGGTGCTTAATAAATATTTGAATGAATCTTAGTAATTTCCATTCACATTTCACCTAAGTTTTGAAATTTATTGACAAGTTATTCATATATTACATTAATTTTAAAAAATTTTATTTAGTTGTTAATTTTTAAAACCTCTACTGAACCTACAGTTATGCCCCCTTTTTTCTTAATATTGTTTATCTGTGTGTTTTCTCTTTTTTTCTTGTTTAATCCTGCTAGTGATTTGTCTATTTTATTATTTCAAGGAAACAGTTTACACCCAGTCTCTTATACCTAGTAGACACTCAATTTTTTTTTTTTTAATGAATGAAATAATGGTTGAACGGTAAACCCCAAAGAACAGATGTCCTCAAGTCACAGCAATTTTTTTCTGACACTGGGGTCTCTGAAAAAAAGAGTAAGAGCAACACATTCTCTGCTCTTCAACCCTGCTGGTTTGACCTACGCGGGGTAAGATCACGATGCCTGCTGCTCTTCTACAACTGATCCTACTGCTATGTTTCTCTCTAATTAGTCCTCTAAGCGCCACCCTCTCTGCCAAAAAGTCTAAGTTTAAATCAGGTGTTGGCAAACTTTCTGTAAAGAGGCAGATAACAAGCATTTCAGACTTTATGGGCAACGTATAGTGTCTGTCATATATTCTTGGTTTCTTTTTCCAACCCTTTAACTCGCTGCCGTCAAGTCAATTCTATCGCACAGCAACCCTGAAGGACAGCGTAGAAGTGCCCCATAGGGTTTCTAAGGCTGTAATCTTTATGGGAGCAGACTGCCACATCTTTCTCCCCTTACACAACCCTTTAAAAATGTAAAATCCATTCTTAGCTCGCTGGCCATACAAAAACAGGCACTTAGCCTACGGGCTGTAGCCTGTCAGAGCACTTGCTTTGGATAACCGTCTCCAACTGAACCACCCAACAGCCTCCAACATCGTCCCTTTCCATCTCAGTGCACTCCCTATGATATGTCGGACCCCGTGGCAGGCACTGTATACACTTCAACTCAACACAACCACAACCATCAGACATGTGTATCAGTTGACTTTATCTCATTTGAAGACCCTGCTCCTTAAAGGGCACACTGCTGCCAGAGTTGTCTTTCTGGAAGCTCAATAATATAGCACGCCCTTGTTCAAACACCTTTAACGGCTCCCTACCCTACAGGAAAATGTCCAAACTCCTTAGCCCGGCATTCAAGGCTCTTCTGCACCTTTCCTGCACGTCAGCGTTTCTTTCCTCTCCTCAAAACCTACGTGCACATCCCGCTCAATGTTTGCAGTTTCCCACCTCCATGCCTCTTCACCACATTTTTAAATTGAACTGTTGGTGAAGACATACTTGTACACAGTTTTAAAAGTCCAACAACTCTACAAGGCTTATAAAAATGAGCAGCAGTCCTCTGCCCCATCAGGCACACTACTTCCAACTCTACGTTATTTTGCATTTTCCTCCACATTTCTATAAAACATGTATATATTGCCTCTGAACAGGGAAAACTAGGCTTCTGTTTTCTCGCATGTGCCACATACTACCTTTCCCAATAAAATGATTCTATAATTTATGGTTACATCAACTCAGTGCTTATGCTGTTCTAAATATCTAAATTTTTACAGCTAACTCATGCAGTATACTATTCCATTTTCTTTCTTACGATTTTTTTTTCCATTTAGTTTTCTGTGTACCTATCACTAGCTTAACCCCAAGCTCCTTGCCAACAGTTTGTTTGTTTTCCCATTCCTTAGGCAACCTTCCAGATTCACTGTTTCTTAGAGACATCCTCTCTGCTCCCATCAGGACTGTGCTCGCCTGCCACCGAGCTGTCAGCCATCACTACAGGATTTCTGTTCAACTCATTCCTTCTCAGCTTTCCTGTGTTGGATCTCCTACTTCCTGGATTCCTTGCCTTCTTTCTTTGTTTATGGCATCATTTCAGATCCTCTAGTAGCTTCCTGAGAAAGGATGCCAGCAAGGTAAAGTTTCTGAGACTTTGTATCTCAGAAAAAGGCATTAATCTACCTTCACACTTGGTTGTAGTTTGGCTGGGTACAGAATTGTAGGTTGAAAATAAAAACTCCTTCAGAATTTTAAAGGCATTCTGGTCGTCACTTAGCTCCCAGGGTTGCTGTCAAGAAGCCTGCTGCCTTTCTGATTACTGATGGTTTGCTTGGAATCGGTGTTCTCCTCGCCTGACCCCCAGCTCCGAGCGCTTTCAGAATCATGCTAGCTGTTCCAAATTTTCATCACAATACGGGGCTTTTTAAGTTTATTGCGATGGGTATTTAGAAGCCCCTAAGTAAAAGAGAAGAGGAAGACAGAAAGCGCAAGTGGCAATAAGTAATAAACAGGCTAGAGAAAAAAAGCAACTATACGATGATCAGGGTCTAACATTAGTTCTCTAATAAGATTAATTACAATTACCTAACTGCCCCCACCTCCTTTGGTAATAACGCAACACTTGTGAGAGGCAAGTTTCTCTCATGGCGTCTTTACAGTCTTCACTCTGAATTTTAAGGATAACATTAAGAGCACAATCAAAGTGTAAGACTTTGGGAGAAAATATTTGCAAATCCTATATTTGATAAAGGACTTGTATCTAGAATATAGAAAGAGCTCATACAACTCAATAATAAAAAGATAAACAACCCAATTAAAAAATGAGCAAAGGATCTAAATAGGTATTTCTCTAAGAAGATACACAAATATAGTCAATAAGCACATGAAAAGAGGTTGAACATCGTTAGTCATTATGGAAATGCAAATCACAACCACAATGAGACACCACCTTACACCTACTGGGATGGCTATAATAACAGAGACAATAATAAGTTTTGGCAAGGATGTGGAGAAATTGGAACCTCATACATTACTGGTGGGAGTACAACATGGTACACCCACTGTGGAAAACAGTTGATAGTTCCTCAAAATGTTAAACACAGAGTTACCATATGACCCAGCAATTCTGTGTTGTTGTTGCTGATAGGTGCCATCCAGTTGGTTCCGACTCATAGCAACCCAAAAGGTCAGAGTAGAACTGTCCCATAGGGTTTCCAAGGAGCGGCTGGTGGATTTGAACCGCCAACCTTTCGGTTAGCAGCCGAGCTCTTAAGCACTGCGCCACCAGCAATTCTACTCCTAGGTATATACTCAAGAAAAATGAAAACATATGTCCACACAAAAATTTGTACATGAATGTTCATAGCAGCATTGTTCATAATAGACAAAAAGTGGAAACAACCCAAATGTCATATTATTCAGCAATAAAAAGGAATGAAAGAACAATTCCACATGTATTAATCTTGAAAACATTATGCTAACTACATGAAAGAAGCCAGACGCGAAAGAATTACATGTTAGATGATTCCATTTACATGAAACGTCCGTAACAGGCAAACCTATAGTGACAGAAAGCAAATTAGTGGTTACCTGAGGATGGGGGGGTTTGGAGGGAAATGGGGAGTGACTGCTATCGGGTATGGGGTTTCTTTTTGAGGTGATGAAAATGTCCTAATTGATTGTAGTGATGGTTGCACTCTGTGAGGATACTAAAACCCTGGATTGCACACATTAAATGGGTGAACTGTATGGTGAATTATATCTCAATTTAAAAAAAAAGCCAAACCCGTTGCCGTTGAGTCAATTTCAATCATAGCAACCCTACAGGACAGAGCAGAACTGCCCCATAGGGTTTCCGAGGAGTGGCTGGTGGATTTGAACTGCTGAATTTGGATTAGGAGCCGTGGCCCTTAACCACTGCGCCACCAGGGCACCCTATATAAAGCTAGTACACAGAAAAAGCGTAAGACTTGATTGATTACCCCAAGTGCCCTTTAGGCACTTCCATTTGGATGCTCATTTCATTATCATCTCAAACTCAACATGAACATTCTCTAACTTTCCAACACAGATCCACAGATACCACAGTTAACAGACGTATTTCTTTTAAGCATTGTTTTCATAATGTCATTCCCTGTTTAAAAATATACAAACACTCCCTTCTGCATGTAGAATAAAGACCACATCCCCTTTAACTAGTGCTGAAGGAACCCTGGTAGCGCAGTGGTTAAGAGCTCGGCTGCTAACCAAACAGTCGGCAGTTCGAATCCACCAGCCACTCCTTGGAAACCCTATGGGGTAATTCTACTCTGTCCTACAGGGTCGCTGTAAGTTGGAATCGACTTGACGGCAACGGATTTTTCTGGAAGGCCCTCAAGGAGAGGCCAGCCATCTCTCAGCACCAGCCCCCAGCTGTCTCAGGAGCACACCTTGTTATGTTCTCCTCTTTTCCTCAGTTCACAATGCCTTCCTAGCTCAGTGTATCTTATCCTATCTAAAGTCAACCCTTCTTTAGAATCCAATTCAAATTATTTTGCAGAATTTTCCATATTAAGCAATCATATTACCTACACTGATCTTCTCTGCCCACCTAGATAATAAACTCATTAAATGTAAGAGTCAGTATTTTATTCTTCTCAACTTCACAAACAAATACGTATGGAAGGCCTACTACTTACAGTGTTTTGTACAAAGGGGGAACACGGTATGAGTAAAACGGTTTCTGCCTTCATGAAGTTATCAAAAGGGAAAAGAAAGGTGGATGAACAACTCGATATATATCAAACAAAACACTATAAGGTCTCAAAAGGACGGAGAATCCTTACTTGGTAGTAGTAACAGGAAGAAAGACTTCACAAAAGAGTAGATCTACTATCCCTGCTTATCCCAAATGGCTATTGTAAGGGTCAAATCACGCAACATATTCAAAGCATTTTAAAAGTCCCATCCCCATGTGACATGATTGTTTTTATTTTAATCAGGCAGTTCCTTACTACCACAGATAACTAAGAACCAAAAACAGTGTTTTTAATTTGATAAACATTCAATTTTATGTACTTAGTAATCTTTACAGAGTCCAATACATACCACTGCCCCTCCACACTTCAGCTAAATGGCAACCACCTTCTCCTGGTTCCTTGCAAAACTCCACAACATCTCGACATGTAGTTTCTGGTGTTATAGGAACTTCTGTTAAAATCTGCTCATTGTTGCTCAAGAACACAGTTAATATCATCTGTAAGAAAAAAAAGATTAATAAATTAAAAATGTAACCTAGATTCACTATCATAAAAAGATTCATCTGTAAATTTAAAGTAATCCCCACCTCCCGCATACCTACAGGATTAGTTTTTGGAAATAGATAACCTGATTCTAAAGTTCATGTAGAAAAATAAAAAAAAGTAAGACAAGTCAGGAAAATTTCAAAAGATAAGAGTATTAGAAGGGAACTAGCACTACCCGATGATTACAGAGCCTCAAACAATATGGTGCTCGCACATAAACAGATCAATGGGACAAGTTAGAAAGTCCAGAAACAGACCTGATTACATATGGGAAATGGGAAATGATGAAGTAAGTATTTAAAATCATGGGAGGGAAAAAGATTATACAATGAATGATATATGAGCAATTAAGATACCCATCTGGAAAAAAAAATAAAATTGGATTCATACCACACACCATACACTAGAATAAATCTGGATCAAATATTTAAATATAAATAATAAAAGTGCTAGAATAAAACCTGGGCAAATTCTTTTATAACCTTGGAGTACAGAAGCCCTTTCTAACTATGACTCAAAAACCAGACACCATAAAAAAAGGCTGATATATTCAAGTACATCAAATGTAACAGTCTTATAAAAGCAAAAAACAAACTTGGAAATAAGTTTTGCAAAACTCATATTACAAATAAAGAGCTAATATCCCAAAACATAGAGTCTCCTAAAAACTGGTAACAAAAAGATAAAAAATCCATTAAAAAAAAAAGGCAAGGAAATGAATTAATATATCACAGTAAAAGAAATACAAATGGCCCTTACACATAAAAATACATTATCTGAAAAACTTAGAAAAAAATTGCCTGGCCTTTTTAAAAAAGAAAAGAAAGGAAAACAGAAGGAGAGAAAGTAAGAAAAGAAAATCTAGAACAAAAACAAAAAAACCTACCACTTTCGTCTAAAATCTAAAGAGATCATATTGCAAAGGATTTTTTAAATCATGACCCCTAAAGTACAATTTAAACCAAAGATTTTCTTAAATCAGAAAATATTATAAAGTATTTCTGTTTAGTCTTTCATCTTAGACCGGTCAGAAACAAAACTTGCGTTTATCCTAAAACTCTCCTCTCACAATCTCTGCTGCCAACTAAGTATAATTTTAGTTCATTGTTAAAATATTCTTTCTTATAAGTGTCCTAAATATGTAAGTTTTGAGATCAAACATCTTTAATTTGTACTGATGACCAGATTCTATGTGAACAGAATGAGTAGTCGTTTCCGAACAGCTTTCTTTGCCACCAGTCCCTCCTCAGTCTGACCCACCATGCACCACTGCCAGTTAATTTTCAAAATGTAAATCGAGGGAAATCATTCCCACTGCCCACAGTAGTCCTCCCCGACACATTTTCTCTGAGAGATAAACAGGAAGCAGGTTTCTTTACTGAGCACTTCTTAGAAAGAAATGTTGTAATGGACATGTGAAGCTCTAACTTTTCTTCCCCAAGATAATCTGACGGAGTTTAGCTCTCCACAGAAGACCTTCTGAGAAAGCCTAGATGACAGCTCCTCGTAAAGCGAACAAGATTCCTCACAGCCCACCCAGCCCTCGCCTTCCACGTGCTGGTCCCTGCACACACAGAACCATACCCCCTTCTCTCAGGCTGCTGTTGCCTCTGCCTGGAATGACCATCCCCGCCGTCTGCCTGTGAACTCCTATTCTCTCTTTAAAACTCAGCTCCTCTGCTACCGTCTCTGCAAGGCCTGGCTTCACCACCTCTTGCCAGGGAGGCTAACAGTTCCCTCCCTTGTGATGTGGTCACCCCACAGACAGAAGCCTATCACATCGCTCCAGCCAGCAGCCACACATTTCGCTTCCCTCACTAGACTCCACGCTCCTCAAAGCTAGGCACGATTCATTTTTGAATCTCGGATTTCCCATCGTCTCATCAGTACCCAGACACGGTAGGCAAACGAAAATCTGGCTGACCGAATGAATGACATACGAAATATAAAACCTCTGCCATACCCTGTACCTGCGGAGACACACACATAATCTAAGGAAAATCCAGTCTGCTCAATAAACAACCATCTTCCTTCCAGTTCTTGGCTATCATAAGCAAAGTTCTACCTTAAAAGCAATGAAATAAGTCATCTCTGCTCACTAACCCATAAATGGGATTTACAAAACAATCCAGAGGGCTTTTTTTAAAAAATTTTATTGTTGTACTTTAAGTGAAAGTTTACAATTTAAGTTAGTCTCTCATACAAAACTTTATACATACATTGTTATGTGACCCTAACTGTTCTCCCTATACTGTGACAGCACACTCCTCCTTTCCACTCCAGATTTCCCGTGTCCATTCAACCAGCTCGTGACTTCTCTACCTTTTCATCTCACCTCTGGACAGGAGCTGCCCATTAAATCTCATGTATCTACTTGAGCTAAGAAGCATACTCTTCATGAGTATCACTTTATGTCCCATAGTCCAGTCTAATCTTTGTCTGAAGAGTTGCCCTCGGGAGTGGTTTTAGTTCCGAGTTGACAGAGAGTCCAGGGGTCATGCTTTCTGGGGTTTCTCCAGTCTCAGTCAGACCATTAAGTCTGGTCTTTTTACTAGAATTTAAGTTCTGCACCTTACTTTTCTCCTGCTCCACCAGGGACTCTCTGTTGTGTTCCCTGTCAGGGCAGTCATTGGTGGTAGCCGGGTACCATCTAGTTCTTCTGGTCTCAGGCTGATGCAGTCTGTGGTTTATGCGGCCCTTTCTGTCTCTTGGGCTGATACTTTCCTTGTGACTTTGGTGTTCTTCATTCTCCTTTACTTCAGGTGGGTTGGGACCAATTGATGCATTAGATGGCCACTCGCTAGCTTTTAAGACCCCAGATGCCACTCACCAAAGCAGGATGCAGAACATTTTCTTAATAAGCTTTGTTATGCCAATTGACCTCGATGTCCCCTGAAAGCATACTCCTCAAACCCCTGCCCCTGCTACTCTGTCCCTCGAAGTGTTTGACTGTGTTCAGGAAACTTCTTAGCTTTGGTTCAGTCCCGTTGTGCTGACTTCCCCTGTACTGTGTGCTGTCCTTCCCTTCACCTAAGATAATTCTTGTCTACTATCTAGTTAGTGAATAACCCTCTCCCTCCCTCCCTACCCTCATAACCATCAAAGAATGTTTTCTTCTGTGTTTATACCTTTTCTTGATTAATTATAATAGTGGTCTTATACAGTATTTGTCCTTTTGTGACTGACTAAATTCACTCAGTATAATGCCTTCCAGATTCCTCCATATTATGTTTCACGGATTCATCATTGTTCTTTATCGTTGCATAGTATTCCATTGTGTGAATATACCATAATTTGTTTATCCATTCATCCGTTGATGGGCACCTAGGTTGCTTCCATCTTTTTGCTATCATGAACAGTGCTGCAATGAACATGGGTGTACATATGTCTATTCATGTGACGGCTCTTATTTCTCTAGGATATATTCCAAGGAGTGGGATAGCTGGATGGTATGGTACTTCCATTTCCAGCTTTTTAAGGAAGCGCCAAATTGATTTCTAAATTGGTTGTTCCACTTTACGTTCCCACCAACAGTGTATAAGTAAGTGTTCCAGTCTCTCCACAACCTCTCCAACATTAATTATTACGTGTTTTATCGATTAATGCTAGCCTTGGTGAGGTGAGATGGTACCTCATTGTAGTTTTGATTTGCATTTCTCTGATGGCTAATGATCGTGAGCATTTCTTAATGTGTCTGTTAGCCACCTGGATGTCTTCTCTGGTGAAGCGCCTGTTCGTATCCTTTGCCCATTTTTTAATTGGGTTATTTGTCTTTCTGTTGTTGAGGTTTTGCAGTATCTTGTAGATTTGAGAGATTAGATGCTGACTGGATTTGTCATAGTCAAAAATTTTTTCACAGTCTGTAGGCTGTCCTTTAACTCTTTTGGTGAAGTCTTTTGATGAGCATAAGTGTTTGATTTTTAGGAGCTCCCAGTTATCTACTTTCTCTTCTGGTGTTTGTACATTGTTATTTATGGTTTATATTCTGTTTATGCCACGTATTAGGGCTCCTAGCATTGTGCCTATTTTTTCTTTCATGATCTTTATTGTTTTAGGTTTTATATTTGGGTCTTTGATCCATTTTGAGTTCATTTTTGTGCATGGTGTGAGGTATGGGTATTGTTTCAGTTTTTTGCAGATGGATATCCAGTTATGCCAGCACCATTTGTTAAAGAGACGGTCTTTTCCCCAATTAATGGACTTTGGGCCTTTGTCAAATATCAGCTCATAGGTGGATGAATTTATGTCTGGATTCTCGATTCTGTTCCATTGGTCTATGTATCTGTTGTTGTACCAGTACCAGGCTGTTCTGACTACCGTGGCAGTATAATAGGTTCTAAAATCAGGTAACGTGAGGCCTCCCACTTTGTTCTTCTTCTTGAGTAATGCTTTACTTATCTGGGGCCTCTTCCCAGGGGGCTTTTAAATGCTGACATAAATGGCCTGGGAGCTACAGACTCAGGAATAAAATAGGTGATTCCTGGATCCAGTCCAAACAAGTCCAGAACTGAAGGGCTCTGCTATAACAGTTTCACTAGAACATAACTAGAATGTACTTTTATTCTTGTTTATACACATTTATTTTACACATCTAATGGTAAATAACTTCTAATAGGATTTCATGGCCTATGCTTTTCAGGATCTAAATCAATAATGTATTTCCCAAACCACAGTTTATAAATCAAAACCAAAAACCTGTTGCTATCAAGTCGACTCCAACTCATAGCAACCCTACAGAACAGAGTAGAACTGCCCCGTAGGGTTCCCAAAGAACGGCTGGTGGATAAAACTACCAACCTTTTGGTTAGCAGCCAAACGCTTAACCACTGTGCCATCACGGCCCTTATACATCAAGGTGCAAGAAATTCAGTGCCATTACTATAGTCCATCAATAACCAGTAGATTGCCCTCTTTCCCTCAGTTCTTCAGAGTCTGCTTGCATTCCTTATCCCTGACCCTTTGTGCCCACCACGGTGTCCCCTGGTGTGCTGCTGTCAACACTCGAGCCAGCGAATGTCCACATGACCATCTGTGCTGTGGATGCTCACCTCCCACCTTGCACACAACACAGCAAGCATACAGCAATGCCATGTAGCACTCACAAAGACAAGGTCTGTGATCACCTGCTTGGAAAAGCAGAGCTCTTTATGAGCACAATGTCAGAATGAAGGACGGCATGACACAATTTCAGGGTACTTTTTGAGTTACCTAGGCTTTTCAGCTAATGAATAAGTTCAATATGATGAGAGACAGGGAAGGGTAGGCAGACTGGCAGAGTAGTGAGTCTGAACATTTATTTTTAAAAGCCAAGAACTCTCAAATAACTTACCTAAAAGTCAGTAAACACACTTCAGTTTTTCACATTCTGCCTACTATATTGTTTTTAGTAAAAACCCTGTTTTCCCAATTTTGGCAAAATTCGCTTTCCCTAATCCGCATTATTAAATTAAAGCTAATTTCATTATAATCACGAGAGAATTAAAAGCTTTCAAAATAAATTAAGCCGGCACTGACCTGGATGGGACACACCTCCCTAAAGCATCACCTAATCTGAAGCTGAAAAGGCATGTGATTGCTACCATTATTCTAGCAAGATTTCCTCAGCTAAAAAAAAAGTAAAGAATCTCCAACCAAATATCATATTTTACTGATTCTGGATGCACTTTTTGTTTACATCTAACGTCTCTGAAATCACCGTGTATCTTACAGTTGATGCATGTCACAATTTAATGGGTAGTGCGTTTTCCGTTCTACTAAGACACAACAGAGGTACGTCACCTTGTACAGCCAATGAAACTCGACAGGATTAAGGAAACCAAAGGAAAGAAGTTAATATGTTTATCCCTCCTAAAAGATTAAAATGTTGAAAATAAAAGGCAGTTAACTACAGTTGGGAAAATGGACAAAGATCTGCACAGCCTGTGATGAGAAAACGCCTCTAGTCCCTCAGCCTGGCCAAAGCATGCTCGTCTGCCCTGCTGACCTCTCCATCCCTCCTGGTCCGCACAAACATCCGCCTCCTCTGGCAGCACTTCCTGACCACTGCCCAGCCCCCTCCCTCACTCCCGTAGCAGCCCCCCCCCCCAGCAGGACACTGTTTCCCATAGGACATTCACTACACTGAGGCATCTTCTACCAGAACTGCGTCTATGACTCACAGAGTGAGCTGTGAGCCATTAGATGGTCTTGAAATCATCTAAGCGTGTCTCAATCTGCACTTTTTTCCCTTTTAATTCAAAAAAAGTTTGAAAATCCCAGAACTAGACCATAAGCCCGTGGAGGGTAGGGCTTGTATCCTCTCTAATTCAGTGCCTGAGTGCAATGCTGGAGACTTGAGTGGTGGACAAGAAATGAAGGCTGGAAAACAGGAAGGCAGGCAGACAGACGGACAACCGGACAACCATATTAAGTAACTTAAGAGGTTACCTTATCTTTGCTTTCAAAAACATTTGAGCTACATAAATAAAACTGATGGGAACACAATATTCACTAATTTAAATAATCCACAAAGAACCTTTAAAATTTTTACGGACTAGGTATTTAAACAATATGCATGGTCCACGGAAATCAATGCAAAGCACAAATTATAAGCCATTAAAAAATAGGAACCATCCTATAATCAAAAACCTAGACAATAACAAGTGTTGATGAGGATGTGGAAAAACTGGAACCCTCTCACACTGCTGGTGGAAATGTAAAATGGTCCAGCCACTCTGAAAAACAGTTATGCAGCTTCTGAAAATGTTAAACATAGATTTACCCTATGACCCAGTAATTCCACTCCAAGGTATCTACCCGAGAAAAACAAAAATACATGACCACACAAAATCTTGCCTACAAATGTCCATAGCGGCATTATTCAAAACAGCCAAAAAGTGAAAAAAGCCAAAAGTCCATCAATGGTGACTAGATAAACAAAATGTGGTACATCCATACAATGGAATATTATTCGGCAATAAAAAGGAATGAAGAAATGCTTCAACATAGATGGAACTTGAAAACATTATGCTAAATGAAAGAAACCAGACATAAAAGAACTACATATTGGATGATTCCATTTGTATGAAAGGTCCAGAACAGGCAAATCCACAGTAACAGAATGTAGATTAGTGGTTGCCTGGGGCTGGGGTTGGAATGCGGAGTGACTGCAAACAGGTATGAAATTTCTTTCTGGGGTGATGGAAATGTTCTAAAATTCGGTTGTAGTGATAGTTGCACAAGTCTACAAATTTACTAAAGATCATTGAATTGTTCACTTAAAATGGGTAAATTTTAAGGAACATAAATTATATACCAATAAAGCTGTTTTAAAAAAGCAGGAACTATAAACTTCCAGAAAAGGAAATAAACTCTATGTATGCACTACTAAGAACCCTGGAATAAGAAACTCAAGTTCTGGCCTTAGTTCTGCCACTGGTTTTGCTGTGAATGCCTGGGAGGCTGCTCCCTCCTCCTCCTCTTCCTCTTCCTCCTCCTCCTCCTCCTCCTCCTCCTCCTCCTCCAGGTCTGGGTTTCTCTCTCACCAGGCGCTCTGTAGATAACCTTGAGATGCCCTTTAGGATAAGGCTCTCAGGCTTCTCTGACTCTGACCCACTTAGGTAAAGCATTAAATCCTCCTGCCCACCTACCCCACCTATGTCCACTTTCTACTGGAAAAGAAACTCAGGGATAACAAAAAATTGAGGAGAAATAAGGTAAAAGATACACCAAATTTTAGTCACTCCCAAGAACTCATGTGGCAGGTTATGAGGAAGCAGCCCAGAAAAGCTCTAGAAAGGATCTGCGTCAGAAAGGGCCTTTCGGCTTTCCAGTGGGCTCCCCCCTGGCCCTAACATGCTGCAACTCTACCCACCAATTTAATCTTAGGAATGCTAGGACAGAAGGAAAACTGGATCTAAGAAATCACCATGAATGCTTCACCCCACTTCCCTGAATGCATACCTTGGGAATCAGTCCCTCAGAGACTGAAAAACACACATCTGGACTCCCTTGCCCACCCACAGAGAGCAAGGAGCATAACGCTGGAAAGCTGGGGGAGGGATCCTTCTCTCTCATATGCCACAAAAATTCATCAGCAAATCCTGCCACCCTAACTTTAAAATACACCCAGAATCTGACCACTTGTCTCCTTTGCTACCACCCTAGTCCAAACCTCCGTATCTCCCAAACTGTAATGTTTGCAAGAGCAAACTATTGGTCTCTCTGACTCCACTCTTGCCCCTCACACAGATTACTTCTCCACTCTAAACCCTCCAGGGGCTTTCTACCTCTCTCAGAATAAAATCCAAAGCCCCAACGACTGCTTGCAAGGCCCTATGTGACCTGGAACACTCGTACGGTCACAGCTCTGAGCTTATCTCCTACCACACTGCCTTTACTCCCCTGCTCCAGCCACACAGGCCTGTTCACTGTTCCTCCAACACAGCAAGCCAACTCCTGCCCCAGGGCCTTTGCACCAGTTGCTCTCTACCTAGACTGTCTTTACTCAGATTCTAACAGAGCCACATCCCTCGCTTCTTCCAGACCTCAGCTCAAACGTCACCTGAGGGAAGCCTTCCCTAACCAATCTATCTAAGACAGTGCCATCCATCAGCCTCTGTCCACTAACTCTGCTTTATCCTTTTCGTTTTGGTACTCAGCACCGTCTGATTGACGTTATAGATCTGTTTATCCTCTCTCCTCCCACTAGAACATAAGCTCCCTGAGAGCAGGAATTCTAGTTAGTTCATTGCTGTACCACTGCTGCCTGGAACCGTGCCTGGCACAGAGTAGGCACTCAGGAAATTCCCCAGTTATATACAAAATGTCCTTTTATAGTAGGCTGTCTGAATCATGTGCCTGCCTGTGGCCTCATCTTCAAGGTCCCTGCAGAAACAGACTGCCCATATCTCATCCCTCTAATCACTGAGTCCACATCAAAGAGGGGGAAAAAAAAGTAAGTGTGAAAGGCAGGAGGCCTGTCCACATGCGTGTGAAACTTGGCAGATTCTGTTGGAACCTGGAAACGCAGGGACCTCCCCTGCTACAGCCTTTCCTCTTTCCACAAGGTGGCACTGCAGGGTTAGCAGGGAGGAGGGTCCCCCCTACTGCAAATTTTGGAAACAAAGAATTAACTCTCAAGAAAATGGAGGTACAGTTCAGTAAGATTACATCAAATACAATTTCCCTAATTTGGAATCTGTATTATTTTGGGAAAGAAATAGAATTCACCTTCAGAAAGTGACAAAACTTTTTTTTAAATAAACGAGAAGTACTTAACTCTCTTGTGAGAACAGCTTTATTTACACGTTTGACTAGCATCTACTTACAGTTAAATATCCATTGAATTAGACCCTCAATAACCTTGTATCAATTCTATTTGTTTAGCTCAAATCACTATTTATACTTGCTCTAATAATTTAACATTAAAAAATATATTCCATCATTCAAAAATTCCCTTTCACCAATCTGAACTGGTAAAACTTGGGTATATGTTATTCCTGGAAATGAAAAATAGCCACCTTAGTCCCCTGACCTTTTACCTAATCCTTTCACTGTTGAAAAGCATATGCGTTTTGAGGGACCTGTCTAAAACCTTGCAGAAAGGCAAAATTCGTGAAGTTTTCCATACTGCCTAGATGCACCATCACAGTGGGGCATGGGGGTGATGCAGCTGATCAAATTTAATCTATTCACAAAAACTTAAAGAATCATCTAGAATAGAAAAATGGCGATATCAGTTCGACAGCACTGCCTGTAAAGGCCGGGAAGCACTGTCTGGAAGGATAGCTGGTTTACGGACGTTATCCACGTGAACAGTGCAGAGACAGAACAAACACTGATTCTCAAACCATAGGTCGTGACCTACTGTTGCCGTGAGCCGCCGCTGAGTCAAACCCTAACTCAGCGGAACTCCACGTACAGTGAAACAAATCGCTCCCAGGTCCTGAGCCAGCACCATGATCAGTTGCAGACAGGACTGTTGTGATCCATAAGGTTGACAACGGCTGATTTTTCAGAAGTAGAACACTAGATCTTTCTTCCTAGTGAGTCTTGTCTGGAAGCTCTGCTGAAACCTGCTCACCATCATAGCAACACAGAAGCCTCCAGTGACAGACAGTGGTGGCTGCCCATGAAGTGACTGGCCGGAAACTGAACCCAGGTCTCCACGTGGAAGGCTGTTCCCATGTGAGCCACCAGTGGGCTGTAAAATCAATTCAGTGCCTCAGGACCAGTTTTTGCTTTGTTTTGTTTTGTTTTTAATGGAATAAACAGAACAAAATAAAATAGTATACTGTACGCAGTAAGGGTTAAGGGTTCTTTCCTGAAACTTCTGACAACATAAAGATAGACAGATGCATCTGTACATACGTGTGTTTAAGAACCTGGTCACCTGGTAAAATGTGTTCCTTAGTGTGGGTCATGGTCCAAGAAGTTTGAAAGATACTGCTCTAGGGGCCTCATGAATCCCACAAAACTGAGAAATCACTGCACTAAAAGAAGAACCACACCCATCACCATTATTGTGTGCTTATTACTAGGCACTGTGACATGCACTCTACACATTCTCAAGTCACCTGCCAACTCTGTGCAAGGCAGGTATTATCCTTTATTTTACAGATTAGAGAAACGAGGCTCAGAGGTTAAATAACTTATTCAACGTCACCAAGCTAATAAATGCTAGAGCCAGAATTTAACCCTGGTTTGTCTGACCCCAAAGCTCTAACCCACTCTCTAAAATGCTTCAAAATAGAAAAGGAAAGACGGCAAACGTTTTAATAAATACCTCCCTAATTACAATATAAGTGGCTGGGTGGCATAAACAGTCAAACACTCGACTACTAGCTGAAAGGTTGGTGGTTCGAACCCAATCAGAGGCGCCTCAGAAGACAGGCCTGGCGATCTGCTTCCAAAAGGTCACAGCTTTGAAAACTCTACGAGGCAGTTCTACTCTGCACACACAGGGTTGCCATGAGTCGCAATTGACTCAATGGCAACCAAAACAATTACAATATATTACTCATTCTTTAATAACTTCCCAATTAACCAAGTTTTATCTAGTGTTTATATTTGAAGCTATCTGAAATTCAAAGTGAGAACTTTTTTCTTCTAAGTATTATACAAGAGAATCAGAACAAAGAATCATGACATTTTTTCCTAATTAATCAACTATAAAAATTATTTGACAAAACCTATATAAATGTTCTAATGGAATTTCCTTGATCTTTCAAAAATTTAAATTAGTCTCAGAACAAGACTTCCTCGCTCTACATACTGTTTTGTAAAATTCAAGAAAATATATTCCTGTATGTATTTTTTTAAAAGACATATCTATTCACTTCTAGGTATATGCCCAAGAGAATTAAAACCGTATGTCCACACAAAAACTTGTACATGAATGTTCACAGCGGCCTTACTTGTGACAGCCCACAAGTGGAAACAACAAAATGGCCATCAACTGATAAATGGATAACAAAATGAATCCTGGCCATAAAAGGAATGCCATGAATGTCACAACGTGGATGAACCCTGAAAACATACGCCAAATGCAAGAAGCCAGATACAAAAGGCCACCTATTACATGAGTCAATTCGTATGAAATGTTCAGAATAGGCACATACACAGAGACAGAAACTAAATCAGTGGCTGCCTCGGGCTGGTGGGAGGGAGAATCAGAGAGTGACTGCTAAGGGGTTTCTTTTACGGGTAATGAAAATGTTCCCACATTAGATAATGTTGATAGTTGCACAACTCTGCGAATATACTCAAAGAAAGACTAAATTTTACACTTTAAAAGAGTGAATTTTATGGTATGTGAATTATATAGCAATAAACTGTTATCAAAAAAACATACCCAGCTATGGAAAATATTCAACCTAAACAATCACTAAAATAGTTTTCTCCATGGAAACAACTTTAAATAAACATTATATTATTCTCTTGTTTATCTTTTTCCTTCTCTCAGGTACTAAACATTTATAGTTGTACAAATTTATTTTTCATATGTCTGCTCATACCAAAAGTTCAGTATTAATCCTTTTGCTAGCAGGAAACTGGTTTAAAATAACAAAGATCATTCACACAATGTCCCTGAAGAACACTCTAATGTAATCATGTGCATAGATACACCACACGAAATACTATTCATTTGATGACACAAAATCAGAATACAATCTACAAAGGAAAAGTAAACCCAATAGCAGCCCTGTTTATAAATGACTCTCTTCCTTTTCTCCTCCAGATTTGAGCCAGCTCTGGAAAACCATGATGCCAACTTTGACTTTGCTTAACATGCTCTGAGAATTACCATTCTCAAATATTTCTCATATGTGAAGAACTAAGCAAAAGCGAAGTGCAGAAAACAAAAGTCCCAGTGCCTAGAGATTATCTGTGCCATTTACAGAGAGAAAAATACTTAAACAGCTCTCCCTTAGGCCTCGTGGAATCTAAATCCGGGCACTAATGACATGAGCCACGATAAGGCGCTCTAATGAAACAAGACAGACCACAGTTGTTACAGCAGAGTGATACAGTGGATAAAGTTTCACCTCATTAGGTGAGTTCCAGGGAAGAAAAAGCTCAGTGTTAGCAGCACTCAATAACAACTGTAACCAGGATCTGGAAATCACAATCAAAAAGAAGACTAAATATACATTTACTAATCTCCATTTAAAACTTGTTATTAAAAAAAAAAAAAGACTTGTCCTAAACTTGACTACCAATTTTTAAAAGTAGTAACACCTAAAAGTTGTAAACTAACTTTTCACATTAAATGCCTTATTCGTATTTAACGCTTAGGAAAATTATTTGCTTGCTCCAGATAAGGTACATACAGAGCTATAATTTTGTCTTTTTTTCAAATTCTGCTAATATTGACAGATGCTTTTTAAAATCAGAATGAAGTTTATAACAAGACACTTAATAGCAAAGGACTTTTATAGTTTATTAATAATAAAAATAGCTATTTTTCAGTGCTTATGTTCTAAGACAGGCCCTTTCTTTAAACACACTGTATCATTTAACTCTCCCCATAGGCCTATGGAGTAAGGTGCTAGGATGGCCTGTCACTGCAGACAGATTAGAGGACTTGTCCCAGTCCCATGACGAAGAACTGCCAAACATGAGGATCTAACCCAAGTGTGTCTGGCTCCAAACCTAGCTCGGGAACAAAACAATGCTAAAATTCATGAACGCTTAAAATAATAATAATAACTGTCTGAGTTCTTCATTTTGATGAAATTATAAAAAAAAATCTTTATCCAAAAGTTATGAGATAGAAAATAAGGTCCAACTATTTTCATAATGGAAGAACTCACTTCATGCATATAATATCCATGTACCTTTGAAGAAACAAAACATTACTATGAGTATGAACCTAAGAGCAAATTAGTGGGCAGTCATTATTGTTGCTGTGGATCATTATTTCTTCATTATACAATCAGAACATGAATGTGTTCAACAGCCTAGACTATTCCTGGGGGAAAAAAGCCCTATGTAAGACTAAGGTGAAGACTTTGATGCCTTCCCAACTATGATTTCACCTCTTTTATGAACCTGGCTTAGGTTCTCAGGTATGGGTCTGCTCAGATAACAGAAAAGCCCTTATAAAAACCTGCGTACAATCCGTAGAATTTCAACACTATTCTTTTTGGAGAGGGAAGTATGTATTCCATCACCTATTACAACATGCTGCATGTGGGTCTTCGTATCATAGTACCGTAATTCCTAAGCTTCCAAACGACAACCTCCATTGTGGAGAATAACTGAGTTTCTGGATGTTAATATTGTCAGGTAGTTACCGTTTTCACAAACAAAAGAACATTTTCTGAGCAACTCCTATACACCCACATAGCAACTGATTTAGTCCTCACAGCAACCTCAGAGACACCACCTAGGATGGCCTCCAGGTGACAATTCTCTCCCTTCCTCTCTGGGTCTCACACTTGGGTGGGCTCCCAGGAGTCATGCTTACTTTCCATGACCGATCCCGCCTACCATTGTTGTCTCAACTAAGGAAGGAAGGTTCTTGACAACAAACGCTTTTTTGTTCCACCAGTGTTCACTGAGCGCCTACTAGCCGCCAAGCAGTGGCGATTCAGCACTGACCATCTGGACAGGGTTCCTGCCCTAGTGGAGTGGTTATCATAGCTGGCGGACAGGCAAAATGAACAGGTAAAATACAGTACGGCAGACGGTGACAGATACTATGGAGAAAAATAAAGCAGGCAATGAGACTGGAAGGGGGCATTTTTAATTTTAAATAAGGTGATTAAAAAATGCCCCAGAGTCGGAGTAAAGCCCTGAACGATGAGAGAGTGAGCTAAGCCGCTATCTTGAGGGAAGAGGATCAGGCAGAGGGAACAACAAGCGCAAAGGCCCTGAGGCAGGAGGAATGCCTGGCAAGATGGAGAATCCATAGTGCATCCAGCCTGGCCGAAGCAGAGAAATCAAGGGGAGAACAGCAGGAGATGAGAAGCAAGCTACTAATTAGGCTTCTGCTCCAAGTGAGATGGAAGCCTTGCCGGGCTCTGAGCTAAGAAGTGGCATGTTTTGACGGAACGATTTACAGGCTCCCTCTGGCTGCTCTGCTGAGAACGGGGGAGCAAGTCAGAAGCAGGAAGAGCCCTCAGGAGGCCAATGCGAGAACAGGAGAAAGATGAGGCTGGCCTGGCCTTGCGCAGCAGCACTGCAGGCAGAGAGAAACAGACAGAGGCTGCACATACCGTAATGGCAGCTCTGACAAGACTTTCTGGTGGAAAGGATATGGGTCGTAAGACGGACACCGTGACCCAGAGAGAAGGTCCTCCACGTCCACTGCCAAGGCCCCCGGAGCTGTCGCAGCCCCTGCCCCACATGAAGATCTGCTTGTTCAGATCTCCCCCCAGAGTCCTTCCAATAAACCCCCCTCTTTTCTAAGAGGTTAGAGAATAAGCGTTGGTTTCTGCTGCTTGCAACCAAAGTAAACTTAATACTACAATTATTATCATTTTACAAATGAAAAAACTGAGGTGACAAAGGGGTTCCATACCATCCGAGGTAGCACAGTTACTAGGTGTAGAGTTCAGACAGGAACACAAATCTGACCACTTCCAAGCTTGCGTTCTTCCTCACGCCGCGCTGCCTACCAGGCCTCAACCAACCCTCTCCTTGCACGCAGGCACAGAGTGCCTAAAGCGAAGCAAAAACAGTAGGCAAGGGCCTCTGCTTCAGTCCCAGCAACTTCATGAGGCATGGGAAGCAGGGATTTTCCTATCAAGGAGAATCCCCTGGTTCCCATCACCCCACGAGGTCAAGAGGCCTAGCTCCTGTTCAGCAAACACAGGGAAGTGCCAGCTCTGCATGACTGAGAGCAGGGGAGGGCAGGGAATGGGGCTTAGGCTGGAACCCAGGCAGATGGCCTTTCCCTCCTGCCTTATCTTCTCTCTACGCTGCCACAAAATGCTTTCCTTTCCCCTCTGTGCTCAAAAATAGCTAACTTGTTACTTTTGGCTCATTACTCAGGATGCTCCCCCAAAATAAAATATTTTTGGGGAAATATACCAGTCCCATTAAAAGAAAAACATTTTAAGCTATAGATTTAGGACTATAGTATATAGGTGCCTCATACTTCCCCCAATAGTCATTAAAGTTGTTTGAGGAAAAAGAAAAGATACAAAATATTTCTTGGTAATTCGAGTTCTTTCAGAGTAAGTGACCACTTGCTTCTTAATCCTTTTAAAGGGATTCACTTAAAAGGGATATGCTTAGAGTTTTCAATTTAAGCTATCATGAAGGTTATCATAAAATCTTAGAGCCAGAAGGAACCTAATCTAATTACGACTATTTCCCCCATTTTACAGATGAGGAAGCAGAAGCCCAGAGAAAGAAGTAATTTGTCAAGGATACTAAATCTTATTAGTATCAAAACTAAGGCAGAAATCCAGGCCTTCATTTCCCAGCCTAACATGCTGCCTCCCTTTCAGCAGCTAAATTAAGTTACAATCTTTGCTTACTGTTAAATGAGAAGCTCTGTAAAACCTCTAGCACAAAGCCTGACATACTACTTCCTCCCTCTCTTACTTAAGTACCTGACAATAATTTTGGGTACTGAAAATGTTGGGGGAAACCCCCCCTACATTTAAAAGTGTAAAAATGAACTGAAATCAAACCACAAAAGAGAACCATGAACCAAAATTGACATAGAAGGACATAATCAAGTACAAATTACAAACAAAGGAGAACCGATCCTGAAATAGACCTAAAATATTACATGAGAGCTCCATAAATACCAATGGGATCCTGAAAATGTAAGTTAAGTGACACCATTTTGTTAAAATGAGTAATTCTAATTGGGATATAACTGAGGTGACCATATAATGTAAGGACCAAACATGGCCACTTTTTGAGTGAAAAGAGGTACTAAAGGGCCAGACTGTCAGGACAACAGTCATAAACGAAGATGACCTTCCTTAACACACCTGGAAACATGGACATCCAACATAAATCATGCCTACAGAAAATTACACGTTTCACCCGCAACAAAACAATGAAGAGATGAATACAACAAAGCAACAAATATTTGTAAAATCGGATCTGAAGAGAAAACAACAAAACCCCACAGAATAAATCTTTGAGCATGAGGTTTCTTTCCCACTAACTACTTCACCAAGAGATGAAGGATAAACCTCAAAAGATGACCCATCAATCCCACCTGAGGAGAGTCTTTCCCAATCCTTCCTTCATTCAGCAGGACCAAGGAAAAGAACCACTTATTACATGTAAGCGAACAAGGTAGGTGATATTAGGCCCCCCTTCACAATGAGCGAGGCAGGTGGTATCACCTCCCTTTACAGTGAGCGAGGCAGGTGGTATCACCTCCCCTCCCCTTTACAGATGGAGAAGCAGGTTCAAGAGACCCTGATGCTGTGCTCAGGGTCAGAATTTAAGCCCGCAGATGAGTCCAAAAACCTACCACACCACACTGTCCATGGGGGTCCCCAGTCTTTCAGGACAGGCATCGTAATTGGCAGGCCACCTCTCTCCCTCCCTTTAAGGGGAGATGGACAGGGCTTTGTTCTCCCAAGAGACTGAGAGGAGGGCTGGTGGGGAGGAGAAGAGCTGCGCTCCCGCTCCCGTGTGCCCATAAGCCCAGCCCAGCCACAAGGACAGCCAGAGCTAGCGGACCTGGAGAACTCAGCGCGAGAGCTGAGTCCCACCTGACAACCAAGAGTCTACCCCTGAGGAACCAACTGGCCCTGGAAATTCAAAACCCAGAACCCGATTTCGACCATCAGGGTTTGGCAGGCTAGCAGTCATCTTCCTCCTCAGCTGCTGCCTCCAACAACAATAAAAAGAACATCTATTTTCTGACACTTTCTATGTGTGAGGCCTTGTGCTGAGCAGTCTGCTGCATAATCTTTCAATCCTGGCAGAAATCCTGGCAAGCAGGTGTTTCTTTTTTATTTTCTTTATTATTTTTTTAGATGGCAAATTAGCACCATATTTTTTTTTTGAAGTCAAACAACAGAGGAAATAAAAACCAAACAGTTCCCCTAACCACCCACATGGCCGGTATATAGTCTTTCAGACCTTTTTCTACATCATATAATAAACTTGTTCTTTCTTTACAATGAGACCACATTAGGTAGAATGTTGGTTCTTTAGCCAATAATATATTTTGGGCATTTTTCCATTGAAGTACACACAGTTGTATTTCATTCTTTTTTTTTTCCCCCCCAAAGACTACATATTAATTTTCTATCTGGCTACAACATATTTAGAAACAGGTAATATTACATTTTCCAGATAAGGAAATAAGTTCTGAAAGGTCATGTAACTTGCTTAAGGTCACACAGCTAAGTGGCAGAGCCAGACCTGGAAGACACCTGATTCCAGTGTCTGTGTTCTCTAACACTCCTGTCCCTCAATGTACTTGTGTGTTTCTGCCAACTAGACTACAAATCCCTTGAAGGCAGCGAATTAACGTCTTTAAGTCCCCCATGCCTAGCACTGTGTTGGTACGTAATAAAAGTTCATAAATATTTACGAATGTCGCTTTTTGAGACTACATTCCTCTTCCCTCCTGGGCCCTTCATAGCTTTCACAATGCCCCGGCACACAATGGGGGCACAAACATATTTGTAGAAAGTATGGATCCCACATCCAGCACAGAACTGCCTCCTACCTCTCAACCCAGTAACTTGGCTTCCCCCCACCCCGCACCCATCTCATGATTCACATGCACCTCAAACCTGGAGCCCGCCTGCTTCCACGGCAGCTTCCCTAACAGATGGCTTTTGTGCGGAGCCCCCATCTGGGCAGCTCTCACACAACACAAGAAGTCAGCACTAGAAAGTGGCTTACTAGTCACTTGTCTACACCTTCCTCGCTTTGTAGGAACAGAGATCATATAAATCAAGGCTTTATGACAAACTACTAAGACTTGACAAGAAATACGCTGAAGTTTTCACTACAAAAGTACAGGCACTAGGGGGTGAGAACAGATGACAACTTGAAGAATGTGATCAATGACACTGAATTGCACATGTTGAAATTGTTGAACTGGTGTGTGCTCTGCTATGCACATTTGCAACAAAAAAAATAAAAGAAATTATTTTTAAAAAGACAATGGAATTTTGCAAATCTAAATGTCTATTTGAGCAAAACCCACAAACCTGAGAAGCCCTAGTCTACAGTCTTGTCCCGCCCACCTCCACGTGGTGCAGAATACTGGCGTTGGTCATCTCTAGCACCAGCCTTCTCCTCTGAATACTGGCCAGTCCCTCACAGGTTACCAGAACAGTTCTTCTATCATTAACCATAAATTTTCAGATTAAGAGATTTTAATAAGTTGGCTGTTGCATAACAAAAAAAGCTGGCAAAACAAACACAAAGTTCATTTTTGCATTAAGTTTAGTCACGGAATTTAGCTACTTTGGCTTTATTAGCAAGAGCACGAGCAGTTACTACTGGTACTGTAAATATACTCCATTTCCCCTCCTCGTTACCCCACATAAGCCTCAGTAGCTAATTACTTGCAACTCTCTAAAATGACCCCTTCATCAGAAATCAATGACCATAAGGTATTCTCTGTTAATAGTGATATTTGAGGATCTGTTCAATTCTAGATGCAAATAACTACACAAAGAGATTAAATGAGGCTCTCAGGTTTGTGTGTTTGTTTTATGGCAACATACTGCAGTTTAATAGGTACAAGAAGCCAAAACCCATTGCTGTTGTTATTGTTAGCTGCCATCGAGTTTGCCCCCAACGCAGGGCGACCCCATGCACAACAAAAGGAAACGCTGCCCCATCCTGCACGATCCTCATGATCAGTGGCAGGCTGGACGACTGTGATCCACAGGGTTTTCACTGGCTGATGTTCGGAAGTAGATCGCCCATGTAAAGCAGTGTCACCTTGTATATAACGAATTGGATACATTTACAGGATCACTCATTCATTCATTTAGGAAAACTTTACTGAGCCCAACCTGGCCCTGGGCGAGGCTGCGGGCACATACAGCCAACAAGACAGGCCCAAACTCCACCCTCACTGCACTTGGAGCTGAGTCAGAAAACAGACAACCAAGAAACTCCAGTGGGGACCTGCAGTGTGCCATGGTAAGCCCCGAAGGGCTGCTGATCCAGACTCGGTCAGCAAAGACTTCCCAGAGAAGCCACAACTAGGCTGAGGCCAAAAGGGTGAGCAGGAGTTAGCCAGGGAGGGGAGGGGCAAGAGTTTGATCTAAGCAGGGAGAATCTTTTTAACTCTTCTGTATATTGGACAGCAGGGCTAGGTTGCTAATTAATGACAGATGAAAACAACTATGATTAAATAACCCCCCATTAAGCAGTGTTTTCTTCTGTGCCAAAAACTTGACGTTTAAATAACCATACCCTAATTGGGTTATGTTTCCAGCCATACTTCACTCTAAAAAAAAAAAAAAAAAACAAAAAAATCCCCTGCCGTCAAGTTGATTCTGACTCACAGGGACCCTATATACTTCACTCTATAAGGTGAAAAACCAAAAACCTAAACCCATTACTGCCGAGTCAAGCCCTACTCGCAGCAACCCCATAGGACAAGTACAACTGCCTCGCAGGATTTCCAAGGCTGTAATCTTCATGGAAGCAGACTGCCACATCTTTCTCCCATGGAGCAGCTGGTGGGTTTGAACTGCTGACCTTTCAGTTACAGCGAAGCGCTTTAACCACTGTGCCACTAGGGCTCCTATAAGGTGATAACCCAAAAAAACCCATTGCCGTCAAGTGGATCCAACTCACAGCGACCCTACAGGACATAGAACAGCCCCACAGGATTTCCAAGGAGCAGCTGGTGGGTTCGAACTGCTGACCTTTTGGTTAGCAGCCGAGCTCTTCACCACCTCACCACCAGGGCTCCATAAGGTAATAAAGGACCTCCTTTTAGCTGTATTCCAGGGCTAAGCAGTGATCTTCTGTTTTGACTTTACTTTTGCTCTCTTTCCTACCCTTACTGTATGAATAGTAAGTCGAGGCTGAGACTCTCAAAACATTCCAGTATGTTAGAATACACTGACTGCCAAAAAAGTTAGGATAGGGAGGCTTCCCAGACAGAGTGGGACTAATAAATTCTTTCTGAGAGGAAGAAGAGTAGTTTAATTATAACAGCACTACTAATTAAATGTTGATAAAACCATCCTTTCGAAATTTCCTAATTTTAATTATAATCCTAAATCCTTTAATCATTAATTACTCTACTTCTGTGGTTGTTAAGCAGCCTCAATATTGTAGCACGACAAGAAAATTAGTTACCCAAAGACAACAATTAGAAAGCATACTCACAAAATGACAATTAACATTTTCTTCACCTGTGAAAACTTGTTAAACACCTATCTGAAATTAAGCATTCTACAAAGAAAGAATGTCTTTGAAATGTACTGAATCAAAATCATTTAACATTTTGGAAATAAGAAACATTTGGGGGATGACAGCAAACATCTAGACGGCTTACTATACATCAGGCACTGCTAAAGGTTCCTCTCAAAATCCCACGAGATACTTTGGTGAGTTGCGTCTGGGGTCTTAAAAGCTTGCAAGTGGCCATCTTTAAGATGCATCAATTGGTCCCATCCACCTGGTGTAAAGGAGCATGAAGAACACCAAAGACACAAGGAAAGTAGTAGCCCAAGAGACAGAAAGGGCCATATAAACCAGAGACTTCATCAGCCTGAGACCAGAACTAGATGGCACCTGGCTACCATCAATGACCGCCCTGACAGGGAACACAACAGAGAGTCACAGATGGAGCAGGAGAAAGGTTGGGTGCAGAACTTAAATTCTAGTAAGAAGACCAGACTTAATGGTCTGACTGAGACTGGAGGAACCCCGGAAAGCACGGCCCCTGGATTCTCTATCAGCCCAGAGCTAAAATAATTTCCAAGGCCAACTCTTCAGACAGGGATTGGACTGGACTGTGGGACATAAAGTGATACTCGTGAGGAGTGTGCCTCTTAGCTCAAGCAGATAGGAGAGACTCAACGGGCAGCTTCTGTCCGAAGGTGAGATGGGAAGGCAGAGAGGGTTAGGAGCTGGATGAATGGACATGGGGAATCAGCGGTGGAAAGGAGGAGTGTGTTGTCACAGTAAGGGAAGAGCAATCAGGGTCACATAACAATGTATGTATAAATTTTTGTATGGGAGACTAACTTGAAATGTAAACTTCATTTAAACTACAACAATTAAAACAAAAGAAAAAGAAGGGAAAAAAAACCCCACAAGGCAGGTCCTACTCTGCCCTCCATTTTACAGATGCAGAAACTAACACACAGAGGAATCCATCACCTAAGATCCCACAGCTAGGAAATGACAGGGCCGGGACTCCAACCCGGGCGGTCTGCCCCCAGATCCAGGCTCTTCACTGCCGCGCTAGACTGTCTTTCAGTAGCCTTTTTAAAAACAAAAGCAAAAATGAATAACTGAAAACTACTACAATACTCTAGCCATCTAGAATCCTTGAGGAATGAATTCTTATGAATGATAGCATTATCTGAACAATTCCCTCTGTCTGAAACAAAATCTAAAACCATGCTGTCCATGCCGTGGCCACTGGCCACACGTGGCTACCGAGCACATGAATGTGACTCGTCCAAATTAAAAGGTGCTGGAAGTGTAAAACACATACTGGAATGTCAAAGACTCAGGAGAAAAACAATGTAAAATATCTCATTAATACTGCTTTAATATTAACTACATGCTTAAATAATACTTTGCATACACCGAGTTAAACAAAGTATGTTATTAAAATTAATTTTACCAGTGTCATGGATTGAATTGTGTTCCCCCAAAATATCTGTCAACTTGGCTGGGTCATGATTCCCAGTACTGTATGATTCTATGATTCTGTAATGTGATGTGATTTCCTTATGTGCTGTAAACTCTATCACCATGATGAGGTTATACTGATCAGGTCTACAAAATTGGATAGTGTCTTAAGCCAATCTCTTCTGAGATATAAAAGAGAGAAGGAAGCAGAGACACATGGGAACCTCACACCACCAAGAAAGCAGTGCCGGGAGCAGAGCTCATCCTTTGGACCTGAGGTTCCTGCGCTGAGATGCTCCCAGACCAAAGAAAGACTGATGCATCGCAAGGACCTTCCTCCAGAGCCGACAGAGAGAGAGAGCCTTCCCCTGGAGCTGATGCCCTGAATTTGGACTTGTAGCCTACTGGACTGTGAGAGAAGAAACTTCTCTTTGTTAAAGCCATCCACCTGTGGTATTTCTGTTAGAGTAGCACTAGATGACTGTCATGGTTTGAATTACGTCCCCCAAAAGATGTGCGTATCAATTTGGCTAGGCCATGATTCCTGATACTGTGTGGTTTTCCTGTATGTTGTAAATCCTGCCTCTATGATGTTAATGAGGGAGGATGGGTGGCAGTTGTGTTAGTAAGGCAGGACCTGATCTACAAGACTGGATTGTGTCCTGAGGCAATCTCTTGAGATATAAAAGACAGAAGTAAGCAGTGAGACAGGGCGACCTCATACCATCAAGAAAGCAGTGCCTGGAGCAGAGCGCGTCCTTTGGACTTGGGTCCCTGCGCCGAGAAGCTCCTAGTCCGGGGGAACATTGATGAGAAGGCTGACAGAGAGAGAAAAAGCCTTCCCCTGGAGCTGACGCCCTCAATTTGGACTTTTAGCCTACTTTACTCTGAGGAAATAAACTCCTCTTCGTTAAAACCATCCACTTGTGGTGTTTCTGTTATAGCAGCACTAGATGACTAAGACAAGGACTAAGACAACCTGTTTCTTCACTTTTTTAATGTGGCCATTAGAAATTTTAAAATTACATTTGTTGTGTTTCTATTGGAGAAAGTTTACTAAAATGTATCAAACAACTGCCTACATTACTGATTACTTCTTGATGCCTCAGTCATCATGAGGAACACTAACTGCTACCCTGTGTTTAACCTGTAATTGAAATGGGGATGGCCTCGGTGTTTTCCGAGCGCAGGCTGCCCCCAGGACCTCAGACCACAGCCTCAGGCTGCCTTTCCATCGTGTCTTTCCAAAGTTTCCAGCCCAGACCGTGCTCCCCAGTCACCTTGTCTGCCCTCTCTAGCAACCTCCCAGGCAGCTTCTCAAGACTCAAGCCAGACACATTAGAATACAGGTCAAGGGAGGGCTGAGGGGGTCTTCAGCTGCGATGACCGGGTTCTCTGACAACTACTCTGACAGCTCCGAGGCCCCTTCCTGCTGGGACTGTCCACGCACACCGCTCCGCGCACACCACTCCAGACACTGAACACCAACTCAAGTGTGCTTCAACTGGAGCACCTTATGACCCAGCTTAAAACCGTTCCAGTTTCCTGTCTTCCTCAGAGCCAAAGTCACAGCGACCCCTTCAGCCTCACCTCTTCCCTCTCATCTGTGTCGCCTCACCCTCCGGGCGGCCATTTCCCTCAACACACTGGGTGACGAGGCGACGCTCAGCGCCCTCACACATTAACCCCTCTCTGAAAGTTCTCCCCACCACCTCCACCCCTCTTCCTCATCCTTCTAGAACCTATTCAGATGTCACCTCCTCTGTGAACCCCCCACTGTGCCCCATTGCACTTCGGCCTCTGCCACCCTTTCAGTCCTCACCTTTCAGAAGGCACTTTTTGTTTACACGATTGTTCCCACTGACCTCACGGGGAGCAGGGACTGTGCCCAGCCCTGGAAAGCACCCCCCTATCATGTAACTGATGCACCCTAAATGCCTGCTGAGTTCATTCAGTAAACAAGCAGTCACTGAACGCCTATAGAGGTACACGATGCCCTGGGTACAGGGATACTGCAGGGGAGAAATCCCTACTTTCCTGGAGCTTCCACAAATACATGCCAGGTGGACATAAGTACTATGAAGAAAAAGAAACCACAGGGAGAGAGGGGGGTCATTTTACACCGAGTCACCTGGCAGGACTCTCTGGTAAGGTGACATTTAGGTAAACGCCTGAAAGAAAAGAGTTGAAGTGACTGTTATTCTGGTTTTGAGCTGTGGCCTCGATAACATAAGTTCCTGGCCAGGGAAGGTAAACTTTAATTTCTAAGAAAAGCAAACTCATTCCCTCTCTTTCCCATCAACTTGATGGATTTTGCAACTACTACCTGGTTTTCTCAGTATGAAGAACAGAAGCATTCTACCTCAGTGCAATGAAGCACATCTATGATCCTCTTCCTGCCAATCATATCCCCCACGAAGCCTTAGGATTGCTGGAGAAAACTCAACAAGAGCACATGTTTATTACGTATGTTAACTGGCAATGCTCTAGGCACCTGACAATCCTCACAACTCTATCATATATACTGTTATAAACCCATTTTAAAGAAGAGGAAAATAAGGCACAAGAGGTTAATGGTTTGTCCAAGGTCACACAGCTAGTAAGTGGCAAAGCTAGAAGGTGAAACCAGACAGTCTTGGCCCCAGAGTCTGTGCTAATAACCACTATGCAGTATTGCTTCACATTTGTATTTTCTATCACAAAATAACGTTCGTTTCTTTTTCTTCTTCTATTAAAACTGAAGTTGTCAAATTTTACTTTATCTTTCTTCACACTGAGACCAAACCTCACTTCTCATTTATAATTCTACCGCAAAAATCTCCATCGACACTTTGGTCGTCTGCAATGTTAACATTTACTTGCTGATATCTTCATTCTCAAGGATGCTGTTAGATAGAAACATGGATATGTGATACAGCAAAAAGAAGAACACAAAATACCAATGCAGACCCAGATGCCACCTCTGTAACGTGCACCATACACTGACAATCACAGCTGAGCCGCACGGTGCCTGGTGCTGGGAACACAAAGGTGAAAGAGGCCCAGACAGTTGCTGCCTCAGGAAGCTCGGCAGAGCGGGGGCTCAGGGCGAGGCTGACCTGGCAAGCTGGCAAATACAAAGGATGATGGGTGCGGTGTGTTACAGACGCCCAGGCAGCAATCCAGAACTCCAAAAACACTTACCATGGGGCAAAGTTTTTTTTTAAAACTTAATAAAATTATTTTACCTTAAGATTTAAGAGTAATTACCTTTCTGGATACAGCAGGTATCTCAAACTCAACACAGCCAAAAAAAAGTTCATTATTCTCCTCACAGCCCTCCAAACCTATTTCTCCTAGGGCATTCTCTATCTTAAAGGGAAGACAAGCCCCACTGCTAAAGCAATAAATCTCAGTTATCATCAATGCCAGTCATTGACTACATGTTCTCTCTCTGTTCTCCCTCCCCCTCTCTAATTGACACACACACACTCTCTATATCAGGTCTGTTTCTTTTTTTTTTTTTCAATTGTGGTAAAATATATATAACAAAAAGTTTGCCATTTTAACCACTTTTAAGTGTATAATTTGGTAACATTAGTTCCATTTGCCATGTTGTGCTACCATCATCACTATCCATTTCCAAAAGTGCTTCATCATCCCAGAGAGAAACTCACTATCCCTTCAACAATAACTCCCTCTTTCCCCCTAGCCCCAGCCTCTGGTAACCACCAACAGACTTTCTGTCTCTATCCATTTTCTGGTTCTAGATATTTCATGTAAGTGGGATCATACAATATTTGCCCTTTGTGTCTGACTTATTTCACTCAGCATGTTTTCAAGGTTCATCTATGATGCAGCACATATTAGGACTTCATTTCTCTTTAGGGCTGAGTAATATTCCACTGTATGTATATATCACATTTTGTTTATCCACTCATCTGGTGATGGACACTTAGACAGTTTCTACCTTTAGCTACTGTAATAATGCTGCAATGAACAGTGGTGTACAAGTATCCGTTTGAATCCCTGATTTCAAGTCTTTTGGGTATATACCTAGAAGTGGAGTTGCTGGGTCATGCGGTAATTCTGTGTTTAACTTTTTGAGGACTGTCAAATTGTTTTCCATAGTGGCTACACTATTTTACGCTCCTTGTCAGGTCTACTTTACCTCCTATTGACTAGATCTTTCTCTTCTTCTCCCTCTCTTTCAGCCCCTCCAGTCAGGCCTGTGCCAACTGGTCTCTTTAACTGGTCAGCTTGCTTCGTTTTAATCTCCCTGACTCTACACTCTACCCTCCACTATCTCCACATTTATCTTTCTATTGTACAAAGCTGACAGTATCACCCCACTTTTTAAAAAACATTTGAAGGTCTCCCATCACCCTGAGGATCGAGTCCAAACCCTGCTGTGGCACACACACGCACACACAACTCTTCATAATATGCTCCAGCACCACCTTCCACATCGCATCTTCTTTCATTCAGCAGCTATTTATTGAACACCCCTGTATGTCAGCCATTGTGCTGGGCACAGGGGTATAATGGTGAATAAAAAGAGACAGACTTGAAACTTAGAGTCTAAGGGAAGAACCCGACATTATCAAACACCCACACAAACGTAAAGCTGTAACCGGCACAAGTACTGCAGACACACCAGGCGAAATGTCCTGCATCAGACCGTGCTGATGGCCGCACAGTCCTTGACTACACTACAAACCGCTGAACTGTACTCTGTACAACGATGAATTTTACGGTACGTGAATTATATCTCAAAAGAAGACACACCAGGCTGAGTGCCTCTGCTGGTGGATCCGACCAAGGCAGAGACGGTGAAAACTTTCCAGAGGAAATAACACTTATTAAAAATAACTGACATTCACTGAGGATTTACTACATACCAAGCACCTTCCTAAACACTTTACATGTAATCGTCATCTGGTCCTCAAAACAACCCTGTGAAGTGGCTCACTATTACTACCCTCACTTAGAGACAAGGAACTGAGGGGTTAGGTAACTTTAGCCAAGGTCAAAGAACCGAAAAACGGTGATGCCAGGATCCCCACTCATGCAGACTGACACCACAGCCCACACTCTGATCTGCTACAGTGAAGTTACCACTACTTAGGACTCAATAAGTAGACCACTGTGTTTCATTTCCTCTAAGAGAAATCTCCCTCCACCCCTTCATCTCAGTCAGAATAAGTTTGTCTTTGACAAATGGCCTAGAAGACCCTGCAAGAGCCTACACCTTCCACACATACACCACCACACCACCTTTCTGACTTCATCTCCTCCGCTCTTCCACTCACTCACTCTGCTCCAGCCACACAGGCCTCTTTATGTTTCTCTAGCATGCAGGGCACACTCCTACCACAGGGCCTTTGCATTTGCTTGAGCAATGATGATTACAATCACAACATATGGTGTAAATCATGATTCTGCCAAAACTTCAGTTAATATTTTCCCAACGCTCACCAACAATGCCATTTACAGGATCCATACTGAATTGTACCCTGGTATTTCAAACGTCATTTACTAATTTTCACCAAAACTACCTCATTTTCCAGGCTTTTATTGTTCTATATGATGTCATCATGGAAAAAATTTATTTTACAAAATCAAGTAACAGCAGCTCTTGCTCACCAGTTAGTCTGAACAACAGTCATAGAGCTAGCTACCTTTGCAGTGAAATAAGACAGAGCAATCAAGCCAAAGGCAGTATCACAATAGAATTTGATTACCACCGTTCCTACGCTCAGCCCTAGAACTATGGTTAGTGAAATAACTATGGCAACAGCTCTTCAAGACACCAAAATTCCACCATACTTTTGCTTAGACACGATTCCCCATCTGGGCGAACACACAAAAATGCATGCTGACAACCAGTTACATCATTTCAATACAATAATCTGGTGATATTTTAAATTCCTATCATGCTAACAATCCTTAGTAACTGTTAAGCATGTACAGTGACACAGACTGCTCAAAGAAGGATGCTGAGGAAGGAAAGGAGAAAAGACATTTATCACATTTACATTTTAAACAGAGTAGCCCCCAAATTCAAGATGGAGAAAACTCTTACCAAAGGATTCATCTTGGGATTCTTTTCAATATTAAGCTCCATTTGAGCCAAGCACAAGCGGAAAATTTTTGAGCAAAACTCAATTTACCATCAACCCTAGCAAAATGCCTAAATACAGCAAACTCTCATAAGTAGCCGAGAGGCTAGAAGCACAGGCTTTTGAGTCAGGCAGATTTTGTCTTCAAACCTTGCTTTCCCACTTACTAGCTGTGTGACTGTGGCCAAGTTCTTTACCTCTTAGGCCTCAGTTCTCTAGAAACAGGGACACTACCACAAAGCCTATTACACAGTGCCTTAGCCACAATCACAAACACCACTCACCGAGGGCTCACCATTACTAAAATGAACTGTAGGAAGTTAAAGAGCTACAAAACTTAGGGCTGTACTTAGTACTGTAGTGTTTAGAAGAGTTATCCATATAGACTATTTTTACATTCAATGAAAACTATAATAATAAAAGCTTTTAAATGCATATCTTTGTATCACTGAGGCTTTGCTTTTTTTCCTTTTATGAACTTTTGGGCAGTCCGAAGGCCAGAAGTAGTTCTATTATTTTCAACAGTAGAATTATGTTTGTGATTTTTGTTTTAAACAAACCAGAGTTACAAAAAAAATCTTGTCCAGTCTTCATTGTTTTGTTTACTGAATTAAGCTGTAAATTCAAGCTTATCAGGTGACTTAATCGTTAGTTAACGATAGTAGCTAACATTTATCGAGCTTCTACTATCTGCCGTTAACTCTCATACAAAGGTACTTGAGCAATGAAAGCGATTACTAAGCAGCTGCCAACACGAGAAGTGTCAGGTTGTCTCAACCTTTGCCACAGCCAACATGAACATTAGCGACCTTCATGGAGGTGTCAACTACTAGGTCAACCATGTCGTTGCTGTTAGGTGCCATCCAGTTGGCTCCGACTCACAGCGACCCTATGTACAACACAATGAAACATGCCCGGTCCTGTGCCACCCTCAGAACCATGAACACTTGGAAATCACCAGGTCCAACTCACGGGGCAGATGAGAAACTAAGGCTCAAAGAGATTAAGCGCAAAGCTCACACAGTTCCAACAAGTGGGGACCAGAACTCATCTCCCTATTTTCAGTTGAATGTTTTGTCAATTAAAACAGAGGTGATTTAAAAAAGAGGGAGAGAAACACGTATTCTAGTACCCCCAAATGTTTTCTATACATATGGGAAGAAAGTGAATACCTGAAAGAATGAATGTTTGTTTAGTAAGAGCTAAACACTACACACAAATTAATGAAATCCACATGGAATATGCTGAAGTGCTCTTAGAACAGAAATGAACGGAACCAGCTCGTCAAGCTGCACGGTTTCTAGTGGCAGTTAAGATGTCCCACTACTAACATTACCAAAACCCTGCCACCACAGTACCTTCCTTATGAATAAAACACACTTCAGAGTGATAGCACCTCTCTTGACTCAAGTCAACATTCTTTTGCAAGACAGAAAAGTGTCCTTTGCCTCATTTGCCAGATATATTTTACCTTTAAGTTTTTCCAGTTGCAAAATGTTAACTCTCTTTATTAAAAAAAAAAAAAAAAAAGATGCTGACCAATGATCATGGCAGTTTTCACCCTGTCCCACTCAGAATCAGGCTTTCCTTTCCATTTCCCTTAAAATCCTTATTTCTATCAAAGTTGTTTGAGTGTGTCCATTATAAATACTTCCAGGCCCAGACCTTAGGATCTGGCTAATCTGAATGACCATCCAAAAAGTAATCTTTAAAGTTTGACCCCTTTTTTTGGGGGGGAAAGTATTTTAGAAATGTCACTCATTGACAAAAAGGTGAATGACTTCCAGAATACAATACTATTTTAATGAGGGAGAATTCCAAAATATAACTTTGTTTAGAAGCAGAAAGTCATAGAACTGTGTATAACAGGCGAACAGAAGACCTCCACAATGCCCTTATTGTGTCATATGAGAACATGGGCAGATACAGTCCCATTTACTCCCAATACTTGAGAGATTTAGGCTTTGCAGTTGAGAGAATGGGTGCTAGGCTAAGTCATCGGATCAATTAAAAGTTACCACATATACTACACGCTAATTACCAATTTTCAATAAGCAGAATAAAACATATTCCAAACCTTCGTTGTCCAATATGGTACCCGCTAACCACATGTGGCTTTTGAGCACTTCAAATGTGCTAGTCTGAACTGAGGTATACTGTAAATGTAAAATACACCCAGGTTTCAAGATCACCTAGCTAAAAAGCAGCAGAACCAGTACTTAACCCCAGCTCTTCTGATGCTCATCCAATTCTCTTTCCATTACAGGACAATCATTCATTTAAAACCACGTTAAAAACCCACTTGGTACAAAAAAAAAAAAGAACGTAAAATATCTCATTAGTAATTTTTCATATTGATTACAAGTTGAAATGATAATATTTTAGATACGCTGAATTAAATAAAAGATATTATTAAAATTAATATCTCCTGTTTTGGGGGTAGTTGTTACTGTTTTTACTTTTTTAATATGGTTACTAGAAAATTTAAAATCAAATTTGTGGCTCGCATTATATTTCTATCAGATAGTGCTGCTCTATACGCTCTATACAAACTATGCAAAATAAAATCTAATATTCCTTTGATGATTCATCATGATGTTAAGTACCAAATATACAATAAAGTGAGGAAAATCTTGTTTATATTTTGGATAGCTTAAGATATTACAAGCAATATCTTAATTATCAAGTAAGAATGGTATGTTCTTAAAACTTCTATTAAATTTACAACCAACTCCAACTATGTTAATAGAGGAAGGACTTGATCCTACAAGTAGTATTTTTAGGGCTCAAGAAGGAAATATAAAAGTAAAGGCCACAAAAGAAGGACTAAGAGAAATACCATCTGTTTCTGGAAGGCATTTTAAAACAAAAGCCGTGTATTTTAAACAGTTAATAGATCTATCTACTTTTTTTAAAACAGCATTTATTTTGAGTATTGTTTAAAAAATTTCCCAAAAGCCAGCTAAACAAACTTCTTTAAAAGGAAACCTGTTAGAGACTAGAAACTATCATGTGAGACGGAAGTAAAATGTCTGAATGTACCATGTGGAAAATGTAAGCCGGTTCTTAAGAATATTTATAATTAAACATTATACAGCCAACATTTAGACATCCTTTAACATTACTATACTATAATGCATTGACCAACTATTACATGATGAACTGAAACTGCTTTCAATATCCCAAAACACCACAATGCCTTTTCATAATCTAGAGAGTGAGAATTATCGAGGAGTACTTTCCAAATGTCTCATCTTGCAAAGGTTAAAATTAGAAATTGACAGCTCAAAGCCATGCTAACAATAATAAATATCTGCATGGCATTCTGTCTGACAAGCACTCTGGCATCCATCAGCCTATGTGACCCTCAAGACAGGCCTCACATATTGGAAGGTTTTTATTCCTATTCGGAGGTTAATTCCAAGCTCAGAGACCTTGACTTGTTCAAGGTCACATAGCTAAAAAGTAGCACAACCAGCACTTGACCCCAGATCTTCTGATGTGCATCCAATTCTCTTTCTGCTGTAGGACAATCATTCATTTAAAACCAAATGTTTAAAAACCCAACGAGCCTGATGCCCAAGGAGGATCTAAGATCACTAGTTCAAACCTTAAGACTCTGCAAACACGTTGTGCTGGAATCAGTTCAAACAGGAGAGGAGAGTAGGAAGAGACAGGAAATCACTTGAAAGAGCAGGGAAAAAAAAAAATTCTAATCTAAATGTCCTTGGGTGTCGCATCGCAGAGCAACAGTATTCAAATAGGAATGCAGAGGAAAAGGACTTTTCCTCTTAAATGTGATTTGCAATGCCGTAACCGTAGGCTAATAAAATTATTTCGTTATTACTTTACTATGAAGGTGTTTGAGAATTCTTCTTAAAATATAGCTGCTCAAAAAATCAATGCACCCAACTGGGTAAAACCAGTTCTACATATTTTCATAAGTCACAAAAAGCCAAATTTTAAAATACATATCTATAATTTGGCATCCACTGCTATTTAGACGGTAAGTAAAGGGAAACGTCGGTAAGAGAATGGCAAATGCAATGCCCAGCGTCGTCTTTCTCTGGAAGGAACCCGTGAGGGCAGGACAAAGGCGCCACCAATGCACCTCGTTCCACCTTCAGGACACAGCTCGGACCAGGCAGGTGAAGCCAAACGGACCAACGCTGGGGACTCGGGGACGGGCAATTCCTGAGAAGCTCTTCTAAATCCGTGCCCCGAGCCCGTTCCTAAATGCGAGAGGGTTCCACCACCAGCCGAGGCCGGCAGGCGTGGGTAAGCCGCTCGGGTGCCCACGCCGCCGACTCCCCACCGCCAGGACCCGGGGCCGGGGTCCCCGAGACGCCGCAGGCGGCCCCGAGACCACCGTCCCCGCCGCTGAGCATGTGCCAAGACCGATGGAAAAAATGACGGCTCGGATTTCATCTCCGCGCTCCTCCGCGGCGGCCTCCCGGGCGAGGGGCTCGC
>NW_004443981.1:16818935-16829757 GCF_000243295.1 Trichechus manatus latirostris
GGCGCGCGGTCGCCGCGGGGTGTCTGCCCTGTGGTCTCAGGGCCTTGCGGGGACCGCTAGCCGGACGGCCGGCTCTCCCAGGCCTCGGTCGTGCCGATGGGAAAGCAGAGGCCGGGTCATGCAGCGGCCGACCGCAGGGCTGGGACTCGAACGCGGGTCCCCAGGAGGGGGGTAGGGGGCGGGGCGCGTCCCGGGACGGCGCGCGCGTCCTGACCGGAGGCTGACCCCGGAGCGCGGGCCCTTCGAGTCCATGCGCGTGGCCCGCCCTCTCGGCGCCGCAGGGCCCAAGGTTAGCCCGCAAACCGGCCTGGTGCTCGCCGTCTCGGGCCCGGTGGCCTGTCTGCATCGCCTACAGCTCCGGGGCCGTCCCGCGGGCCACGCCGGCTCACTGAGCACAGATCCACAGGAAGGCTTGGCCTTGGCGCAAGCGAACCCCCGCTTGGAAGGCCTGTGTCCACCTGACCGACAGCCAGCGTCCTTCAAGATCGCCCAGACACCTGGGCAGGGCTTCATCTCTAGGTTACCAGGTGTCTCCTGGCTGCCCTCTCTCCCGGGACACCACCCACTCCGGCCGACCAGGCCGGGGCCACCTGTGTGCGCAGAGCGCAGCGCGGGTCTGCCACAGCTTTACCGTCACCAGTTGCTGTGGAGTGACTCCAACTCGTGGCGACCCCACGTGTGTCAGAGTAGAACTGTGCTCCACAAGGTTTTCAGTGGCTGATTTTTCAGACGTCGATTGCCAGGTCTTCTGAGGCACCACAGGGTAGACTCGCACCTCCAGTCTTTGGGTTAGCAGCCAAGTGTGTTAACTGTTCGCACCACCCAGGGACTCCCAGGCACAGAGCAGACCCTCAATAAAGGCTGCCCACGAGCAGGCATCCCTTCTGTGGCCCCTCCCCTGTGCCACGGGCTGAACCCTGACAGAAATGAGACTGTGTGGTGCTTAAACTTCCACTGAGCATCCAGGACATGGAGAGCTGCTTATGGCCCCAAACTCCGAAGGCTCGCACCTTCAGAAGCACCCAGCACCTTGGAGACGGCAGCAGGTGGTGATTGGTCCTTCTTGCCTGCCTGGTCCTTGGACAGGCTGGAGGTTGCTATGGAGAGGGGACAGAGAGGGAGGAAATCAGGGAGTTACCACCAGCCTCAAAAGCTCTGTGGTCCCCTTCATGGGGAGCCACACCTGCCATTCAGAGGCCACAGGGGTTAGAGGTTGAGAGCATGGACTTTCCAGTTAGACAGACCTGGCTGGGCCCTGCCTCTGCCCACACTCGCGGTGTGATCCTACTCAAGCCACATGTTTTTGTATTTCCGTTTGCTTATCTCTATAATGGGAGAGTATAGAAATAACAGCGTCTACCTACACCATTTGGCAGTTTGAATCCACCAGTCACTCCTTGGAAACCTTATTGGGCAGCTTTTCTGTGTCCTATAGGGTTGCTGTGAGTCGGAATCGACTCAACAGCAACGGTTTGGTTTTTTGGTTTTACCTACACCATAAGGAGCCCTGGTGGCGCAACGGTGAAGCACATGCCTGCTAACCAAAAGGTTGGTGGTTTGAACCCACCCATCGGCTCTGTGGGAGAAAGACCTGGCAATCTGCTCCCATAAAGATTACAGCTTAGCTGCTTATGTACAACGAAAAACCTCCTGGGATTTGGTTCCTTGGTTTGGAGGTTTAGGGTCATGGTTTCACGGGACATCCCAGGTAATTGGTCTAATAACATGCTTAGTGCTTCTGTTCTACCTCCTAGTTTGTTGTGTAGTGCCTGGGGTCTCCAAAGAGAGCAAGCAGCCATCTTTCACCTGGAACAGCAGAGGAAGAAGGAGAGTCAGAAATAGGAGGAGGATATGGAATGTGTGGCTAATTGCCTCTATGAGCAACTGCCTCCTTTGTCGTGAGACCAGAAGAACTGGATGGTGCCCGGCTCCATTATTGAACATTGGGATCAAAGATTCCATAGAAGAATCCTGATCTAAAGGGTAGAAATACAGAATGGAATTTCAAATTCTCATGGACTCTATAGACTTTCTGGAGCCATGGAGAGTGGATGAACCTCTGAAACTATCGTCCTGAGATCATCTTTAAATCTTAAAAATATCCCTTGAAGTCATCTTAAAACTGAACAATAGTTTAGCTTAAAAAAAAAATGTTGGCCTTGAGCATTATGCTCTTTTAAGAACTATCCTTACGGGATCAAACTGACAACAGCAACTTGAAGGATCAGATGGGAACCTCAGGGGGCGGTGAGTTTCTGTTGGCAGGAGAGAAACAACTCCAAAAAGGAGGGTGAGAACAGCTGCACGACTCAGAGAACGTAGTCAGTGTCACTGACCGGCACGTGGAGAAACTGGGGAATTGGTGTCTGGTTTGCTGTGTGTATTCTCAACAACAACGAAAGGATTATAGCCTAGAAAACCCTATGGGGCAGTTCTACTCTATGAGGTCGCTCTGAGTCGAAAACCAACTCAGTGGCACCTAACAACAACAACAACCCAGACCACAGGTTTTGGGGAGGTTTAGATGTGGTGCACGAACGCCCCTAATGTGGTTCGGGGCGCAGGCTCCATAAACAGGAGTTGCGTCGTAGCTGCGCTGTTATCAGCAAGCAGGCTCCGGGTGAGGGTACTACGTCCCTGGGAGAGGGCGCACCCGGGGATTTTTAACATATCACGCCGGGTGGAAATGACTGACATTCCTTCTGAGCACAGGGCCTGGAGAGAAGAGGAAGGAAGCTCTAGGTAATGAGAGGTCTAGGCTAGAAATCCGGAGACCTGGGCGCTAAGTCCAGCTCTGCTGACTCCCTGGGTGGCCTTAGGTTCCTTGCAGCCCTTCCCTGGGCCTTGGCCTCCCCAACTATAAAAAAGAGGGTCAGCTTCCATGATCTCTGAGGGCCTCTGCTCTGACACGCTAATTTCTGAGTTGTGGAGGGATGGGTGCTGACCCACGGAGCTAGGGCACTGCAGAGGGGTGCTACCTGGGGTGAGATGGTCAAGATGAGCCTAGTCTCCTGAGGGGGGCTTGGCCGTTGGGGTCCCACTCTTGCTGCAGGGCCTGTGGGCACAGTGGTAGCCTCCTCACCCTCACACTCCAGCAGGCACCCATCCACGGTCAGGCGGTCAGTGACCCTCCCCCCGCCCCACGAGGTTGTCCAGGTGCTCCTTCTCCTCCTCTCCAGCCCGCCTGCTGCTCCCAGACATGGGGCCCATCACCTCGCGCCTAGGCCGGGGCGTTCGTGGTTGGCCTCCCTGCTCTTCCACTCCCCAGCCGTCCGCCACACTCCTGCCCTCAATCTTCCTCCAGCGCAAAATTAGGTCACTGTTATGGATTGAATTGTGTTCCCCCCACCACGCCCAAAAATCTGTGTTGTAAACCCTATCCCTGTGGCTGTGATCCCGTTTGGGAATAGGATTTTTGTTATGTTAATGAGGCTATGCCAGTGATGGGTGTGTTTTAAACCAATCACTTTTGAGATATAAAAAGGGCAGATTAAGCACAGAAGGAAGCCATCAAGCAAGCACAGATGAGAAAAGAAGATGCGGAGGAACAGAAGCCGAAAAGAGACAAGGACCTTCCCCCAGAGCCCACAGAGAAAGAGAGCCTTCCCCTAGAGCCCAACCCCTAAGCTGTGGGAGGGAACCCTGGTGGCCTAGTGGTTAAGTGCTATGGCTGCTAACCAAAAGGTTGGCCATTTGAACCCACCAGGCGCTCCCTGGAAACTCTATGGGGTAGTTCTACTCTGTCCTATAGGGTTGCTATGAGTCAGACATCGACTGGACAGCAATGGAATAATAATAAGCAGCTGTGAGAAAATTAATTTGCTTGTGAAAGCCACCCACTTGTATTTCTGGCGCAGCAGCACTGGTAACTAAGACAGCTACCATCGCCCCAGCCCCCATGAAGCCCTCTGTGTCCCCCCACCCCTGCAGGATTCACTGTTGATGGTGGTGGTGGCCTCATGGCCACATGGTTGTGGAAGAAGGTGCCACGTGGCTCAGAGACACTCACTAGCATATGGAAGGGGTCTGGGGTTTGCTTTAAAATAATCAGCAAAAGGGACAGAGCTGGAGGCAGGGAGGGAGCGCGGAAGCACTCACCACCACATCTGATAACTGTCGCATCTGGGTGATGGTAGGTGGGGTTGTGGTACTTTTCTCTCTACTTTGTAGCTTTGCAATATTTTATATTAAAATGACCAAATATTCATTAAAGCAAGTAAAAAGGCCCTTGGGGGAAGACAGTCAGAATATTTCCTATTTGCATGAAGGAGCTATGAAGGACCGCGGAAGCACTGTTAGAGCAGAGACTGTGGGGTGGGCCTGGGCACTGGGGACGAGGGCAGAGACGGGAGTGAGACGTCTCACTATTACTTTCTTTTTTTTAAATAAGCTTTATTTTGTAGAACAGTTTGTTCTAAAATGCTTGTTTTCCGTGTTGAGTTGGGCAGCGCCGTGGCCCTGAGGCGGCGGAGCCTGTGCGCTCACCCCCGGATCAGGGCAGCACGGAGTGGCGCCTAATTAATGTCTGTGGTGCGAGCACCCCATTGCTGCCTCCGCCAGAGAAAGATGGCTGGAAACCTAGCCGCACACACGGCGGCCCTTGTGGGGGCGACCGGCCAGGGGCACAGCAGGCCCTCATGAGACGTCAGCCTCACTGCATCCTCACGGGGACCCGTCAGGCCGTGTTTTCTGAAACCCAGGCCACACCGTGAGGACCTACAGGTGATGGGATTCGAACTCTCCTCCAACTGCCCAGCTCCACAGGCCTCGCCTACAGCGCAAGGCTCCACCCCATGTGGGCGGGGCGCGCGTGAGGGGTGGGGCCTCTTACATTTGAGGTCTCCTCTGGGCTAAACCCAGTTCACACGCATATACACCCCGGATTCCAACACACGAACACACACACGCACACGTCTCCTAGAGGCTAAACCAGATTCACACACGCACATGCACGCCTGCACACACACACACACCAGATTCACACATACAAACACGCACCCCCCCTGGATTCTAATACACACACACACTCCCTACCGGGGCTAAACCACACGCACACAATCTGGGGCTAACCCAGGTTTGTGCACACGGACACACAGATACACGCCCACGCAGAGCCCTGGTCCTGGTCTGCAATGGACACCGCCTTCTCCGCTCCTCCTGGGATCTGCCTGGGGACATGTGGGGAGGAGCAGGACAGAGGCTGGGCCAGGACCTCCCTCAGTCATGAGTTCATTCATTCACTCATTCATTCAGCGTTCTCAGGGAGGCCTGAGGGTAAAAGGGGCTGAAGTCCCTGCCCACAGGGAGCCTGTGCTCTGGAGGTCGTGCCTCATGCAGTTAGGTCTCTTGTTCTCGGCCAAGGGGCCAAGTTCCCTCCTCTAAGCGCCCTGGCGCCTTATTAGGGCTTTTCCCAACGCTGGTTGCAAGCCCATCCCAGCTCGGACACTTCAGATGCTTCCAGTTTCCAGGTCATTAACGATGCTGTCACATCATGTGGGGTCCCATGGGAAACAGATGGCTTCCGCTAACTGGGGAAATTCCAGGGGGCTGTTTACAAAGGGGGACTGCTTACGTAAGGGGAGTAGAGAAGCCACAGGGAGAGTGCTGGGCTCTGGCAACATTACTGCCCCCAGGGCTGGAGGAAGAGGTGGGGGGTTACAGCAAAGGAAAGGAGAGAGTCCTCAGGAGGGTGGGACCTGTTGCTGATGGTGTCCGTGGAGGTTGGCCACTCAGGCAGAGAGCAGGGTCGAGGCTCGCAAGTCGGAGGGACAATGCAGTGCGCCCAGCACGGGTGTTATAGGAAACATCTGGGCAAAAGGCTTTCTCCTTTGTGGGTGATTTCCTCAGGACGGGAGCCCCACTGAGTTCTGAGTCAGACCCTTCCTGGTTCACAAGGACGACTGCATCTTATTAAGACTCTGAAGTACGTCGCTTCTTGGCTCAAAACCCCGTCGGTGCCCACTACATGGAGGCCACGCCTGCCGTGTCCCCCACACCTGGCAGCCTCACCGGCAGAGTGTCCCCTTCACCCTGATGGTCTCACACGAAGGGCCCTTCACACCTGGAAGTCTTACCTGCAGTGTCCCTCACACCTGGCAGCCTCACCTGCCCTGCCCCCCCATACCTGGAGGCCTCATCTGCCGTACCCCTATACCTAGCAGCCTCACCAGCGAGCACCCCCCCATACCTGGCAGCCCCCCTGCAGTGCCCCCCACACCTGGCGGCCCCCCTGCAGTGCCCCCCACACCTGGCGGCCCCCCCTGCAGTGCCCCCCACACCTGGCGGCCCCCCTGCAGTGCCCCCCACATATGGTGGCCTCACTCTTAGTGTTCCCCACACTGTGCACCCACAGTGTTCCCGGCTAGTTCTCTGTTGCCGCTCTGTCCTCTCTGCCTGCCCCTGTGGTCTGGGCTCTGGTTCCTGGTGTTCCCTCTCTGCCCTCCTAGGCGTCCCTACTGAATCAGGCCTGTCCCTCAAGGACTGCGCCAACTCCTCTGTTTAGTGTGACAACCCCCTACACACACACCACACACTTCAGTCCCCAAGCCCCATGCGGCAGATGTGGGCTGTTCGCCTACCCACATCCCTGCAGCCAGTGCCTCTCCAACTTCAGTGCACTTTGGAACCATCTGGGTGACAAGGGGGCTGGGCTGGGCTTGAGAATCTGCATCCTAACACACTTCCGGGGGATGCTGATGCTGCTGGTCCAGGGGCCACGCTTGGAGGACCACTGTCCTAGGCTGTCACCATCCCATGCACAGACCGCCGAGGGCTGGGAGGCCGCTCAGCCAGGGTGCCGCCAGAGGCGTTGACAGCGGCGATAGTCAGCAGAAATGCCCTCCCCCTCCCGTCTTGGCTGCCTGTCAGGCGCCTTTCAAATTTGTGGTGCCTCGGAATGTCATTCCATGCCTCGTCCGGTGCTCCCCTGGCCTGGTGCCTGGAGCAAGTCCCCCTCGGCACCCCCTACTCTGGATGCCGGGGGCAGGGCCTGAGGAGGTAGAGGCCGGGCACAGTCCTCAGCAAAGACCACGGACAACCGGTGAACAAATGCCCGCTCCCTCACCTCCTGGCAGGTCAGCCCTGGAGCACATATTTGACACGGCTTCCTGGAAGCAACTGAGCCCAAGTGCCCACAGAGGTCCCTGCTCAGCACATCCTGTACTGTCTTCCTTCCCTTCCCTGTCTGCTTCCTGGGACCACTGCCCAGATCAACACCTTGCCCTTGGATCTGTCTCTGGACTCCCTTCTGGGGGACCCAACCCAAGACACTCTGCTCTCTCTCTCTCCGGGAACACTGTTGCCTTCTAACAGAACGTGTGGTTCTCAGGCTGTGGTGATTGTTGACGGCCTTTTTCTCCTGCAGAAGGTGAGCTCCAGGAGGGCGGGATCCCTGCCAGTATCCTGAGCGCTTGGGAAAGTGCCTGGCATGTAGAAACCCATTGACATCGAGTAGATTCCCACTCATAGTGACCCTACAGGACAGAGTATAACTGCCCTATAGGGTTTCCAAGGAGCGGTGGGTGGATTTGAACTGCCAACGTTCGGTTTGCAGCCTGAGCGCTTAACCACTGCACCTCCAGGGCCCTGGCACGTGGAAGGCGCCTGATAAATCACTGCTGACTGAGTGAGCGCGTGAGCACACGAGCCAACAGCACCGCGGCAGCCACGGGGTCTTCTAGCGGCTGTTCCTTCCCAGGGCCCTCTGTAGGCGTCCAGTGAGTGTGGGTGCGAAACGAGGGAGGGGATGGAGGAGGGAGATCCAAGAGGAAGGGATGTCTCTAAATCAGCAACCACCTCCTTAGGGAGGCTCCCCCTTGCTACCCCACTTTGGCTCCCTGACAGGTACCTACCACCACCCACCCGTCAGTACGTCCGGCTGTGGTGGTTTGCATGTTACTGTGAAGCGGGAAGCTAGTTGCTACAGGTATTTCAAATACCACTAGGGTCACCCATGGTAGACGGGCTTCAGTAGAGCTTTCAGGTGAAGCTAGACTAGGAAGAAAGGCCTGGCGATCAACTTCCAAAGTTCAGCCAATGAAAACCCTATGGATCACGAGATAACAATGTCTGACTTGCTTGCTTTGGACACATCATCAGGAGGGCTCAATCGCTGGAGGAGGACGTTATGTTTGGTGAAGCAGAGGGCCAGTGAGGGCGAGAGGGACCCTCGGTGAGATGGCTTAGCAAGTAGCCACAGCGATGGACTTGACCGTGCTGGTGATCGTGAGGATGATGCAGGACAGGGCAACGTTTTGTTCCCTTGTACACGGGGTCACTATGAGTAGGAGCTGACTCGATGGCCGCTCTCTATCCATCTCTATTTCCCTCTCTCCAAGTAACCAAGGCAGTGCCAGCATTGTTCTGTTGGACTGCTGAGAAACTGTTTCTGATTCTGAAGACACCCGCTTCTCATGCCCTTGCCAGTTTCCTGGCCAGTCTTCACCCTGGCCCCCCCACCCTCATGGTCTCCCTGGGTGGGCATCCGAGGCACTGTCTCTGTCCACCTCCACCCTCTGGCCTGCTGTGCTCCTAGTCACAGGTGTCGGCTGATGCACCCATGCTGGTGACGAGGAAGCAAGCTGAGGACTGGGAAGAAGTGACCGAGCACACCAGCCCCAGCCCTGCTCCGTCCTGTCCTGCTCCCACTCCTGGGGCAGGTTGCTCACAGTCCCCAGCAGGAGACTTTTCTCAGTGTCTCTGCCCTGCCCGCATTTCCTGGCCCAAGGACTTCTCCTCCAGTCCAGAGGGCTGAATCAAGGCCACCTCTGAGCGTCCCTTGATTTACTTTTTATGTGAAATTTAACTTTAAGAAAATTGTCATTGTGCAGTTCCCAGGTGTTTCAACAGCTTTATCTCCTTTGACCGTCACAGCAACCTTGTAAGGACCCGCGCGTTATGGCCCAGGAGTCTGGGCACCTCCAGCCACTGAGTGGGAGAGGGAGGATTCAGACCTAGCTCTTCTGACTCCAAATCCAGCTCTCTGCATGGTGCACGCGGGTTGCGGGATCCATTCTGCGATCACTCACTGGACATTTTGTCACAAGACATTAGCAAAACTTGCTTTCGCATAGCACCCAAGAGATCCTGTGGAGCCAGCCCACCTGCCACCTAATTCTGGCTGTGTGTTTTTGGGCATGTTACACAACTTCTCTGTGCCTCAGTTTGCTCATCTGTAAACTGGGGATAAGAAGAGTCCAATCTCGGGCAGTTTTTCAAGTTTACAGAAGATGCTGAGTGTTGCTCATGGTGCACACGACACAGGCATTGCTGTTACCCTGCGCTGGGGGAGCACAGCTGCCAGGCAGGGAGGGTCCTGGTCACCGGGACCGCAGTCCCCACCGGCGAGCTGCAGCCTTAGGTGTCCATGCACGCCAGCCTGACCTGGAAACACCCCCACCAGCAGAACAGCAGCGTCCTCTTTTCTCCACCCACAGCAGCCTGCTCTGCAAAGACATGAGTACACGTGGTAACAGGGTGAGCCATCTCTTTTGCCGACACCAAAGAAGCCTGCTGGCGGCAAAGCCGGCCCTCTGGGTACTGGAGAGAAAGCCACCAACTGCGACAAATCAGACGGGGCTGCCTGGAGTGAGGCTGAGGGTCTCGGGACACTGCTCTGACATGAACGAGGAGGACACCATGCACACCTACTGGGGACTCTGCAGGGGACTCGCAGCCTTGGTACCCAGCCTGGCCGCATGAGGCAGGTGTGCCGTGAGCGAGAGGTGGAGAGTGCTGGCCAGGCTGCCAGGAGCCCTGCTGGAGAAAGATGGGTCTGCTGGACAGAAGGGGAATTTGCACACACACGCACACACACACACACACACACATCACACACACACACCATACACATGCACACGCATGCACATGCACACTGGCGTAGCTTACGGGGCATCCTCTGCGTCTTGTCACCCCCTAAGTTGGCTTCTCATGTTCTCTGCAAGTAACCCTAATACAGAGGTTGGGGTCCCAAAAGGCCTGGATTCAAATTCCAATTCAAAAATCCAAGCACACAAAAATAGTTGCATTTGGACAAAACAACTTTCTTTTATGTTTAACATTAACTCTCATTTTTATCAAAATAATCCACGTACGTGATCTTTAATCCAAGAATATGCACGGACTCCTGAGGAGCAACAGCAGCCCCAGCTGCGCTGAGTCCCGTACTCCACGGCGGTCTCCCTCAGCTCTTCTGGGTTTTTAGAAATTGTTTTTTATTTTCAGCTTTATATTTTGTAATCTAAGGCTTTATATATTGTTCTTTCTTGATTTTTCAATTCTAGCTATTATGGCCTGGCTCCCTGGGATGGTAGATGAGAATCTGGCAATCTTATTTGTCCCCTCAACACACACTTTCCCTTTTCACAACACGTACCACGCTCAGCAGGCCACGGTGGCGCCCAGGCACGCTGCTGAGCCGGGCTGTGTGCATACTGTCTTGCTACAACACGTGTTATTGGTAAACTGGGGATGATGTCAACACAGCCCAGAAGCTGAGTTATTCATGCATTGTTATTTTCCAGCAGTCAGTGTTTGGAGGCCCTCGGGGGCAGGCATTCCATCAAGTAAAAAAAAGAAGGCCTTAGCGATATGTATATATAGTGCTACACACACACACACACACACACACACACACACACACACACACACACACACACACACACACGGAGCCCTGGTGGTGCAGTGGTTAAGAGCTTGGCTGCTAACCAAAAGGTTGACAGTTGGGACCGACCAGCCGCTCCTTGGAAACCCTATGGGGCAGTTCTACTCTGTCCTACTATAGGGTCTCTATGAGTCGGAATCGACTTGACGGCAATGGGTTTGG
>NW_004443981.1:16829857-16881131 GCF_000243295.1 Trichechus manatus latirostris
TATGAGCCCTGTTAGCACAAAGGTTAAGTGCTTAGCTGCTAACTGAAAGGTTGGCAGTTCAAACCCAGTGGCTCCATTGGAGAAAGACCTGGCCATCTGCTCCTGTAAAGATTACAGCCTAGAAAACCCTATGGAGCAGTTCTCTGTCATGCGGGGTCACCGCGAGTCAGAACCAACTCGAGGGCACCTGACAACAACAGCAACATATAAAGGCCAGCTGACGAGTCCTGCGGAAAAGCCCTCCCTTAGTGAGAAACGGGTCAACGTAGAACCACCACACTCCCGTCTGTGTGAGATCGGCCTGGGAAGCTGATTGTGCTTAAAGAAGCTGCAAAGACGTTCCCCGTGTTAAAACGTTTTGTCTTCTGATTGGTAAAGAAAGCCGCCCTTGGATCGTGTTTAAAATGCTGACGAAGCTGGTCTCTGTTAGAGGCGAATGTCTCTGGGAAGGAAGAGCGACACTCAGGGATCAGCCTGCTGAGGAGGGCTGCAGCCACTGTGGGTGCAAATCCAGAGGCGCTACAACTGACGTGACTGGGTTGGTATTTTTACGGATATCGTTGTTGTTTTTATTAGGGCTCTGGTTACATAGCTCCAGAACATATAAAGAAATTTTAAAACACAACAGTAAGAAACAACCCAATAAAAAATGAGCAGAAAATTGAGCAGACACCAGCAAAGAAGCGATCACGGATGACATCTAAGCACACGAAAGGGTCATCTTTAGTCATCAGCAATGAGATACCATCGCACACCTACTAGAAAAGCTAAGGAGTCCCTGGATGGTGCAAACAATTAAGTGCTTTGTGACTAACTGAAAGGTTGGTGGTTCGAATCCACCCAGACGTACCCCAGAAGAAAGGCCTGGCAATCTTATTCTGAAAGGTCACAGCCATTGAAAACCCTACGGAGCACAGTTCTACTCTGACACACATGGGGTCACCATGAGTCAGAATCAACTCGATGGCTACTGGTTTTTGTTCAGAAAGGCTAGCATGAAGGAGACTGCCCGTGCTGTGTGTGATAAGGATGTGGAGCGCTAGATGCTCCCACGCTGCTGGTGGGAAGGCAAATGGTTTGCCCACCTCTGTGCCCACCCCAAGATGCCACCGGTGCATGCGCCTGGCCCTGACCCTCACTCTGCCCAGGCCCAGGCCCCCAGTGGGTGCAGAGGGTAGCAGCAGGCTAGAGGGAGGGGCAGCCCCCAGGCAGCAGGGCAGCGAGCACCCGTCCCGGGGAGGCAGAGAAACTGGGAAGCAAGACCAGCTGAGCTGAGACCCCAATCCCCCGGGGCACGCTCCGTTACCCCGCTGGGCTTCACTTACAAAACCAATTCAGTGACACGACTATGAAGAATTTCAAGATGGCGGTCACTGAGCATCAAACCTCAAGCTCAGACCCTTCCGAGTGCGGGGCTGCACTTGGCCATGAGCCGGCCCTGGGTGCACTCCTTCCTCCTTTCCGTCTGGTCTCTGCTCCACTGTCACCTTGTCAGGGAGGCCTCCCCGGCCCCTTCCCCACCCCTGCACGCCCTCTGCCCTTTCCCCGCTGTCTCTGGAGCACTCCCGACGTATCTGTTGAACGTCTGTCTCTGATGAGATCCCCAGCACCTAGGACAGTGCACAGCACACATTACCAAAACCAGACTCCCCGATGACGAGTCCATTCCGAGGCACAGTGGAGGAGAACTGCCCCCCGAGGGTTTCCAAGATTATGATCATTATGGAAGCAGACTGCCACATCTTTCTCCTGAAGAGTGACTGGTGGGTTTGAACAGCCAACCTTTTGGTTAGCAGCTGAGCGCTTTAACCACTGCACCACCAGGTCTCCTTACAGCATCCAAGAGGCGCTCAATAAATATTTACTGAATGAATGAATGAGTCCATTGGCTCTCTTCTCACTGGCGCCCCCTGCAGGCACTTAGGTTTCAGCCTTCTCAGACCTGCTAAGACACCTCCAGCTGCCTCTGACCTTCAAACAGGTGTGCAGTTCTCTTGTGCATGGTCTCAAGAACGTGGGCTCATTCCTGTCCCCTCCCTGCTGTGGAGTTCCAGAAGGCAGCAACAATCACCCAAGTGTCCACGCTGCCCTGTCAAACCGGACACCTCCCCTTCCTCTGTGAGTCAGCTCCTTTCCAGGCACGTACTGACCTTGGTCGTCCTCACTACGACCGGATGAGGAAGGTGGCCACCCCACCTTTTAGGTGAGTGAGCAGAATCAGAGAGGTTGAGCAACTTGCCTGAGGCCACACAGCTGCTCTGTGGTGGAGCCAGGACTCGAACCCTGGATGCTGACCGCAGAGCCATGCAGCTCTAACAGTCCATGGGCACCTGGCGGGTGGGTGTCCAGAGACAGACAGCAGCAGAAAGTGGGCAGCCCTGGCAAGCCTTCTGCTCGGAAGACCACGTTCCAGCATTTCATGTAATTAGGCCTCTCAGATGGCTCTGAGCCAGATGCCAAATCCTTGTTGGGCTGTTGACTAGAACTTCCTCCTGGAAGCTTCTAGAGCCTTGGAATGGGGAACGGGGGAGGGGAGGGGAGGCATTCCCCGGGCTGGAGGGGCATTGTGAGGGGCCTCACATGTGGGTCTGGGGGCGGCCCAGTGCCAGTCTGCCATCCTTGGGTTCCAGAACCTTCCTGCTGGAAGCCCCCAGCCCCTCCTGCTGCCTGGCGCCCTCCTCAAGGGTTGTGCTGACTTGTCAGTAACTCTGACAGCGTTCTCTGACGTGCTGAGCCACCTTCGTCCTCGTCCTCCTCACAGCGAGCTCCCTGAGGGCGTGTTTACAGAGTTACCTCCTCTGTCCCCACCACAGCCCTGTGACGCGAGCTCTGTTATCATTCCCATTTGACCGATGAGGAAACTGAGGCCCAGAGAGCAGAGGACTTGCCCGCCCCTCCCCCAGGTCCCACAGGCAAGACTGGGCCTGGAGCTCCTTGAGCCGCGGGAACTTCAGGCTCTGTTCCAGGGCCGAGAGGACTGTGCCCGCAGCCCCACCATCAAAGGGCCTCACCGCCCACGCAGAACAGATGAGGCTCGGCTGGGCATGGCAGTACCGCCTGGGCCTGCAGGTCTGGCTCAGAGCCCGCCTCCCAGGACAATCACTCCTCCCAGCTGCCTGTCACATTCGGATGTCTCACCTCCTGTGGGCCTGGCCAAGGAGCCCTGGTTGCACAGTGGTTAAGTGCTCAGCTGCTAACCAAAAGGTTAACCTACCAGCAGCTCTGTGGGAGAAAGATGTGGCAGTCTGCTTCCTTAAAGATTTACAGCCTTGGAAACCCTATAGGTCAGTTCTACTGTGTCCTATAGGGTCGCTGTGAATTGACTCCACGGCAACGGGTCTGGGTGGGACTGGCTGGCTGTGGGAAGGTCCGATTGCACTGGCTCCCCGGCCCCCTGCCTTCTGTCCCTATGCCCTCCTGGCCCGAGGCCGCTGACCAGGCTCCCTCACAGCTGGGCTGGTTTTGCAGGCAAACTAGAGTGGGGGTGCGGCCTGGGAGGGGGGTGGCGGACCCTAGGCCTCTGTGCCAGCTGCAGAGCTCAGCACAGAAGTGACTGTCAGGGTCCCGAGGGGTCCCATGTACTGAGGAGGCCTGTGTCCTGCTGTCCCAGCTCCTGATCGCAGAAGGACTCCAAACTCCCCACTTTCCATGGGAGTTCCTCTGAGGCTGCCCCCCCATTCCTTCTCCCCCATCCACCCCCCATGCCACCCCTGTCAGCTCCTGCCTGCCCCTGGGCCCTTGCTCCTGCTGTGACCTCTGCCCAGCCCCGTCCTCTCTGGCTAAAACCAGACTCAGCCTTCAAGGCCCGGTGCAGACACTAACTACCCCCCCACCTGCTGTCCCGCTCGGCATCCCCTCCTCACTCGTCTGAACCTCTGCTGAGGTGCCAGCCATAGCTGTCTTCCATTAGCTGACTGTGCTTTATTGAGACCTACTGTGTGCCAGGCACTTGGCAGTCTTTATCTTATGGAATCCTCACGGCAATCGGCGCAGGGGCTCAGCTGCGGCCACACTGGGCCCAGGTCCTGCCCGAGGCCCCAAAACTCAGCTGCTGAGGGCGTCCACTCTAAGGACCTTCCTCAGCCAGGCTGCACAGGCTCTGACTGGGTGGGCCTGGCTGCCCAGGGCTGCTAGGAGGGGTTCCCCAGGGCTGGCACCCCCATCCCCACTCAGCCCTGGCTCAGGGCCACTGGGCATGACTGCTCACTGAAAGTGAGTGATGTGCACCACTCTGACCCTCAGTCTCTTCATTTGTGAATTGGGGATAATGAGGCTTACCTTAAAGCTCAGGTGTACCCGCCAAAAAGCAAACAGAGTTGCGATGTGTCGGGCCTTTGTAACCATAGACTTCACACTTATGGGGTGGGGGTAGTTATTGGTAGCTGGGACCAGTGATAATCCATTCATCAACCACCCCCGTGGGTGAGAGTCGGTCCTGGGTTCTGGGGAGAGGCAGAGGACGGCCACTGCGGGCTCTGCCTCATTTAAGCCTCAAGGATCAACTTTGCTGTCCCACCCTGACCTCGGCCCTCCTTCTTCCCTGTCCTCACCATCACGCTGCTATGTGCCCCCTTCTGAACGCATGTCTGTCCCTCCACTGTCTGCACCTGTCTGTGACCCACCACTGCAAGGACCTGACACCCTGTAGTGCGTGCAGTCAGGGTGGGAAGGTGTCTCAGGAGCCATGTGCCCCCCCCCCCCGCGTTTTACAGATGAGGAGGCTGAGGCCCAGGGAGGACAGGGGCTGGCCCGAGGACATGCAGCAAAGTGGGGCAGTGTCGAGAGGCAGCCAGCCAAGCGAGGTACCTTAAACCAGGTCTTTGGTTTGATCTCAGGTGGGGATCTGGGTTCCGGAAGGCTCCAAGAGCTGCAGTTACAGGTCACTTTTCAGGCCCTTGTGCCGGGGATCCTGGGGACAAGGCTGCAAACAGCAGCCTGCCCCGTCTGGTGCTGGGGCCTCTGGGGCAGCTGGGGGGATGACGAGCTCGCTCTCCAAGGGCTCCGGGAAGCTGACAGACGGGGACCCATGGTGGTCTGATCCATCTCCAGGTGTCCTGGGGCGAATGCCAGTGGCCCTCAGCTTCCCCCAGACACCAGCCCGTCCCTGCACCCCCTCAGCCTGCCCAGCCCCAGCCCCTGCTGCCCCATCTTCACCATCAGTGGGCTTCCTGTCCGTACCTCACTCTTCCCACTTGTTCACACAGCAGGCAGAGACAGTCTGCTGAAACACAGCCTCGTCAGGCCCCAACTGCTGCAGAGAAAGGCTGCACCCCCTTTCCTGGCATTCGAGGCTCCTTGTCTGCTTCCAGCATCTGAGCTACTGCGGTTCCCCAAAGGGTGAGGAGTGGAGTGCTCCACAGCTAAGAGGGGCAGAGATGGGCCTCATCCACATGCGGGCCGGGGGCCCCACCGAGCCGCTGGATGGTAGGAGGGCTTCCCTGACACCGGGTGGCCCACGAGCACCCATCTGCGAGGGCATCGGAGAGTGTGGCCGAGACAGGGTCTGGTGGGGGCATTGGGCCACTGAAGAATAGTCACCAGAGCTGTGGCTGCTGGGCCATACCCTGGGACCAGCTTTTCTTCCGATTGTCTCTTAGCAACCAGAGCTCCCCAGCCTCCGCCTTCCAACTCAGAGGCCCGTGGCAGGAAGGGGCTAGGCTTGGCCAGAACGGCCTGGGGTTGGCTCACGGCCATTGGCCAATGGATGGTACGTGGGGCAGAGCTGGCTTCTGACCCCCTTAGGGGAAGTCTCAGGCCTGGCGTGACCCTGCCCCAGAATGGGCCCCCACTGCTGTAGCCACGTGACTGGCCCTCTCCCCCTCTCCACCACCAGGCTCAGCTCCAGCCCAGCGGGACCTGACCCTGGGCAGCCCCTCTCCCAGCCCAGCACAGAATCGCTCATAGCCCATCCAACCTGGAGGGGTCCCCGCCTCTGACACCCGCCTTCTGTTTGGGCCTGCAGCCTTGCTCTGGGTGCGCCCGGTCAGCTTTTGTCCCGTGTGGTCAGCTCCTGCCCGGTGGTCTGCCCTCTCGGGTGTCCGCTGCCATCCAGCCCTCCAAGCACACCCCTCCCAGGCCTGTGGCTGGCTCTGACTGCCTGTGGGCAGGCCCTGGTGCCATCCTCCCATGGACACTGGCCTGGGGCAGTGGGCTCCCCAGTGAATGGAGCAACAGTCCCCAGGTCTGGGCCGATCACGTGGTAGCCACTGTGGCGGCTGTGGCTCGTGTTCTCATTGGCCCTTGTCTGGGGCCACGCACCACCCCCCCGCCCCAGGGAGACCGTTTCTTGTTTTGAGGAGGGGGTCCAGGTGAAGGGCTGTGAGCGGTCCCCCTGCCCAGTGTCCCCCTGCCCTGATAGACCACCCCCTGGCAGAGTCTCGTCCTGTGGGGAGAGGCTGCATTTTGCCCAGCAGCAGCCTTTCTGGGGCAGGCAGGCGGGCAGGCCCCCGACCCTCTTCCTTCCTGGACCCTCTCCTGTTGTCCTGGCATCACCCCCTGACCCCAGGCCCAGACAAGGCCCAGCGGGCAGGCTCCTCCCCGTCGTCTGTGAATGTCCCGGACAGGACACTTTGCTGGGTGACATCCCCGCCCCACCTGTACCACACGAGAGCGGCAGAGGCGCGCGAGGACGGGGCAGGGAGGCGGCAGCAAACAGATGCTGGCTGGTTTGAGGATGCAGGCCCGGGTTCGGGGCACATGCAGCCGGGTCCGCAAAAGGCTAGCAGGGCAGGCCTCTCAGGGCGTGACTGGGGGGCAAGGCCTGGTGTGGGCGGGGCCGTGTGGGGGGCGGGGCTTGCAGGGCCGGGCCTCATGTGGGTGGGGCCTGTGCGCAGGGCGGGGCCTCGCGTGGGCGGGCTTTCCACTGGGTGGGCACCTCCTGCCGGCCACGCTTCCTTCCCGTTGAGGGGCTTCTGTCCCGCCAGCCTGGGTCCGGCTGCTCTTCCTCCGGCGCCCACCCCCACCCAGCCGGACCTTGGCAGTCGCAGCCACCTCTCTCCTCCGAGCTTGTGTGCTGGACGTGGGGACAGTGACAAAATGAATTAGGAGAGCCCCAGCTCTCCCCGCGGCGCCCTCCGCCTTTCCCAGGCCCCCTGGAAGGGTCCTCGCCAGAAATCCCGCCCCAGCCCCCAGGCTTCCGCCTCTGCCCAGACGCCTTGTTCCCCGGCAGGGCAGCTGGACCTGCTGAACACCCTGCCTCGCCTGCCCATCCCCCTCCCTCCTGGAAACTGGCCCCCTCACTGAGGGGGACCCAGTCTAACGTCCCTCCTGGGAGTCACACTCCACAACCCCTCCCAGACACAGACTGCACCCCTCCAGGCCGACAGTGGGCTGGGCACTGCCACCACCGCAGCCCTGAAGGCCATCCCCCAGGAAGCATGAGAAGGCCGTGCGCCAAGGCGGACAGGACCTGGGCTGTGAGTGGACACTGGGATCCAGTCAGACGCACCATCTCGGACAGACACCCATAAGTTACTCCTGCAATGGCCACCAACAGCGTGGCCACCGCCCCACGCACAGGCCCCGCCCACACAAAGCCCTGCCCCCAACCACAGGATCTTTATCCTGCAAGACCCAGAATGAACCTTCACACAAAGAGGTGATTTTCGGCCCTGGGGGCCCGGAAGCTGAAAAGAAGCCGTTCTGTCTGGCCCAGGGAGACTGAGAAGAATGAGCAGGTTGTGGCCTGCAGGAGGGAAGGGCCTACCTCATTCATGTTTGTGCCCGCGCAGGGCTTGGGAGTTCCCGATCTTTTAAAGGGGGAGAGGAAGTCTCTGGAACCACAGCCCGATCAGCAGAATGTCTCCACCAGGCAGAATCTGCAGGCACTGATGCCTCCCCGCTTGATTTGGGGTCCATAGAAGATAGAATTGGAGTGGGCGCACAGGGCCCCGTCTGGAGCAGCCGCAGGGCCCTGTGTTGTGGGGGCTATTTTTGCATCTGGATTGCTATTACAAAAATTAACAGTGGATCCACATCTTTTGAGCACCTACTGTGTGCCATGAGCTTTTGATGCACTATCTCTAAGGACCCCGAGGGCAGAACTTTGTCTGGCTCACCGCCCAAAAGTGTGTCTGACACGTACTGGGTGCTCAATAAACTCTTGGCACGTGAACCTCAAGAACTTCCCGTGGTGGTTATTGTTTTCCGTTTATACAGGTGGATAATGGAGGCTCAGGAATGTAAAGTTGCCGTCCCAGGTGAACACCTGGCGGGCGAAGCAGGCCTGGGCCCAGGTTGGAGTGGCTCCAAAGCCTGAGCCCTCCACTGCACATCCTGCTCCTGGAGTTGGGGGTATCTTCCTTCCAGAGTCCCTGGAATCAGAACACCCACTAACAGAGGCTGGAGACCACTGTAGAATCATTATCGTCAGCAGCGTCTCTTCATCCACTCTGACCTGACCTCTGGGTCAGTCAGATTTGGCCCTGTGGTCCACTCCCTGCTTCTCCAGCTCTCTGCTCCCCGTTTATGCAAGCATCATCCTCACTGTCTCCCCCAAATAGAAAGTCCTCCTGGGCACTTCCACGAGCCAGGAGCTGACCTGTGTCCCAACACTTCTCACCCTGTGTGTTTATTGCTGATTTACAGATCAGTCTGGCCCTATACTGGGCACTCCTTGAGACAGGGCCCATGGGCTGGGCTCCAAGGAGGCATCAGTGAATAATGGATGGATAGATGGATGGATAGATGGATGAATGGATGATGGATGGATGGGTGGGTGGGTGGGTGGATGGATGGATTTGTGGACAAATGGATAGATGTGTGGATATGTGGATGGGTGGATGGGTGAGTGGATGGGTGGATGGGTGAATGGATGAGTGGATGGATGAATGGATGATGGATGGATGGGTGGGAGGGTGGGTGGATGTCTGGATGTGTGGATGGGTGGATGGATGAGTGGATCGGTGGTTGAGTGAATGGGTGGATTTGTGAATGAATTTGTGGATGGATGTATGGATGGGTGGATAGATAAGTGGATGGGTGGATGAGTACATGGGTGGATGGGTGAATGGATGATAGATGGGTGGATGGATAGCTGGATAGATAGACAAATGGATGAATAGATGATGGTGGATGCTTGGATGGGTGAGTGGGTAGATGGATGAATTGTATGTTCCCAGCATTTGACAGGACCACCCTTGTTCCAGCTGCACACTCTGAGTGTCCCAGGGCTCCTAGCCAGAAGAGATCTTAGAGGCTGTCCATAAAACAGCTGAGTTGGGTGAAGTTTAGCCTGCAAAGGACAAGACTCAGGAGAGCAGGGCTGCTGCCTTTGAGGGTTTGGAGGACTGTCCCCTGGGTCAAGGCAAGGACACTCCCTCCCTGCCCTCTGTGGCTCCAGTGGTGAGCCAAGGGTTAGTGGTGGAAGTGGTAGGGAGGCAGAGTGTGTTTAGAGGCCGAAGCAGACTGTGGGGCAGGCACCCTGTCTTGCTGAGTCACTGTGTTCCTGAAAAATTGTCAATGGAACCCAATTTCCCCACTGACTTGCATTTTCTGTTCTAAAATGGTCAGTGACTCCAAACATTTTCTAATTAAGAAGTGTCTTTTTAATGAAAGTAACACGCTTGCAGTCACAAATCAAAGTGCACAGAGGTGCTTACGATGCAAAGCAACTCTGCGCCCTCCCACTGCCCCCACGCCAGCCGCTCTCTCCAGAGCCCGCCTTTTAGACTCTCACTGAGCTCAGTTCTCCCTATCTGGCACCAACAGTTCGTGCTCTACTACTAACCTGAAGGTCGGTGCTTCGAACACCCAGTGATGCTGTGGCAGAGAGCCCTGATGATCTGTTTCCATAAAGATCGTTGCTGTTGGTAGGTGCCGTTGAGTTGGTTCCCACTCTCAGCGACCCCATGTCCAACAGAACGAAACACTGCCCAGTCCTGCCCCATCCTCAAAATCGTCGTTATGCTTGAGCCCATTGTTGCAGCCACACTGTCAATCCGTCTTGTTGAGGGTCTTCCTCTTTTTTGCTGACCCTCTACTTTCCAAGCATGATGTCCTTCTTCAGGGACGGGTCCCTCCTGATAACATGTCCAAAGTACATGAGATGAAGTCTCCCCATCCTTGCTTCTAAGGAGCGTTCTGGCTGTACTTCTTCCAAGACAGACTGGTTTGCTCTTCTGGCGGCCCATGGGACATTCAACATTCTTTGCCAACACCACAATTCAAATGCATCAATCGTTCTATCTTCCTTATTCATTGTCCGGGTTTTGCATGCATATGAGGCAATTGAAAATACCATGGCGTGGGTCAGGTGCCCCTCAGTCCTCAAAGTGACATTCTGTATAAGGATTACAGCTAAGAAAACCCGATGGTAGTTCTATTCTGTAACACATGGCATCGCCATGAGTGGGAATCAGCTCGATGGCAACATATTTGGTGTTTGGGTTTTTTTGAGCTTAGTTCTGCTTTTAATTACTGCTACAGCGCTACATAATACATTTTATCTCTGTTCTCTGATTGATCAAGTTTTATATGTACTGATTCCTCACTATGGAAGATGAAAATATAGCTACGTTACATCACTCCCTTCTCCCCCCAACATTCAAAATCTATGCAATTATTTTTATTTCTTCTACTGCCCTTTTGGGTAACTTTAAATAACACACTTTCTACCACATAACTCAGAAATTCCACTCCTAGGTATATATCCAAGAGAATTGAAAACATATGTTCATACAAAAACTTGTACCTTAATATTCAGAGCATCACGATTCATAATAACCCCGAAGTGGAAATAACCCGATTGTCCATCAGCTAAGGACCGGGTAAACAAAATGTAGTATAGCCCATAGAACGCACTATTATTCAGCCATGAAAAAGCATTAAGTACTAACACACGCTACAACGGGTACGGACCTTGAAAACATTCTGCTGAGTGAAAGAGACCAGTGGCGAAAGGTCACATACTGTATGACTCCGTTCAGATGAAATTTCCAGAACAGGCAAATTCACAGAGGCAGAAAGTAAGTTAGTGGCTGCCAGGGACTGGAGGGAGGAGGGAATGGGGAGTGAGTGCTAATGGAGACGGGTTTCTTTCCGGGGTGATTAAAACGTTCCGGAATTCAGAATTAGAGAGTGGTGATGGTTGCACAACCTTGGGAATATACTGAAGACCCCTGAGTTGGCACACTCCGCAAGGGTGAATTTTATGGTGTGTGAACGATATATCAATAAACCTGTTACAGAAGAAATAAGGTACTTCCACACTGTCTCCTGACCCCCCTCTTAAAAAGACAAGGTTGTTCTGGGTCACCCGACACTTCCCTCTGCTTCCCCATCCTTCCTCAGCCAGTCCCAAGCCCTGATCACCGAACGTAAACACTGTCCGGTATCAACCTACAAACCAACCCCAGCACAGAGTAGGAGGCTGAGGGCTGGAACAGAATCTTGCGAAGGAAAAGAATCTTGTTGTGATCATCATCATCATAATAAAAATAATTGCATGTGTCAAATACTCACCATGTGCCCAGGTTACCGTGGTAAGTGTTTTACAGGTGTTGTCTCATTAAGCCTCACAATGACCTTGAAGGCAGGTACCATGTCCCATTTTACAGATGAGGAAACTAGGGTGGAGAGACATCCTACGGGAGGACCCTGGCTGCAGTACAAGACAGTAGCAGAGCCTCTCTGAGTGTAAACCCCAAGCTCTTCACCGCCCTGGAGAATAGCTCCTGTGATGTGACTGATCACCTCCCGCATTTGCTTTGTGTTGCCCAGTATAGGTTTTTCTGTTGGTGCCTGTCTCAGTCATCCAGTGCTGCTCTAGCAGAAATCCCACAGGTGGATGGCTTTAACAAAGAGCAGCTTCTTCTCTCACAGTCCAGTAGGCTACAAGTCCAAATTCAGGGCATCAGCTCCAGGAGAAGGCTCCCTCTCTCTGTCGGCTCTGGAGGAAGGTCCTGGTGATGCATCAGTCTTCCCTCGGTCTGGGAGCACCTCAGCGCAGGAACCTCGGGTCCAAAGGATGAGCTCTGCTCCCGGCACTGCTTTCTTGGTGGCATGAGGTTCCCATGTGTCTCTGCTTGCTTCTCTCTTTCGTATCTCAAAAGAGACTGGATTAAGAGACTATCTAATCTTGTCAACCTCGTCACAGTGACAGAGTTTACAGCACATAAGGAAATCACATCAGATTACACAATCATACAACACTGGGAATCACGACCCAGTCAAGTTGACAGATATTTTTGTGGGACACAATTCAATCCATGACAGTGCCCATGGAAGCGTAGTCAGGAAATCAAACCACATGCTACTCTGGGCAAATCCGCTGCAAAAAGACCTCTTTGTGTTAAAAAGTGAAGGCTTCACTTGGAGGACTACGGCCTGCCTGACCCAAGCCATAGTCTTTCCAATCACCTCATATGCATGTGAAAGGTGGACAATGAAAAAGGAAGACAGGATAAGAGCTGTGGTGCTGACACGGATGTTGAATATTCCACAGACTGACAGAAGAATGAAAAAATCAGTCTCAGGACTACAACCAGAATGCTCCTTAGAAGCGAGGATGGCGAGACTTCGGCTCGCTTCCTCGGGACACGTCATCAGGAAAGACTGGTCGCTAGAAAAGGACATCATGTTTGCTAGAGCGGAAGGTCGTTAGTAAGAACCAACTCGACAGCAGCTGACAGCACGTTGGTGCCCACCTACACCCGTTCACTCCACATGGTTAGAGCCGTTTCTCAGCGCAAGAGCCCTTCCTGAGAATGTCTCTTCAGGCAGAGAAAGACAGTAGAAGCAAGGCCCCTCCTGCCCGCCTGTCCCCGCCTGCCCGCATGCCAGGATTCTCCAGCCTCTCCATGCCCTTCATCCTGTGCCCAGGCGGTGAAGCCAGGACTGTGGCCATGACCTGCTGCTTGAGGGACAATGGGAGACCTGTTTGCTGAATCCCACAATACTTAGCTGGCTTTTCCTCGCGGAGACACGTCGCCCCTCCTCCGCTGAGCAGGAACCCTTTCCTGTTGGGAGGGGCCGCGCTCTGGGCCCTGCCAGGAACCTGGCTGGCTCCTTCCTGGGCCCCATCCTGGCTCTGCCCCTCGGTGCCGTTCTCCGAGGTTTAATCATTAACAAGCACATGTGGCCTTTGGTTGCAGGTTGGAATTTGGGACCTGTGCCCAGGAGCAATTATCTCCGACACATTATTTTGTGTAAAATCACTTTTAGCTGCCATGAGCTGATAAAGCGAGAATAAAGAGGGGTCCATTAGCTGTGCCAGCCTCTGGGCCTCTGGTGCACCCTGGGGGGTGATCAGGGGACCAGCCTTTTGGGGGCTGAGAAATTACTTCCCCTAAAATACTTTAAAATGTTGTGTGGCACTGTGGCTGTGCAGTGCCCCCCACGCATCACCCACACACGTGGTTTTTGGGGTTGCAGAGTGCCTGGCAGATCCAGCAGAGGCTGCAGAAAAGCCGATGCCAGCTTTGCCTCCTCTTCCAGGGTCCCTGAATGAGAAGCCTTTGGGATCAGTGGTGCCCCTCTCCTAGTCCTTAAGCCCTGGTGGCGCAGGGTTTAACAGCGCAGCTGCTAACCAAAAAGTCAGCAGTTTGAATCCACCGACCGCTCCTTGGAAACCCTGTGGGGCAGTTCTACTCTGTCCTATAGGGTCGCTGTGAGTTGGAATCGACTGGATGGCAGTGGGTTTGATTTTTTTGGTTTTCTCTTAGTCCTGGAGGCGCTTTCTTGGGAGGAGCTCGCAGGCTGCAGGGTGTGGACGTGAGCGCCCTGTCTCTGTGTACTCTCGCAGGCAGAGAGGCCCTGACTCTCCACATCCTGAGCAGACATCTTGAAAGTCACCAGCAGGTACCCCAAGCCCTGGCCTCTCCTCTCTCCTCCTCCCCAGACCTTTGAGACAGCAGGGCAGACGCCTACCCTAGCCCATCCTCCAGTCACACGCCAAGCCAGCCCTGCAGAGCCTCCAGTGTGGGCGTGCTCCCTCCTGCGGGCCCAGTGCTCCCTGTCCATCTGGAGAGGCCGCCCGCCTGGGGGAAAGGGGCCTGTCTCCCCGATCCGCCCCCTGGGCTTCACTGTCCAGGCCTCCCTGGCACGGCCCTCCCTCCCCACACCCTCTCAGCTCCGGCGCACCACTGCCCAAGTCTTAGCTCTGTGGAGAGGAAGCCGTCTGAGGTCTGCCCCTGCCCTCTGAACCCCAGACTGAAATGCTGGCTGCTCGAGGGCCAAAGTCACAGACCTCACCAGCCCTCCTGACCCAGCTGACCCCTCTGGGCATCTCCCCACAGCCCTGCCCGTCCTCTCCCAGGAACCTCACACTGAACCCTCTCATCTGCCCCTCTTCCACTTCCTGTGCACCACGGAACCCTGAGGCCGTAGCCTCCCCGTGGCGGGTGGTCACGCGCCCATGAGGCCGTGAGCTCCCTCAGGCAGTGTCCTGTCTGTGCCGGCCACCCTGGAAGCACAGGGTCCAGCTGGACCAGTCATCACGGCCTTGCTCAGGGGATGCCTGCATGTGGCCGGGCACAGCTGTGAACACCCTAGAACTTGTTGGCTGGAAGGGCCTTAGAGGCCGATTGGTCAGACACTCAGGCAGGGAGCCGGAGACGGAGAGCTGGTGGGCTGAGGCCACACAGGGGGTCAGGGCCAGAGCTGGGCCTGGCCACAGACACAGCCTGTTGTTCCCCAGGTCCCCTGGGCCTGCCTGGTGTGGCCTTCTGTGTGCAGCACTGGGTCTGGGGGACCTCTGGGGGCCTCCCGGCCTGCCAGCTGCAACTCCGGTGCCCAGACCCGGGCCCAGAGACTCCACCCACAGTGTACGGGGCTGGCTGCAGTACCGGAAGGGCTGACCGGGGCTGCAGGACAGGCACACCCATTGGTGCTGCCCACTGCCCCCGAGAGCTTTCCTGGAATCAAGGAAGTGAAGGCAGACTCGGACGGGAGACCTCCAATGGTCTGCCTTGTCGTGGGACCCAGGGTGCTGCCTGGAGGGACGCAGACCCTGCTGCAGGGGTGCTCACAGGGAAGTGGGGCCAGGCCTCGCCCAGCAGACCCAGGTCCCTTCCACGCCTGTCCTCTCCTCTGCACCCCCGGGGACAGGAGCCGTGGCTGCCCGTCGGGTCTCCCTCTTCCCTGTTGCTCTGCCCAACCCACTCTCTGCTTGGAGCGCTTACTGTCTCTGCTGCTTTTAGGGTCAAATCCAAACTCTTAACAAAGAACTTGGCCCATGAAAAGGCTTCCCAGGTCGGTGGAGAAAGGGTCGCCTCTTGGTAAATGGTTTGGAAGGTTCTCGAGAGGGAGAGCAGGTTTTCAACATCTTTACTTCACACCATCCACAAAGATCCGCTCCAGAGGGTTTACAGGGCTTGGTGTGAAAAACACCAAAACTCTAAAAGCTTTAGAGGTGCATGTGGGGCGTGGGTCCTACCAGGAGGGAAACTCACTCTCAGGGGTGGGGTGCAGCTGCCTGTTCCCCAGCCAGGTGTCGGGTGAAAACACAGCTTGGTGGAAAGGCAAGCGGTGCCTCCCCCTCCCCCGCCGGCCCCCCCACGCCCACACCGTTCCCCACGCTCAGGTCAGAGAAGGTGTGTCTCTCCAAGCACACAGGCTGTTATCTCCCACACCGCACGGGGGAGGGTGATGATTTCCAGATGTTGGGAGCCACCTCCCACTGTCGGCCCTGCCCAGGCTGAGCTCCCGCCGAGTGCTTTGTGTGTGTGCCAAATGGCTAGGGCTGACCGGGGGGCAGGCTGGGGCAGGGAGCGGGCGCAGGCCCGTGTTGGTGTTGTGGGTTGAATTGTGTCCCCCAAAAAGATACATTCAAGTCCTGACCCTTGTACCTGTGAATGTGACCTTGTTTGCAAACAGGGTCTTTGCAGATATTATCAGTTAGCACGTGGTCACACTAGGGGGTCCTAATTCTACGATATGATTGGTGTCCTCATAACAGACACGAAGCGACACAAAGACAGGGAGACAGAGGAAGGACGACACAGAGACAGGGAGACAGAGGAAGGACGACACAGAGACAGGGAGACAGAGGAAGGACGACACAGAGACAGGGAGACAGAGGAAGGACGCCATGTACAAGCCAAGGAATGCCGGAGCCACCAGAAGGTGGGAGAGAGGCAGAGACCAGATTCTCCCTCAAGTCTCGGCAGGAACTAACGCGGCTCACACCCTGACCGTGGACTTCTAGTCCCCAGAACGGCAAGAGAATAAATTCATGTTCTTATAAGCGACTCAGTTTGTGCTATTTTGTTACGTTAGCCCCAGGATACGAACACAGTTGGGGTCCCCAGGCCCTGCTAACACCCACGTGCAGGCCTGTGACAGCCTGGGAGCCTGGCCTGGCCTCAGTCTTTTTACAGATGAGGAAAGTCAGGCTCAGGGAGCCAGGAGCTCACCCCAAGTTCCACAGCTGCCCCGAGGCCAGGCTTTAAATCCGAGGCTGACCCCCAAGCTGGTGCATCTTGCACGGAGCGGCTGAATTCTGCCATAAACACCACGTGTCCCCCGGGTCTGTTATTTTCCTGCTCGGGGCCTCAGTTTCCCCGTCTACAAAAGGATGTTCCTTCCGGCCCCTCTGGCTTGGACAGCTCTGTGGGTTGTGGAAATGATAACTTGGCTTCACCACAGTGCATTTTCCTGCCTGGTGCCCAGCGGAGGGTCTCAGAAGGAAGGTGCCTTGGGCTCAAAGGGATGCTTCCTCTCCACCCACCAGACCCGTGGTGGCCCACACTGGACGGGGCGCTTCACACGGACCCCCATCACTCACTCCCACAACGTCTACATTTTCACACCGTCTTCCTGGAGCCTCTGGGTGGTGGGCTGGTGTCCACAAACCCTGATCCTCTCCTGGTGGTGCCAGGTGGGCTGCACGCCCCCAATGCCCTGTGTCCCTCCTGTGGGCTCTGCCCTGGCCTGGGAAGGGGGTTGTGTCGTGGGGAGCCAGAAGGGGCCAAGAAAGGGCTGGTCCAGGCTCCACCCATGGCCAGAGAGGATGGCACTGCACCGCCCCCACAACAGCAGGTTTGGGCAGATATTTCCCCAAACTGCCTCAAGAGCCCCCTATTGGGTGAGCCCAGTGGACCCTCTCTCTTGGGCCCTCCGGAAGGCTGCGGAGTGCTCAGGAGCGGCCTTGAGGTTTCCCGTGGCCAAGGGTGGGGCTGGTGACGTGGATGTGAGAATGCCTGGCCACCGTGGCCTGTGCTGGGCTGCCTGCAGTGCGTGCTCCGGCACACGGAGGCCTGCTCTCCGCACTGGGAGGCGCGTCTCCTCCGGCAGTGCAAGGCCCAAAATGGGTGAGTCTAGTGACAACCACCACAAGGGGACCCCGAAGGTCATGGGAGACCACTGCCGCTTGCCGTTCTCCAGGAATGCCCCTCACAATGGGGGTGACCCAGTGGCCAGTCTGGGCCCGGTCACCTGCCCCACTGGCCTCAGTTGATTGGTCTAGGTGTGGGCTCTGACTCAAGCTGGCTCTCTGAACCTCCTTCCTGGAAATCTAAAACACCTTGACTGCTCAAGAAGTATTAAAAATAATGTAATTATCCCGGAAAAGCAAAACAAAACATTTTCTTCCACCTAAAGGTTGGAAATTTTTTCCCCTTCTGATTTTAAAAGAAATAAAAACATTTCTGTGGGCCCCTGAAAGTATCATGCCCCTCCCCGCCCCTGCGCCTAATGGGGCTACCGGCTGCCTAGCGAAGGCCACTCCGTCTCTACACCCTTTCCAACCTGGGAGGCTCACACCTCCTTCCAACACAGACTTCTTTTTGCCTGAGCTGTCCTCAACCGTTTCTCGTGCTGGAGCCGATGGAACTAATGCCCGTCTTTGTCACTATGACGGATTGATTTGTGTCCCCCAAAAGATGTATTGAAGGTCTTAAACCCTGGTGCCTGTGAATGTGACCCTGTCTGAAAACGGGGTCTTTGCAGAAGTGATCAGTTATCATGAGGTCACACTGGAGTGGGTGCCCTGATCCAAAGCGGCCGGTGTCCCTATGAGAGGAGGAGAGGCACAGAGACACAGGGAAGGACACCAAGTGAAGACAGAGTGGAGATGAAACAATGCTGCCACAAGCCAAGGAATGCTGGGGCCGCCAGAAGCTGGAAGAGGCAAGCGAGGGTCCTTGCTAGGGCCCTGCCAACAAACACCCTGATTTGGACTCTCAGCCTCCAGAACTGTGAGAGAATAAATTCCTGTTCTTTTAAACTGCCCGCTCTGTGGTGATTTGTTATGCTGGCCCCTGACTGTGAGTGAGGCTGAGGGTCTTTTCATCATCTCCCCAGACCTGAAGCCCATTTCGCAGGTGAGGAATCTGGGGCTTGAGAGCTCAGTTGCCTCACCCGGGGCCGAACTAGGAACGAGCCTAGCTGAGATGTAAACACGGATCTGCCATCCCAAGCCGGTGTTCCAAGAATTACTGTTCGGAATTGTTTTTTTAAAATAAAGCCAGGCGCTTCCTCCTGTTCCTACTGCCCACGTTTCCTTCCTTCCTGGTTCCTCCTACCATTTGCTCTGAGGCAGGGTCCAGGGCAGGCCTGGGCGAGATGGGTCTAGGGGCGGGGGGAGGGCAGGGATCGGGACAGACACAGGCGGGCAGTGGCTGCCCATCCTCGGGCACGAGCCAGCTCCGCCAGTGTCATGGATCCGGGCCCCGCGCGGCAGGCAGAGATGTTCCCAAGGCCACCACCCAATAGGAGGAGGGTCCCCTACAGCCACACATCCCAGGGTTCGCGTCCGTCCGTGCAGAGACCAGCCCCTCGTAGGAACCCTGGCCCGTGGAACCGGTCAGCCTTCACCGGAACCGGAAGGGGAGCCACTAGCAGTGGATGTAAAAATAGCAGCTCCCGCCAGTCTGCCAGCCTGGAGCGGGCTCCTGTCCTGTCTTCCAAGGTTGCACTGGACCTACCCACGGCCGTGCTTACTGGGCGCCTGCTGGGCTCTGGCCAGGCTGGGTGTGGGCACTGGGCCCCCAGCCACCGGATGGACACAGCGGGGCCACCAGCGCTTCTGGGCTGGACACGATGTTTGGGGCACGTGGCCTCACGGGGTGGTGGGCCAGTCCCCACAGGGACAGGGCTGAGGCAGGACCTTCCAGGAACCTGGCTCCGGGGGGCTGAGCTTCCAGCCTGCTGCAGGCCATGGCCCTTGCTAGGGCGTGGCCAGTCCTGGACCCCAGATTGGGAAGAAGCCAAGTCCCCTCCAGACGTCCTCAGTTCCCCACCTGTAATAACAACCCCGTTCAGGGCAGCGTGAGAAAAGCCTGTGTCAGCACCCACAGCATCCAGGGCAAAGGGGTGTCATCTGCCATGCCCCCTCCAGTAGAAATGCGTCTCCTTCCTCGCTTCTGCTGCCACATGGATGCAGACAGGCTGGCCACCTCCTCCTTTCCCAGGGTGGGGAGGGTGGTGTGGGCATCCTGGGTTTGGGGGTGGTCACAGCAGAGAGAACCGCTTCTTAAGGGCTGGCCACCTCCTCCTTTCCCAGGATCGGGGGGGGCCGTATGGACATCCTGGGTTTGGGATAGTCACAGCAGAGAGAACTGCTTCTTAGGGGCTGGCCACCTCCTCCTTTCCCAGGATGGGGGAGGGCGGTGTGGACATCCCGGGTTTGGGGGTGGTCACAGCAGAGAGAACCGCTTCCTAGGGGCAGTGGCAGCTGGGCCTTGAAAGCAATGCCTTTCCCACAGTCCCAGCTGCTACAGGTCATCTGAGCGCAGGCCTCGCCCCCGGCCCTTCCCCACTGCAGCTGCACCCCTCCCACTGTTGGGGAGCCCTCGGCTTGGGGCTGCATCCCATTCTGTCCATTCCCCTCACTGGGCCACCCGGCCCCCTCCGGAACGCCTGCTTCCCCATCAGCCACATGGAACACCCAGCCCCTGGGGTCACAGTGAGGACCAGGTGGTGCAAACCGCGCAGTGGTGGCGGGCGGGAAGGACGGTGCCCCCGATGGGCCTCGGAGCTGTGGGAGGGAAGCCCCTTGCTGAGGCGGCAGACACACCACACCGCCTGCCAGTTGCCTGTTGAGCTGGCTCTGATGGTGAGTCAGGGGCGCGAGGTCTCCCAGGAGCAGAGGGCTAGGTGAGTCACCAGAGCCAGGAGGAGGAGGTGGGTCATTACTAGATGGTCACTCAGAGGCCGGGAGAGGGACAGTGACGGCACAGTCAGAGTGACCTCATCGGGCCAGCTCTGTGCTTCACTGTCTTTCCACGCCCCACTGTCCTGTCCCTCAGCACTCCACTGTCCTGTCCTTTCTGCACCCCACTGTTCTGTCCCTCAGCACTCCACTGTCCTGTCCTTTCTGCACCCCACTGTTCTGTCCCTCAGCACTCCACTGTCCTGTCCTTTCTGCACCCCACTGTTCCGTCCCTCAGCACCCTACTGTCCTCCTGCACCCCAGTCTTGTCCCTCCTGCACCCCACTATCCTCCTGCACCCCACTGTCCTGTGCCCCACCGGCCCGCTGTCCACCCTCACTGAGCTCAGCTCTGTGCCCACAGCCTGCGCTGAGCCCTGCCACCCCAGAGAAGACCCCAGGTCGAGTGTCAGGTCCGGGCCTTGGCCAACATGGCTGTAGAGCCTAGAGTGGGCAGGGGGCCACCGGGAGCCCCCTCCCAAAAGCCTCAGCTGTAGACATTTGCCCCCTTTTCCAGTGTGGTTATGTGTGGGGTGTGGGGCTAGTGAAGGATTCCGGGAGAGAAGTAAGCCATCAGGTAGATGGCGGTGTTGGAAGCCTGGCATCTTTTTTACTTGTCAGTCTTCCCAAATCCTACACAAGTGGCTTGGGTCTCTGAGGCTCTCGGGTCTAAGTTCCCTGCGGAATGGGGTGGGGGTGAGTCTCCCAGGGCAGCATCGAAGGAGGGGCTCGAGCTCAGGCTCGTGGGGTGCCTGGGGGGTGGGGGCTGCAAATGAGCGCACCCTGGCACCCGCTCTCCAGCACCCTGACTCCCGCTCTCCAGCACCCTGGCCCCCACTCTCCAGCACCCTGACCCCTCACTCTCCAGCACCCTGACTCCTGCTCTCCAGCACCCTGGCCCTTGCCCTCCAGCACCTGGCTCCCACCCTCCAGCACCCTGGCCCCGCTCTCCAGCACCCTGACTGCTTGGATCTCCAGCACCCTGGCCCCTGCTCTCCAGCACCCTGACTCCTCATTCTCCAGCACCCTGGCCCCCGCTCTCCAGCACGCTGACTCCTGCTCTCCAGCACCCTGGCCCTTGCTCTGCAGTACCCTGGCCCTTGTTCTCCAGCCCCTGGTCCCGGCCCTGCAAGCCCCTCTATATCCATGGGGTAAACTGAGGCCGTGGCCCATCGGTCTGGGGCCGAGGTCAGAGCGTGGCTCAGTGGACGCCCGCCTCAAGGGATGCCTGAGGCCCCCGACCGTCTTGGTGACCAACGCTGAGCCTGGCAGTGGCAAGAAGCAGAGTCTCTTCTTCCCTCCTGGTAGGAGGCAGCTGGGCCCAGCCTGCGCCCTCGGCGGAGGAGCAGAGATGCCGGCCGAGGGTGGCAATTAGAGCCATGCTGTGGGGGCTGAGAAACCTGGGACTTCCTGCCCCTGTCCTGGGTCCTGGGACAGTCAGGCTGGCGGCATGGGACCTGGCACAGGGCCAGGAGCTCACACACCCCTCTCAGACGTGATCTCATTTGATGGTACAACTGGGCCCGGGATGATTCCTCCATTGTTTTTAAAATGCCCTGTTGTCATTTTCTGATTACAAAAGCATCATGGCCGAGTGGGCTCAGGGGTGAGAATTCATCAGGGCCAGCAGCAGCAGCAACAAGGAGGATCTGGGCCCTGGGGACACAGCTGCGGTGAGGCCGTGGAGGAGAAGCCTGGTTAGAACCCTCCGCTCCACCCTACAGTCAGCCCCACTGTGGCTGTTTACTGGACAACCCGGTGGGCAGGGGCTCAGGGGCCGCAGCCCCGGATCACTGGCGACCAGCCGGCTCTGCCTATCTCGTTTCCCCAGCTGCTTCCTGCTGCCCAGCCTGGGGCGGGTGGGGGACAGGGGCTGGGGCCGCGCTTCCCTTCCAGCCCCCCAGGGTCAGGAGAGGCCACTGAGAGCTGGGGGAGCGGGTTTGACCCCTTCTCCATGTGAGGACACCGTGGGTCCGAGGCCCTCCGCCGGCCCTGAAGGCCTATTCTGGGCCGGCCGGGCTTGATGCTCCTGGAGGAGCTCCCGGGGGCTGCATTTGGCCGAGGACTCTGCCCTGTAACTCTGACCGTGGCCCTGGTTTAGGGCTGACCCCTCCCCCTGCCTGTTGTGTCCTGACGGACACAGATCACTTGTCTTCTCCTTCAGTCTCCCCATGACCCTGATATGGGCTCACACCCCATTTCACAGGTCAGGAAGCTGAGGCTGGGGAGGCGGGAAGGTCACTTGCCCAAGGTCACACATTACCCAGCGGCTGAATGTGAATTGGAACTTGGCATCGTCTGACAACAGAAGCCCTCCTCCTCAGCTCATCTCACTGCCCCACAGGCTCCCGGCCACCTCACTGTCCCACAGGCCCCCGGCCACCTCACTCCCCCACAGGCCCCCGGCCACCTCACTGCCCCACAGGCCCCCAGCCACGTCACTCCCCCACAGGCCCCCGGCCACCTCACTGCCCCACAGGCCCCCAGCAGGCAAGGTCAGCAGCTGGGAGGTGACCAGGGGCCCAGGGTGACCTGGGCAGGGACGGCTGGTCTGACGCTGCTTTGGGGTGGGGGAGGCGGCACAGCTTGCACCCAGAGGGAGAGTTCTGGCTTCAGACCAGGTCCGAACCTTGGTCCTGCTCAGTAGGAGCTATGTGCCCCTGGGCAGGTGACTAGCTCCCTCTGAGCCTTAGTTTCCCATCTGGAGGGTGGGGATCATGACCACGCCCACCTGGTGAGCTGTTGTGAGGATTACGCAGGGGCCGCGGTGCTGGTCCGTGAACGCCAGCACGATCATAGAGGCCCGGTGCAGCGCCAGGAGCTGTTGAGTCAGCCCCGACTGATGGCTACCCCAGGCATGTCGGAGGACAGCTGCGCCTCCTGGGCTTTCCAGTGGTTGGTTTTTCTGAAGGAGAGCATCAGGCCTTTCTTCCGAGGCACCTCTTGGTGGCCTCGAACCTCCAACCTTTCAGTTAGCAGCTGATTGTGTCCACCATTTGCATGTCCCAGGGACTGGAGAAGGGCTGAAGAACATCAACCTTGGGGCCAGGCCCACCAGGCTTGGCCTTTGAGGCCACCACCTCCTGGCTGGTGCCCTGAGCACACTGGGGTGTTGAGCCAGAGCCTAGAACATAGCCAAGCCTCCCAGAGTGGTGATCGGTGGGGCCGCTATCCTTTTGCCTCCCCACAGGTGCCTGGATGTCCAGGGGGCCCCTGAGGGCGGGCACTCAGTCTCCAGGAGCGTCTGGCACTGAGGGGGCTGGTCCATTACGCTGGGATCTTAGAGTTGAGCCTGCTTCCCACACTTTCCTTTCCTGACAGGCCTCAGCCAAGGCCCGTTTCCGGGGTAAGGCCCTGGCCTCGTGCACCGGGGCCCCACTTCCTGCCACCGGACTTCCCTGGTCCTGGTCTCCCCTGCCTGCCCTCCTCCTCTGCCCGCCAGCAGGCTCCCCGCCCCCACTCTGCTCTCTGGGGCCTGGCCGATGGACACGTTGCTGCCATCCAGAGGGAGCAGGGTTCCCAGGGTGCTGCCTACGCCCTGCGTTCGGTCACTGGACAGCGGGCGTGGCCTCCAGGCAGGCTGCCCCGGAACTTGCTTTTCCTGGTGCCTGGGACTGCATTCCGTGGGCCTGACACAGGCCTGCGCGTCTGCTGGGCCTTGGTAGGCTCCTGGGACCACGGTGGCCAGATCCGGGGAGCCCACCAGAGCAGTGGGGTGAGCCTGGGAACCTGGCCTTGTGGCTGGAGGCTGCACGCCGGTGTCTGGCCCAGAGCAGGTCTCCGTGTTTGCTGAATGAGCTCAGGGCGTCAGGGCAGATTGTGGGCTGACTTTGCCGGCCTAAAGAGCTTGGGCCGGGAGGAAGGGTGTGAAAAGTGCCATCCAAGGGCCTGGCTGCTGAGAAGGCGAGGACCACCGCCGGCCCCTGGCAGGCCCGCAATCAACTCGGGGCTTAACGGGGCACTTAGGAGAGCCCCAGGTTCTGATCTGAAGTGCCAGGACCACCTTACAGATGTGTCAGTGTTTGAAAAAGTCTTCCAAGGTTCCTACTTCCTGTTTCCTCCTTATTGCTGGGAGTCCAGATTCACTGGGTCTGTTTTAGTGTTTGGCTGTGAATTTGGGTCAAACAAATTTTCCCTTTCGAAGAAAAATATTCATGGGTGTTTGGTGTTGGATTTCCTGGCACCTCCAAACATTCAGGAGACACTTGGCCAGGGCTTCAGGGGGAGTTCTCCTTCTAGGCCAGCCCCTCCCGGGTTAGCTCTGCTCTCACGGGGCTGCGTGCCTCTCCAGGGCAGGGCTGCCTGGTAATCATCTCTCACCCAGAGTCCAGCCTGAGGACAGCACAGAGGAGGTGGCAGTGCGTGCTTGTTGAAAGAATAAATGAGCTCTTGTTCCTCAAAGGGAGGCGCTGAGAGGAGAGGAGGAAGAGGAGAGGTGGGCCCTGGATTAGGTCCTCAGAACGCAATTCTTACCGCATCCTTGCAAGAAAGGTGCTGTTTTAAACTTTATTTTTAATCACATGGTAATTCTTGAATATGTTCTCATAAAAGTTAAAACATTGCCATAGAATTGAATGTGATCAGTATCTCAATCAATCCCCTTAAATCCTGCTCCCTCCCCAGAGTACTGACTGTCTTGTTTTGGTGGAGATTGCCAGACTTGCCGTACATCACTTACGTGTGTGTGTGCTTCTGTAGACACATACTTTTGGTTTTGTGTTGGTTTTCCCACTCAAAATGGTATCACTCTGCAGGGGTCATCATCATGCAAATTCCGTCTTGGAGATCTGGCTGCATTGCTGTGTAGACATCCACCTCCTTTGTTACCTGGAACAGCTACAGGGGATTCCTGAGTCTGCCGTGGTTGTCCATGACAGGAAATATACTCCCATTTTATGGATGAGGAAGTTGAGGTTGGAGAGGTGGTGTGACTTGCCCGAGTCACCCTCATGGTAGTGGGTGGTGCTCAGGATCAGGATTGGAGGGGAGAAGGAAGGGGCAGGGCCCAGGAGGGGCACACAAGACTGAGCATGAGAGGGTCAGGGGCTGGGCCAGGGCTGAGACAGGGCAGGTGTGCTTCCCAAGTGTGGGGAGAGAGAAGGGGTGGCAGGCAAAGAAGGGGTGGCAGGTGAGGTGGGGCCAAAGCCAGAACCCAGATGCCCGTGGGGAGGAGATGGGGGCGCTGGAATCCTGCTGAATCAAGTTGTAATTCCGAGGTGCCACCCACTGCTCGGCTAGACTCTGAGGAGCGCCCCGGGTCCATTCACTCATCTACACACTCTCCCTCCTTGGCTGGGGCTGGGTACACCCCACCCCCTACCTTGCCAGATGTGTCCAGGTGAGGTGGGCCCTGCTGCCAGAATCCCATGGGAGAGCTACGGCCACCGGCTCTGGGGTGGACCCAGGTCAGGTGAGGTGCACGCCAGAAAAGCCGGGTGTCCTGGGTGGCCAAGGATGTGACCTACTTCAAGGTCCAGCGGCAAAGGTGCCAATTAGGGCAGGAGGAAGGCAGGCGCTGGAAATCGTCCCCAGCCTCCTCTGTGGGGCATCTTCCTGACTCAGCGCTGGGCACAGAGTCACCTAGGGCTCAGAACTCAGGGGTGTCTGCTGGGTGACATTCGTGCCCATTCTCCTCTGTGGGGACCTGCTGACCCACCCTGAGGCATGTGGTTGTGCCAGGCAGGGGACCTGGATCCCGAGGGTGGGGCAGGCCAGGGACACTTAGGGTGCATGGGGTGTGTCCAGGCCAGTGTGCCCAAGGCTGGCCCTCACTGGCTACCTAGCTTCCGTCTGCTCAGACCACCCCCCTAATTCACATGGCCACCTGTTCCAGCAGCTAAGGCGCTGCCACAGCAGGCTCTGGGAACATTCGCACAGGGCCCAGGAGGAGGTGTCCACCCAGGGAGCCTGGAGCTTGGTCCACAGGGCTCTCTCAGCCTGGGTCCTCGCTCTGCAGGCCTGAGCCTGGATGGGCCCGGCCCTCTACTCGGACAGGCTTCTACAGGCTTCTTCATCTGTGACATGAAGACCCTACGTTCTCCCTTACAGGGACCCTACGCTGTCCCTCACGTGGACCTCGAGAGCTCCCTCATATCTCCTTGTGGGGACCCTGAGATGTCCCTCATCTCCCTGACAGGGACCTTATGCTCTCCATCACGGGCACCCCACGCTCTCCCTCACAGGGACCCCGAGCTCTCCCTCACGGGGACCCAGAGCTCTCCCTCATGGGCACCCCAAGCTTTCTCTCACAGGGACCTTATGTTCTCCCTCATGGGTAACCCATGCTCTCCCTCACGGGGACCCCGAGCTCTCCCTCATGGGCACCCCGAGCTCTCACCGGGACCCCGACCTCTCCCTCACAGGCACCCTGAGGTCTCCCTCACGGGGACTCCGTGCTTTCCCTCATGGGGACCCTGAGCTCTCCGTCATGGGCACCCCAAGCTCTCCCTCACGGGGGCCCTATGCTCTCCCTCACGGGGACCCCGAGCTCTCCCTCAGGGGGACCCTGAGCTCTCCCTCACAGGGACTCTATGCTCTCACTCATGGGGACCCTATGCTCTCCTTCATGGGGACCCCGAGCTCTCCCTCACGGGCACCCCGAGCTCTCCTCAGGGGGACCCTATGCTCTCCCTCATGGGGACCCCGAGCTCTCCCTCACGGGGACCCTATGCTCTCCCTCACGGGCACCCTGAGCTCTCCCTCACGGGGACCCTATGCTCTCCCTCACAGGCACCCCAAGCTCTCCCTCATGGGGACCCCGAGCTCTCCCTCACAGGCACCCCGAGCTCTCCTCAGGGGGACCCTGAGCTCTCCCTCACGGGGACCCCGCTCTCTCCCTCGCTGGGCTGTTGCAGCGTCAGACAGAGCCGTGTTCAGCAGGACCCAGGCCGTTCTGGCCGCAGACCGAGTTTATTTCCAGGCGCAGCAGCGCCCCCTTGCTTTCTGAGCCTGAATCTCCGTCTGGTCACTTGGCTGCAGAGCCGAATCCCTGGGGAGCATTTTAAACAGCTTATTGTGGAAGACATGGAACATTGGTGGCATTTTACAAATCAAGCATTTTACAGAAGTAGACAGAACTGATAATGAACTCCATATACCCATCACAATTATCAACAAATGGGTCCCCTTGTCTTATTAATACCCCCATCCTGTTCTCTTCTTCCTATATTATTTTGAAGCAAGCCAGGGAGTTTCAAAAATAAATACAAGTGCCAGACCCTCACTCCCAGAAATGTAATCCCATCACCCAGGGTGAGGCCCTGAAAACATGTATTTGAACTAAGCTCCCAGAGACTTTGAGGGACCGCCGTGGTCACACCCTTGGAGCCTGTGAACCTGTGGCTCCACCTCCAGGAGGACCTGGGAGCCTGGGGAGACCCCACTGAGGGGTACACGCACCTTTACGCCGACCAAATGGAGCTGCTACCATGTGGAGACCGATCCCACACCCCAACACACTGCCTGTGGGGCCTGCCGTCCTCACAGTCTCCCTCGCTCTCAGGGGCTTAACCCAGGTAGGTTAACACCCACCCCAGGACCTGGTAGTCGGCCGCTGCAGCAGCCATTCCCAGGGGCTGGAGCCATGACGAAGGCTGCTTTGTTACCAGCCACAATGAACACTTCCCCTGGACGTCCACCTGGGACTCCAGTGCAATGTGGGTGGAGTTATTCTTCAACAGGCGACTAGATCCAGGCACAGTGCGCTCCTCAACTAATTTCCTGGTGGAGAGGTGTTCCCACCGCCAGCCCGGGTGCTGATTAACCACCTCCTTGGGGGTCAAAGAGAAGGGTGTGTTGCCAGGATTCCTGCCTGTGCCCGAGCCCTGAGGACCATGGCATCTGGGCTGCCCTCTTCAGCCCTCCCTGAAGAACCAGTGGAGGGTGGTGGGTGAACACTTCACTGCCTCAACTGTGCAACTGAAGGCTGAGCAGAGGGTGGTTTTCCTCTCCTGAGGCGAAACCTCTCTCTTCAGTTCACAGGTCCTCTGTGGGGTGCCCCATGCAGATCGCGAGGGTGGTTGCTGCCACCCGGATCCAGCACACACCCCTACCCTCAGGGCGACAGCCACTGCCACCAAAACATGGACGTCCAGATCAGGGCTGCTGGGTTGGCATACCATGTTGTATCCCCCTTCAAAGGTTAAATAAAACTTGATGAAAACAGACTTTACATACCAATATAAAATATTTAAGACACATAAACACGCGGATGGGGATTGCAATTATGGCACTAGAGATGTTGATCGGAGCTGTCCTGCACCAACTCTTGGAAGGATGGCCGATTTCTGCCACCCTGCCAGTCACAGGAATTGGGTCTTGGATGGTCAGTGACCTACAGCCTGGTGTGAAAGGTGGGCCAGGTCAATCAGATGGCCCCTTTCAGGTGTTTGAACCCAGAACAGAGAAGGGAAAGTGCCCACAGAGGAAAGCAGGGAAGGCGTCCACGGAGGAGGGTAGGGAAGGTGCCATGGGAGGAGGGTAGGGAAGGTGTCCATGGGAGGAGGGTAGGGAAGGTGCCCATGCAGGAGGGTATGGAAGGTGTCCATGGAGGAAGGTAGGGAAGGTGTCCATGGAGGAAGGTAGGGAAGGTGTCATTGGAGGAGGGTAGGCAAGGTGCTCATGGGAAGGTTCCAGGCCTCCTGGTCAGTGTGTGGGGTGCACAAAGGTGGGTACATGGGAGCCACTCTGTCTCAAGGCCAGAGAAGAGCCACCACACAAGGCCTTCTCTGCCCCTTTGCAAGAAAGAGAGCCTGTGTTTCCAAGGAGAGTGTCTTCATGGAGAGGCAACTGTAAGCTGGCTGGCAGAATCTGAACTGCCTGTGATAGTTCTCTGTGTAGTGCCCCACTGTGTCCCCACAGAAGTCCCTTTGTTTCCAGTATCCTGGATACTTTGGGACACTGTTGGGCCCATGGCGATGTTCCCAAGCCCCAGGTTTGGGATATCAAGTCACCTGAAGGAAAGTGATGCACAGGTGAGGGGGGACAGGGCAGCGGAGGGTGTAGGGAGGTGCAGCCACGATGCTGCAGCGTGCTGTCTTCGTCCTTGACACACCCCTGGGTCCTTGGGATCGGCTCTGGAGGCTGCTCTGGCTCTGAGATGAGGACTCCTGTGCAGGCAACTTAGGGGCTGAAGAGGGAGGAGAGGACCAAGCCAAGAAGCCACTGGGGGTGATTTTGGGCCATGCTCTGAGTAGAAGCAGCCGCCTGACCCGCATGAGTTGTCCCAGAATGAGTTGGCTGCAGTTTGTGTAGAATTGATATTGTTTCATTCTTAAATGTTTGGTAGAATTCACCAGCAAAGCTATCTGGGCCTGGAGTTTTCTTTGTGAGAAACTTTTAAACTCCAAATTCAATAGTTACAGGGCAATTCAGGTTAGCTATTCTTTTTGAGTAAACTTCGGTAGTTTTTTGTGTCTTGAAAGGAATTTTCCATTTCATGTGACTTGTCGACTTTATTGGCATAAAGTTGCTCATGATATTACTGTAGTATCCTTTTAATATCTGTAGACTCTGTAGTGATGTCACCTGTCTCATTCCTGGTATTGATGACTTGGTCTTGTTCCTTCCCCCCCACCCCGATTAATCTGGCTGGAGGTTTATCCATTTTACTGATCTCAAAGAAGCAATTTTCAGTTCACTGATTTTTCTCTAGTTTTTCTGTTTTCTATTTCATTGATTTATGCCCTTATCCTTATGATTTCTTCTTGCTTTGGGTTTAATGCGCTTTTCTCTTTGCAGTTTCTTAAGGTCTCAGTATCTGGTCTGCTTAGCAGTTTTAATTCTGTCAATTAGAAGTCTAAGCAGCAGTTTCTTGGAGTTCAATTATGTGTGACTCTTTGCCTCCAGGCTGATCAGCTCTGGCTCACAGACTAAATCTGCCCTGGTAATGCAAAGGACTAGGTTCATGAACCATCGTAACAGCCCTGAAACCTGGCCCTCCTGTGAGGCCTGGCCAGTGAAGTCAGAAACCCCTCTTACTTCCTTGCCATTAATAGAATAATTGTTAATACAGTCAAAAGATGAGCCTTATCCTATCGCACTAAGAGCTAGGAAACTTTTAAAACTGGCATCCTTATTCAATCAGATTCATAAAACATCTGAGTGCCTGCTGTACGTGCCTGGTCCTGTGTCAGGCACCAGGCATACAGAGATGAAGTAGCATCTGTTACATAAATCTTGTAATTTATGGCCTGTCATCCTACAGTTGCTCCACAGGCCAGTTTATTTTCGGATGATGGAATTTAGGCTCATTACAGAGCCATTAGCCTTACAATTATAGAGCTGAGAGGAGCTCTGGAGGCCATTCAATCCAACTCCCTCATTGTAGGGAGGAGGAAGCCGAGGCCCAGAGAAGTTAGGGCTGTTTGCTGAGGTCACACAAGATATAAATGGCAGTGCCAGTTGAAACCCGGATCCAGCTTATCAGAATGATCTCAGGTGCCGGAGGGCACAGCGCACACTAACACATTTACTGGAATCTGCTTTTAATGTAACCACTGTGACATATGCTATACCTTCAGCGGACGAGATTCCTGCCGTGAAGGGTGGCAGGTGCACTGCAGACAGCAAGAGCTCAATAAGATGCTGTGTTGAATGAAGGACGCTAGTTTATGAGGCTGTTTCTTCAAATATGTCTGCAACCTAAAACCACATTGTCACATACTCTGCCAGTTAAAGAAAGGACCCATAAGATCAGACCCTTAACAAAACTCTTCCCAAAGATTGTAATAGAGAACTTTTTACATGGCATAAGAAAGCCAGAAAAAATACTTTGTGTGCCATATTTTATGACTTTATTGTAGCTTAAAAAATTTTAGTATTTTACTTTTACCATCTGTAATGGACTGAATTGTGCCCCTCAAGATATGTGTTGCAAATCCTAACCCCTTAAGCACTTGGCTGCTAACCAAAAGGTCAGCAGTTGGAATCCACCAGCTGCTCCTTGGAAACCCTATGGTGCAGTTCTACTCTGTCCTATAGGGTCGCTTGCAGTCGGAATCGACTCGACAGCAACGGCTTTTGCTTTCTTTTATACCTGTGGAAAGGAGCCCTGGTGGCACAGTGGTTAAGTGCTCGGCTACTAACCAAAAGGGTGGCAGTCTGAACCCACCAGCCGCTCCATGGAAGAAAAGACGTGGCAGTCTGCTTCTGTAAAGATTAAAAAACCAAATACCAAACCCAATGCTGTCGATTCCAACTCATACCGACCCTGAAGGACAGAGCAGAACTGCCCCATAGGGTTTCCAAGGAGCACCTGGTGGATTTGAACTGCCAACATTCTGGTTAGCAGCCATAGCTCTTAACCACTATGCCACCAGGGTTTCCCTGTAAAGACTACAGCCTAGGAAATCCTCTGGGGGCAGTTCCACTCTGTCCTAGGGTCGCTATGAATTGGAATCTACTTGATGGCACAAAGCAACATACAACATAATCCCTTTTGGGAACAGGGTTTTGTTATGTTAATGAACCCATATCAATGGAGGGTGTGTCTTAAGCCAATCACTCTTGAGATTTAAAAGAGCAGATCAGGCACAGAGGCAAGCAGGCACAGATAGGGAGACGGATACCACTTGAAGATCACCAAGGAACCGAAGCTGAAAAGAGACAACGACCTTCCCCTAGGGCCAACAAAGACAGGCCTTCCCCTAGAGCTGGCGCCCTGAATTCGAACTTCTAGCCTCCTAAACTGTGGGAGAATAAATTTCTGTTCATTAACACCACCCATTTGTGGCATTTCTGTTACAGCAGCCCTAGATAACTGAGAAACCATCCCTAAGTTTTCACCAGTTCCCCAAACATTTGTAACAATCCAATCCCAACAACATGATTTAATTTAGTTTTTACTGAGGGGGAACAGCATCTTTTACTTGCTCTCAAATGTCCACTGCCTGTGGTGGGAACCATGGCTAATGACCGGAGACCAGACCCTTTATCCACTACCTTACCCACAGAGAGGGCCTGCGGCAGGGTGGGGCCAGAGCTGGGAGGCCATGACGAGGGCAGCACCAGAAAGGACTTGTCTATGGGAAGCTACGTCCTCCTCACAAGGGTAGTGTCCCCAAAGCGCAGCTGTCAGTGGGGTTTCGTGACCTGTCTTGAAAACCTGGCTATCTCAGGGTGATGATGACCGCTGGTCCTGCGTATGAAAACACGCCTTTCTCCTCTTACCCAAACGCAATTCCTCTGCTTGCTGGAGGGGGAGGGAGTTCCCCCTGCTGCACGTGGGGTCTGGGGCCACACCCAGCTCTGCCCACTGCCCACTTTCATGAATTCGGACCCTGAATCCATGTAGCTACCGAAGCAGAGCCTATCTCACAGGAAAGACAGGGAGGCTTGCATGCTGCAGCTCTGTGCTACTCGAAACCTTTGTCTTCCCTTTTGACAATTTCTAGGACACCCTACTCCCAAATGCTAAACGTTTAAAAAAGCAATTTGAATTTGTTTCCTTTAAAATGACACCTCAATTCAACTTTTCCTCAAACAGTATTCATCTGACACTGTGCATTGGAAGCGTTGCAAGCTGCAATACTCGACCTTTTACTAATTATGGATTAGAACATATTTTTTGAGCATTACCCGTTGCTGTTGAGTCCATTCTGACTCATAGCGACCCTAGAGGACAGAGGAGAACTGCCCCATAGGGTTTCCAAGGGGCACCTGGTGGATTCCAACTGCCGACCTTAGGGTTAACAGCTGAGCTATTAACCACTGCGCCACCAGGGCTCCTTTGAGCATGAAGAGGGCAGGAAAAGATCAAACATATTATTATATTTGAAGAGCAGATCAAGCTGAAATCAAGGCACATTTATAATGATGAGCATTTCACTTTTCGGGTATAAATTTAATTTTAAAAAGTAAGTTTTGTTCTTTAATAAAATGGGAGCTTCTGCCACAATCTTCTTGACTGGCACTTGTTAGCTGAGGTCTACGCCAGACATCAAAGTTGAATCTTTGGTCATTTCAGTAACAGACGCCAGGGCGACAGGCGTCCTTATAAGGAGCAGTAACAAGATGGCCGTCTCCCTGACAGAACCGACCGGACACCTGCAGAGTTGTTTTCTCAAGGTCTTGGGGTCACAGCCGCAGCTCCTCAGACAGGTGTTATAACACTGACAGGCCTTGGTTGCATAGCTTGTTTTATTTTTTGCTTAAGGGTTTTTCAAAAAACGTTTTATTTGGAGAATTTAAAGGTATGTGAAGGGAGTGAGAATTGTGTAAGTCCCAGGTACCCAGCACCCAACTCCCACACACACCACAGCCAAGCTCACTTCCGCTACATGCCTGCTCCCCACGCCATGTCTATTCTGACTTGCTAGCATTTGCTGATGTATTTTAAAATTAATCTTAGATTAATATTAAAAGAGATAATCTTAAAACTCATTTAATCTGCCATTATCCATGCATGAGTGGGCCTGGTGCAGAAAAAGTGAAGACGTGCCTTGGAGCCAGAGTGCAGAAGGGTGAGTCTGGGTCGTGGCTCTGAAGGCAGCAGCCCATGGCGAAGCCTGGCTCCACCAGTTACTAGCTGCGGGACTCAGGCAAGCTAAGCGTCCTCTCCTGGCCTCCACGTCCTCCTGTGGGGACTGAGGTAACAGTGCCTGCCTTGTGGGGGCTGTCGTCCGTTTGAGTTAAAAGTGAACGGTCAGAACACGGCCGGGTGCTCAGGTGCGCAGTACCTTTTAGCTCTAAAGAGATCAGACCCACTGACAGCACTAAGAAGCACACCTTCCCAGATCTCCATGGGGTGCACGTACCCCTGGGAGACACAGCGGCAGAGGAAGGAACCCTCCTCCCAGGGGAGGCTCACGTCTTTGAGGGCGAGTCATTTAAAGCTACATCTGCAGTTGCCTGGTCCTTGTTCCCTTTGCTCCACCTCAGCGTCACTCCACAGTAGTCTGAAAAGCACTATGCAAGGAAGGGGTGAGTTCGGGGTGACAAGGTTCCTTCCAGAACACTGGCTGCCCCCACAGCCCCCGGCGCACACCTTCCATCCGTCGGTGCCGCCGAAGACGCTCCTTCACACAGGGGCCCCATCTGCTCCCCAGGGGCCCCGCAGTCGTTTGCCAAGTCTTGAGGTCCCTGCCATTATGTGTCCCCTAGTGCCCTGGCCACAGGCGCTCTGGCTCCACCTATAGGCCACCTCCAGCACATACCCTGGCTGTTCCCAAAGCCGCAGGGATCCCAGAAGCTTCCCCCTCCCTCGTAGGGAGTGAGTGGGTGCTGCGTTAGCAACGAAAGCCTTTGTCTCTGTCTCGTTACAAAATGTACCACCTCTGTTCTGGATCTGAGGGCCAGGAAACCACTTGGTGTAGCAGGAAGGTTGGTTTGTTCCACTTCCTGACATAGGACACAGTCCTTGGCAACATTTCCAGAGGGGTGTCCATCTTTCACATCCTCCAGCCTGCCTTGGCATATCGTTCTCCATCCACAAATGCCCCACAGCAGCAGGCAGCCCGCCCAGACTGCCGTTCCTTTTCAGAGAATACATTTCACCCCAATCTCCCTCACAAAAATTCTAGCTACCTCTCTTCCAGATTGTTGACATAACTTTTATTTACTCAGCTGATTTTAACTGAAGGAACCCCTGTGCTGTAAAGGGGAAATGACTGACTCACGCCTCGTGGGAGGCGCTCTGGGTGCAGGCACACCAAGCCTCCTGTCGGCTTCAGGGGCCAGTCGCCCAGCTCCTTACCTTCCTCAGAGTGCAGACTCTGGGGTCCTAGCCCTGGCCGCAGCTCTCGTAGCTGTTGACACCTCTGGCACGTTACTCATCTTTCTCAGCCCGTTTCCTCCTCTCTGAAACCTCGTTAGGGTCTCAGGACTAAACGCTCGCTCTTAGACACTTGGCCCGGGGCTGGTGTCTGGCATACCCAGTGACCAGCAGCCCTGGATGTGAAGGTACAGTGGGAGTCACGGCAGGGCCAGGGCGCCCATTCTTTGTACAGATCAGGGTTTTTCAGCATGGTCCCCAGGCCAGCAGCATAAGGATCTCCTGCGAACTTGTTAGGAAGTTCCAGGCCAGTCCACTGGATTGGAAACACGGGGACCGGGGCCTGCTAATCTGTGCACAGCCCTCCAGGTGATTCCGGAGCACACGTGCATTTGAGAACCACTGCCATAGATGGGTAATTTTTAACCTGGGCTCTTTCTGTTATCACATTAGATTCATACTCTGGAGCCAGAACAGAACCAGAAGAAAAATCTGGTTCCTGCTACAGGTGATACGGAGTTCACTCTTCTAACACCGCCCTCAACCTCACACTGCCTTCCGGGGATACACAATGCTTCCACGTCAACTTCTCATCAAGCCCAACAACCCTGAGGTTGTCAGTGACATAGAAAGGCAGGTTTCACCCCCCAATTCACAGAAGAGACCGAGGCTCAGAGGGGTCACCAGGAGGGGGCAGCCACTTGTCTGCAACAAACATCAGGGCCAGCCCCTGCCCCGCAGACGGGATCCAGCTGATGTTTCTGCTCCACAGTGAGGCTCCCACTAAGCTGCCCTTACTTGTACTCCTGACACCTACTGCTTTAGAATCTGTTTTGCACGCAATCCCAGGGGTTTTGGTAACTGCCTTCGGTGGAAAAAATATTTTGTAGCATTCATTTGGTATTAGTGCCACTAGGAGAAATATCAATGGATTTTTTTATACTATGTACTTTACTTTCTAGGCGATTAATTATTTCCTGGTAAAATCTTCTCCTACAGCTTATAACTGTACCCACCATGTGGATCTACCACCACCCTGTATCTCTAAAGCATCTCAACTTAGAAAGCGCTTCCCCATCCTTCTCTTACTGACCCTCCCAATAACGCTGTTGGAACTTGCATGTCATCATCTCCATTTTTCCAACGAGAAAGCTGAGGCTCACAGAGACCACGAGCAAGCAGCAGAACCACGTGTAACAAATGTTTATTGGACACTGGAGGTGTGAGTGAGTGCCTAGACCCTGACCCTCGGCCTGTGATAACTGAGACGCTCACGCTGCAGCTCCTCACTCCCAGAGCTGGGGCGGCTCAGCGAGACCCCGCTCCGTCTGCTGTGTTCAGTACCAGGGCTTGGCTCAGACTACGGCAGGCACCCAGAAAGGAGCTGTGGGCGACGCCACTGAAAGCAGGACCGGTACAGGCAGAGGTTCATCTCACACGTTTATTCACGCCACCAGCAAATGGTGCTCGTACAAGTGGACAGCCGTGTTCCCCGTCCCTGTCTTTACACTTTACAGCCCGATGATGTCCCGTCTGAAAGGCGCTCCGCGTGATGCTGCTTAATGGTGGCCGTGGGCAGGCGCGGGACTCGAAGCTTTGGAACAGAAACACAACAGAGACCATGAAGGAATGAACGAGGGGGTCCAGTTTATCACGCAGATGTCAGTGTCTGAGCGCAAACACCACTCTCCAACACTATAGAAAAGTACGGAGGACTATCTCCACGTGGGACGCTGAGGGTCCACGGGCTTGTGTAAACCCCGCAGGTGCAAAAGACGAGGGGCGGGGACGGCTCTTCCTCATGAGCCGGCACTGGGTTTGTGCGGGACTCAACCCACCATGCTTCATTGTTGTTTGGAAAACAAACTGAAGAGAAACGTCAGCACAGACATAAATTCACGCGGTGCTTTCTTCCAAAATACACTAGAATCATGTCCCTAGGGGATTTCACAAAGATGGTGTGCTCACGCAGCTAACTTGTGCTTCTCTACTGGTGACCCAGCTACCTCTGATAACCCATCTTTCTATCGCTCTTGGGAGTTTTACTTGACCCAGAGGGGTGAGCGGTGGTTTTTAACACTCAAACTACAAAAAGCAGGAAGTCAGAGTTCTCTTTTCCAGCAGGCAGGAGACGCCACGTTCTGAAGTCCTCCACTTCGTCTCAGGGGTTGACTGACCCATGCAGCAGCTTCATTTAGAACAGAGGAAATAAATGTGTGCTGCTCATTCCCCACCAACAATGCCATTTTAAAAAGCAAGACTCTTACCTTTCAAAGCTTTACTTCTTTTATCTAAAATAAAAGGGAAAACTTGGTCATATCGATACTGTAAAAAAAATGCCTTTAGTCAACTCACCGTTGAAATCACCATTTGCCTGAAAGCTCCCAGCTTAAGTAAAGCTATTACAGGAAGTTTTCAGGTAACGGAAAAGTTAACGTCATGTCTCACAGCCAAGAACGGCCAAGCTGCTACCAAAGATGCTGTGTGAACAGGCAACAGCTCTTGCGGGGCTCACGGCAGCCATGTCCTCAAAGTTCTCCTCACATATAAAGTTTTCTTCTTCCTCTTTAAAAAAAATTGCTTTTAATTTTTTTTTATTGTGGCAAAATATATTTAACAATAAAAATTGCCATTTTAAAGAGTATAACCCAGTGACATTAATTACATTTATCATGTTGTCCAACCATTACCATTATTTATTTCTAAAACCCTTTTATCACCCTAAACAGAACCTTAGTACCCTACAAGCAGTAACTCATTTTCCCCTCCCCCAGCCTCTAATAAACTTGGATCTCTATGCATTTGCTTATTCTAGGTATTTCACACAAGTGGGATCATACAGTATTTGTCCTCCTGTGACTGACTTATTTCACTCGGCACGATGTTTTCGAGGTTCATCCATGTCATAGCACGTATCAGAAGTCCCTTTCTCTTTACGGCTGAGGAACGTTCCATCCTACATACACCGGGTTTGTTTACCCACTCATGTACGGATGGACACTTGGGTTTCCTCCTCTTTCTAATCAATGGCTTAGTGATACACATGATCAGGTCCTATCTCTGATCTACTGAGAACCAACTGGTTACCTTTCCCTAAATTTTTATTAAGAAAAATTTTTTAGAAAAAGTACAATAAACACCATATATGACAACACTTCACCATTAAATATTTCAGACTGCATCTCTTAAAGTTACTCTCCTACATATCTGCACCACCACCAACATGCCTAGGAAAATTCCTCATTCCCCAGTAGCAAGACAGTGTTCAAATCTCCCTCAGTATCTTTTCCAGCTGACAAGCCCTCCCCGTGACCCCCGCCAGCATCCCACCAAGCTCCTGCACTGTATCTGGCTGTTACGACTTCTCAGTTTCTTACTCTGAACAGCTCCCCCTCGTCCTCTTTCCCCACGGCACTGGCCTTTTAGATACCAAGCCAGGCATCATCTTGTTTCCTTCTGGTACTGTTCTTTTTCTCCCCAAACGTTTTACGATAGAAATGTTCATACACAGAAACACAGGGAAGAGAAAGCTACCTCCACATGCCATCACCCAGCTTCAGTGATTACCATGGCTGATTCTGCCAACTGCCGGTCTTGTGTGGTCCACCCCTGACCTTTCACCTCTCCCTCTTTTTCCTGGTGTATTGTAACGCAAACACCAGTGAGTCAGTCGTTTTCCTCAAAGGCTACAGTGTGCTCCTCTAACCAGTGAGGACCTTTTCCCCTTAACCACAAGTACCCTGCCATCTCACACCTGACCAAGGACCCACACTCCCTCAGTAACATCTGTTACCTTCCGGTGACATTTAACTCCTTCTCCTTGCTCTCACACGTCCTGTCAATGGGAGTTAGGGTCAGAGCTGGCCAGGTGCAGGCCCTGCAGTGTGTGCACACAAAGAAGCCCCCCAGGTGACGGAGGCGACTACTAGTTAAGAACTGCAGCCTCACGCCCTCCCTCCCTCAGGACACATCTGTTGTCAGAGGTCCCCAATGAAGACACGCCAGGTGCACCAAGTCACAGAGATCTCAGAATTCTCGCAGCTCCTTTGCAATAGGAACTTAACTCTATTTGTGAATAATTTTCTGCTTGATCTCAAATAAATCAAACACAAAGAAGCTTACCAGCACTCCTGATCTTATACACGATGAAGCTCATCAAACCCGTTCCTAACCAAATCTCCTGGTAAGCTTGGGTGTAGTAGGGCTTCATGGGGATCCAAACGTTTTTAATAAGGCCTTGAAGCATCTGAAAATGAAGAACACAGCGATAAATATTAACATGACTACTGTTCGAAATCTAGGAGCCCTGGTAGCACAATGGTTAAGGGCTTGGCTGCTAACCAAAATGTTGGAGGTTTGAAACCACCAGCAGCTCTGTGGGAGAAAGACCTGATCTGCTCCCATAAAGATTACAGCCTTGGAAACCCTAAGGGAAAGTTCCACTGTCACATGGGGTCGCTATGAGTCAGAAGTGACTTGAAGGCACACAACACTGTTCTAAACCTAACCAGTGGAAGATTTCCATTTATTCATTAGGTTTGACCCTATTTCCCACTGCTGCCCGACAGGAAGCCGCTCTTGTTACAGACTGCTGGCCCCTTCCCCACAGCCATCCCCATTCACACGGCGGCTCATGCTCTCCTGCTCTCCACCGTCTGTTACTCTCATCCTGTCCACAGCCTTCACGTGCGACTCACCCTTGCTGCCTCCCATTCGACCGCGCTGTCCTGCACTGTCATCTGAATGTCTCCTCTCTGCCACGGTTACCCTCCACTAACGCTAGGCCCAAAACCACACTCACTTTCTAAAGTTTCAGACTGAAAAACTAGCATGCACTCATCACGTTAAGAACTGTGTTGGTGTTCAAAGCTGTAAAGGAATGTGGTCAGGGCATGGTGATCGCCCTGTGAAAAGAGCACGCAGGCCTGGGTACACTCTGATCACTGTATCTCAGCTCCGAGATTCACTGAGAAATATAAAACAGATGGCCTAAGATGATGAGGTCAGGTCTTAAGAGCTGCAATTATGACAGAGGTTAGTCAATAAATAGGAATAATTATTTACAGGGCTTGATTGGGAAAAGCCATTAACATCTGAACTCACACAGTTCACTTTTATATGCAGGCCTCAAGATAATGCTTTTGATTATTTTTACAATTTCGTACACTACAGACTCCAAAATCAGGTACCCTCGTTTTCATTTTAATATGATTTGTTAACATCTAAAATGGTCTATTAATCTGTAGGAATTTAAACCACTGTCAGGTGTAACTAGAACCGAGCACTTTCCATTTTACTTAAAAATGTTTGGCTTCAGTTAACTGCCACTGCATCCCCTGCCCCCCAGACATATTGTCTGCTCACACCGCTCCCCAGACATATTGTCTGCTCACACCACTGCTTGGGTCACACAGAACCTCACTGCTCTTCACCTTCCTCTGGTTTCCCATTACAGGAACCTGGATTGTGTGACCACTCATTCATTCAGCAAATGTCAACTGAGCATGTACTAAAAGAAACAAAACCGAACCCGCTGTTGCCTAGTCAATTCCAACTCATAGCATGTACCAGGTGCCAGGCATTTGTCAGCAACTGAGAAACAGCGCTGAGAGATCTGCGAGACATGTCTTAGGCAGAAGCAGCGTGTGTGCCAAGACCCCCAGGTCCGAATGCACCTGGAGAGCCAGGAGGCACAAGGAAGGCCACTGTGGCTGCCCGGGTTCATGTCCTGCTTTCGTCACTTACAAGCTAATTTAACCTGCCCGTTTCTACACCTGTAAAATAGAGATAAAACGCCTCCCCCCAACCCCAGCCCCTCAAGGGCTGTTTGGAAGATGAAACGTGTTCCTGCGTTGAGTGTTTACAGTATCTGGTATCGTATATTAAGTGTTTGTTACAGAACATGCCATTGCTGGGCCAGGGGAGGGAAGACGGGTCAGGTCACCTAAGACCTTGGAGGCCATGGCGAAGGGCTCACCTTTTATTCTCAGGGAGCCCTGGTGGCGCAGTGGTTAAGAGCCCAGGCTGCTAACCCAAAGGTCAGCAGTTGGAATTCACCAGCTGCTCCTTGGAAATCCTATGGGGCAGTTCTCCTCTGTCCTATAGGGTTGCTATGAGTCGGAATCGACTCAGTGGCAATGTATTTAGTTGGTGGTTTTTTATTCTAAGAACATTCTTCAAATTTAGCAGCATTTATCATGTGCTAGGTGCTTTACGTGATTACTTCCTGTGCTACTTCCCAAGCCTACAGAGCAGGCACCTGGAGAAGGTGCCCGAGATCACACAGCTGGTAGGCAGAACTGCACCTGTCTTAGTCTTACAGGTCACCAGGTCTGTGCTCCAATCACAACCTGTCTGTCTTCCAGGCCTGGGCCCCGGCTCCTCCCACCGGAAAACTTATTTCCACTGAGGAAAAGGCCCCAAAGACCACCCCAAGTGTAACCCTGGAAACATGGCCGCGTCCGCCTGGGAGGGCCAGACGTGTCCAGACCCCTCGCAAAAGTGTCTGCCCTCAAACTTCCTGTCCTCAGCTGTACTGGATGCTCAGACAAAGCATGAAGTTCTAAGGTACCAACAGCTCTGCCTTGGGAAGGGACCCTGAGAGGGATGCACACAGGCCCAGCAGCAGCCCCGGGAGGGAACTCCTCTCCTCTCTGAGCCCAGCAATGACTGGGAAGAAAGAAGGGAGGGCGGAAGGGAGGTTCCGGAGGACCAATGGGGGTTGAAAAGCTTAGGAGCCCTGAGTTCCAACACCAGTTCAGCCGCTGCTCTGCTCTTAACCTTGGGCAAGGCCCTGAAGCTGTGTTTTGGAAGTCTCCTTTCTGTGAAAGAGGGATACCTCCACCTGTCCCGTGGGGCTCCTGATGCCTGGCATGGAATAAACTCAGTAAACGATCATAGCAATAACAGAAAGGATTGCCACAAACACCCCGCTGGTGGCAACAGAGCTAAGTCACTGGGATTCTAGAAGAAGGACTTTAAGAGATGGCTTCACTTAGGGAGGGCAGGCCCAGCCAGGTGGGGCTTTAGACAGAGCAAGGTCCAGAAGAAGAGGGTAAACTGGGAGGGTGCAAAGGAGGTGAGAAGGGACCAAAGAAACTTTAATTGTCTTGATATTTTGCTCAGGGTCTATCAAAACCCAAATCAAGCTGACTGCTGTTCAGTTGATTCCGACTCATAGTGACCCTATAGCACAGAACAGAACGGCCCCATAGGGTTTCCAAGGCTGTAATCTTTATGGAAGCAGACTGCCACATCTTTCTCCTGCAGAGCGGCTCGTGGGTTTGAACCGCTGACCTTTCAGTTAGCAGCCGAGCGCTTCTGCCGCTGCGCCACCAGGGCTCCTTGCTCAGGACCTAGGGACTGGTACATGGTAAACTGCAAATACTTAAACCTTTTCTTTCTCCCCTTTCTTTTTGGTCAAGGATGTGTATTTGGCCAGACGCGTGGCATGTCCCTAGTATTTAACAAAGAGAGGGCCACTAGTCCTCCCTCCAAGCGCGTCCCATCCAGCCCATCTTCTAGCTGTGTGACAGTCTTACAGCACTGGGTCCTTCAGCCCACCCCACTCAAAGGTCAAACGGGGGCTACTGTGTCGCTTCAGTCTGCGGAGCTTTGCACCTCACGTGAACAGTAAACCACCGCCTGGCCTTACACTGGAGAGAGGAGAAGTCTGGCCCACCGACCCCGGGCCTGGGATTCAGGGCTGAGCTCACGTAATTCCAGTCACCACTCGACTAAATGGGACGCAAGTGTGGTGTGCTGCAGGGAAACTTGAGGTGTAAAGCGAGAAGGCCCTAAAATCGAGGTAAGAATTCTTGGTTTGGATTCTACCTCAATCGTGTATGACCTTGGTTAAGCCGTTGACACTGATGGCCAAAGCATGCTCCTAGTTAAAACAGTACGGTAACGCAGGCGCATTAAATGCGTTAACACCAAGGAAAAGGGCGTAATGCGGGCACCACGAGCTAATATTTGGGCCCCTTTACGGTTCAGGCAGGAGCTCTGGTGGCTCAGTGGTGACCGAAAGGTCGGCGGTTCGAATCCAAAAGCCGCTCCGCGGGAGAAAGACGTGGCAGTCGGCTTCCGTAAAGCTTACAGCCTGGGAAACCCTATTGGGTAGTTTACTCTGTCCTGCAGTGTCGCTATGGGTCAGGATGACTCGATGGCAGTGGGTTTCAACTGTGGTCCCGGTTCGGGAGGCCGCGGCGGAAAAGTCGGGATGCAAGGACCCCAAGGTCAGTGAGGCCGCGGTGGGGCCGGGAGTCTGCGGCCCCCTCCCGCCCGCCGACCGCTCCCCCGCCTCCTCCGCACTCCCGGCAACGGGTCCGCCCCGCACTCACCTCGGCGCAGGACGAACGGCTCCGCCGAACCGAGGACCCACAGCCAACGACTCGGAAGGTCACGTAGCGCACAGACGCCGCGCGAGGCCTGCCGGGAAAGCGGAAGTAGCAGCGGCTCCGCCGCGGAGACAGCGCGCCCCCGCCGTGGAGACAGCGCGCCCCCGCTGTCGCGCCTGCGCACCACAGCGCCCTCTGGCGGGAGCCCTGGGAATGGCTAGGCCAGCGGAGCGCCCGAAGAGGTTGTGTGTGAAGCAGGGAGGGTTGTGGGACTGGCGTTGTCGTACGTAATAGGGTGACTAACCGTCCATGGGTTTTCCGGACGCGGGACTTTCAGTCCTGGACAAACTAGGACGAGATGATCAACCTAAGGAAAGGGCCCTGTTTACTTGATACGTTAAAGGCCAAGAAGTTGTCTCCCATCTGTTTCCTGCCATTCTCTATGTATTGTTAAGGTTTTTGCTTTGCATTATTTCTATGCTGTTATTCTTTGCATATTAATTCTTCTCAGCTGACAATAGAAACACATCCACAGGGGCTCCAGGTAACGGACCTAACAGGCACTCGTTAAAATGACCATGCTTACTATTTTCAAGGAAATAAAAAAACAGATGTAAAATTTCAGTAGAGAACAAAAGATCGTTCAAAAACAAAAACCACCTGGCAGATTTTAATAAGAGTTAAATAGAAACTGGACGGGTTTGGTAGCAGTTGAAGAATTACTTAACAGACAGATAGGTGAGAAGAAACCATTCAGAAGCACGGGGAGACAAAGGATAAGAGATACAGAAGAAAACCTACCATACATGTAATTGGAGTCATAGAAGGAAATGAAAGAAAGATGGGTCAGAAATATTTGAAGAGATAATGGCTGACAGTTTTCCAAAAGTGATGGAAAAAATCATGCCAAAGATTAAAAAATCCTTAGAGAAACCAAGCAGGCAGATACAGGAAATCAACACCTTGAAACATCATAATAAAACTGAAATAAAAATGAAAAGTCAAAGAGAAAATCTTAAAAGAAGCCAGAGTAAAAAAATCAAATTATAGTCAAAAGAACAAATTAGAGTTCCCCTCAACAGAGGGGTCAGTAAAAAAGAGGAAGACCTTCAATGAGCTGGATTGACACAGTGGCTGCAACAAGGGGCTCAAACATAACAATGATTGAGAGGATGGTGTAGGAATTGGCAGTGTTTTGTTCAGTTGTACATAAGGTCGCTATGAGTTGGAACTGACTCCATGGTACCTGTCATGGATTAAATTGTGTCCCTCAAAAATGTGTGTCAACTTGGCTAGGCTATGATTCCCAGTGTTGTGTGATTGCCCACCATTTTGTCAACTGATATGATTATCCTGTGTGTTGTAAATCCTGCCTCTATGATGTTAATGGGGTAGGCTTAGAGGCAGTTATGTTGATGAGGCAGGACTCAATCTACAAGATTAGGTTGTGTCTTAAGCCAATCTCTTTTGAGATATAGAAGAGAGAAGTGAATAGACATAGGGACCTCATACCACCAAGAAACAAGAGCTGGGAGTGACTGCATCCTTTGGACCCAGGGTTCCTGCACTAAGAAGCTCCTAGATTAGGGGAAGATTGATGACAAGGACCTTCCCCCAGAGCCAACAGAGAGAGAAAGCCGTCCCCTGGAGCTGGCACCCTAAATGCTGACTTCTAGCCTACTAGACAATCAGAGAATAAACTCTGTTTGTTAAAGCCATCCACTTATGGTATTTCTGTTATGGCAGCACTCGATAACTAAGACAGCACCTAGCAACAACTCAACAGAGGTGTTGGCCAAAGACAGTGGTTTTTCAATATATTAAAGTAATAACTGCCAATTTGAGTTCTGTAGGGGAATTATCATTCAGTAAAGAAAGTGAAATAAAGACATTTTCAAACAAGCTAAGACTGACAGGATAATTACTAGGTAAATCAAAACCTGTTGCTATCCAGTTGATTGTGACTCAGTGACTCTACAGGACACAGCAGAACTGCTCCATAGGGCTTCCAAGGAGTGGCTGGTGGATTCAAACCGCTGACCTTTTGGTTAGCAGCTGAGCTCTTAACCACTGTGCCACCAAGGCTCCAATCACTAGCGTATCCACAATAAAAGAAATATTAACATTCATCATTCAGGCAGAAGGAAAATGATCTCAGATGGAAGGATGGGGATTCAGGAAAGGATGAAAAGCAATAAACACGTCTTGCTTTAAAGGGAAAAAAGCTTAGGATCAAAAGAAGCTGCATGCAAAACTTGAAAAGCTTGCTATTTTAGGGTAGCAGTTCTCAAAGTGTGGCTTGGGAGAATCTTAGCTATCTACTGGTGCTATAACAGAAATACCACAAGTGGATGGCTTTAACAAACAGAAGGTTTATTGTCTCAAAGTTTAGGAGGCTAGAATTCCGAATTCAGGATGCCAGCTCCAGAGGAAGGCTCTCTCTGTCGGCTCTGAGGGAAGGTCCTTGCCATCAATCTTCCCCTGTGTCTAGGAGCTTCTCAGCATAGGGACCCTGGGTCTAAAGGATATGCTTTGCTCCTAGTGCTTCCTTCTTGGTGGTATGAGACTGCTTTCTTTCTACTTGCTTCTTTCCTTTTATCTCTTGTAAGATAAAAGATGATGTAGACCACACCCAGGGAAACTCCCCTTAACATCAGATCAGGGATATGATCTGAGTAACGGTGTTACATCCCATGCTAATCCTATTTAACACAACCTAATCTTGCCTCATTAACCACAGGCAGAGAAGGATTTACAACACATAGGAAAATTACATCAAACCACAAAATGGAAGGCAACCACACAATACTGGGAATCATGGCCTCATCAAGTTGACACACATTTTTTGAGAACACAGTTCAATCCATGACAGGGAGTTTCCAACACTGCCTGGGGGTCAAAAACATTTTCATAATAATGCTAAAATGTTATTTGTCTTTTTCACTAGGATTCTCTCACAAGTGTACAGTGGAGTTTTCCAGAGGCTATGTAACTCGTGATGTCACAACAGAATGAATACAGAAGCAGATGTGAGAATCTAGCTTTTTTGTTAAGCTAGACATTGAGATCTGTGAAAATGGAAAACAGTGTCACTCTTCTCGTGAATTTATTTTTTTAAATACAGCAACTTCTCATAAAAATATGCTCTTTAATGTCAAATGAATTTATTATTGTAATTTTTCAATAGATTAATAGCATTTAATACATTTCTCAGTTTTAATCTCTATTAAAGTAGATAAAGAGAAAATATTGAAGTTGTCAAGGATTTCATTTTTCTTGGATCCACAATCAACGCCCATGGAAGCAGCAGTCAAGAAATCAAATGACTTATTCCATGGGCAAATCTGCAAAAGGCCTCTTTAAAGTATTAAAACTAAAGATAGCACTTTGAGGACTAAGGTGTGCCTGACCCAAGCCATGGTGTTTTCAATCATCTCATATGGATGCAAAAGCTGGAAAATGAATACAGAAGACTGAAGAATTGATGCTTTTGAATGGTGGTGTTGGCGAAGAATAGTGAATATACCACGTGCTGCCAGAAGAACGAACAAATCTGTCTTGGAAGAAGTACAGACAGAGAGCTCCTTAGAAACAAGGATGGCAAGACTACGTGTCACATACTTTGGACATGTTATCAGGAGGGATCAGTCCCTGGAGAAGAACATCGTGCTTCATAAAGTAGAGGGTCAGCGAAAAAGAGGAAGACCCTCAACGTGATGGATTGACACAGTGGCTCCAACAATGGACTCAAACATAGCAATGATTGTGAGGATGGCGCAGGACCGGGCAGTGTTTCGTTCTGTTATACACGGGGTCATTACGAGTCGGAACAGACTCAGCAGCACCTAGTCACAAAAACAAAAGTAGATCTAAACTACATATACGAAATCTCCCTAGGGTCTTCAATAATTTTTAAGAGTGTAAAGTGATTCTGAGACCACAGACCAGGTTTGAGACCTGCTGCCTTAGAAAAAGGATACTTTACACTCCAAAGGACTTAGAAAACCGCTGAGGACAAGAGTGAGCATTTAGGAAAAACGTCAGGAAGAACATCACTGTAAGCTATTTCAAGACAAAGCTTTTGAGCTTCAAACTAGACTGTGAGCAATAGAATTTTAATGTCTTTAGTTTCAAGTCCAAAATACCTTAAGAAAAGTGCGTCTTCAAAGCAAACAAAATGAAGAAAGGGCCACCACAGCAGATTTATTCAAGGTGCAGAAGGCTGCATTTTGTGTCTAGGTCAGAGAAGACATGAAGATACTCTTTGGGCAAAGATTCTCCTTGCTTTGTTGACAGTGCTGTTTAAGGGCATCAATGCTCATTTGTTATTGCTCTCAGCTGTCTGTTTGCCCTTTAGGTCTGCAGGGCAAACCCTTCTGCAAATGCAAATATGACATGGAGGCTCACATGGCTGTCAGTGCCCTCCCATGTGCGGGAGCCTAGATGACTGTGAGCCTATTAAGAACTGCCTGATATCCAGCTGTCCTTGGGTGGTGCAAATGGTTAATACTCTCGGCTGCTAATTGAAAGGTTAGAGGTTCGAGTCCACCCAGAGGTGCCTCGGAAGAAAGGCCTGGAGATCTACTTCCAAAAAATCAGCCATTAAAAACCCTATGGAGCACAGTTGTACTCTGAGACACGTGGGGTTGCCATGAGTTGGAATTGCTTCCAGGGCAACTGGTTGCATGTCAAACTATCCCTTCTCACTCTGAACTTTGGACGGAAATGCAAGTTGAGCTGGGCCAAGTGCCAAAAACCACTGAAAGAAATGAAGGAAGCTCGGAATGATGACACAAAATGTTAACTAGTGTTTAGTCAGGAAAATGGCAAGTGAATGAGAATTTCCAAACTGAAGTGCGTCAAGGCAATGTCCTTAAACTGTAGTTAAAACTCAAAACAAAGAGGGTAACCCAAAACGATCAAACATAGAAAAGCCCCCAGAAAGCATGTAGAGTGAACTCTCTTTAAGAGAGAAAAGAGCAACTTCCATTTAAAACATATTCGGAATTGCCATGGGATATCAACAAAAACTGAAGCATGTGGAACAGTAATAGACTAGCGAAAACATACGTGCCAGGGAGTTCTGGAGTTGAAGTGGTTTTAATTTAACATAAACCAAAAAACAAAACACCTTGCCATCGAGTTGATTCTGACTCACAGTGATCCTGTAGGACAGCGTAGAACTGCCCCATAGGGTTTCCAAAGCTGTAATCTTTATAGAAGTTGTCAACATTTTTCTTGTGCAGAGCTGCTGGTGGGTTGGAACCACTGACCTTTTGGTTAGCAGCAAGCACTTATCCACTGTGCCACCAGGGCTCCTTTTAATATTCCTTTGTGAAGTTTAGAATTATGTTTTAGTCTCTATAAAGTGTGAAGTTGTAATGTTTTCCAATCATTGCTGAATAAGTGTGTCAATGAATTTATGATTACTTTTCTCTTATTTATTGAGAAAAGTGTGTGTGGAGGCACATTCTGGAGGCTGTGGTATTTGGGGAAGTCAGTCAGAATATGACACCCAGGGCTCACAATATGTTAGTAGTGGGGCCAGGATTTGGACTCAGGACTCCTGGCTCCAATCCTCAATTGTTCTTTTGTACTGCACTGGGCTCCTTTTTTTAATTCAGTAGCAATAGTTCATCCCAACTTAGTCCAAGTTCTGCCTATGTTGTTCTCAAACCTCTTACTTGCCACTCTTCTGGGCATTTGTTTTCCGGTCCTTAAGTGATTTTTGGAGCCCTGGTGGCACAGTGGCTAAGAGCTCAGCTGCTAACCAAAAGTTGGCAGTTTGACTCCACCAGCTGCTCCCTGTAGACCCTATGGCGCAGTTCTCCTCTGTCCTGTAGGGTTGCTATGAGTCGGAATTGACTTAACGACAATGGGTTTAAGTGACTGGACTTCACACTGTTGCTCACTGTCATGCTCTTGACGCCCTCTATTATTCCCAGGGAAGAACCCACACTGTGCCAGGCACTGAGGATATGCTGCTGGGCAGGCAGTCATGGTCGAGACCCATGTCATGTCCCTCTCCTGATCCATCTAGTCGCCTTCCTTCCTTTGTATACCTTTGTTGGATTTTTTTTCTCTGCCCTTCCTTTCAGGGTGTTTCCTAGGGTCTGACCTCATTCTTGTAGCGCCTGGCCTGGGCCATTTTAGCCACTTTTTGGGTTTTAACCATCATCTATTTGCTGAGGCACGGATCAAGAGGCAGTCGTTCGAACAGAACAAGGGGATACTGCGTGGTTCAAAATTAGAAAAGGTGAGTGGCAGGGTTGTATCCTTTCACCATACTTATTCAATCTGTATGTTGAACAAATAATCCAAGAAGCCGGATTATATGAAGAATGAAGCATCAGGACTGGAGGAATTCTCATTAACAACCTGCGATATGTAAAGAGGACTTGAAGCACTTACTGAAGAAGAGCAAAGACTACAGCCATCAGTATGGATTACACCTGAACAAGGAGAAAATAAAAATCCTCACAACTGGACTGATAAACAACATCATGATAAATAGTGAGGAAATTGAAGTTCTCAATGATTTCATTCTCCTTGGATCAACAATCAGTGTCCATGGAAACAACAATCAAGAAATCAAAGGACATACTGCATTGGGCAAATGTGCTGCAAAAGACCTCTTTAAAGTTTTAAAAAGCTAACATGTCACTTTGATGACTAAGGTGCAACTGACCCAAGCCATGGTCTTTTCAATCTCTTCATATGCATGCGAAAGTTGGACAATGAAAAAGGAAGACAGAATTGATGTGTTTGAACTGTGGTGTTCATGCAGAATATTGAATATACTGTGGACTGCCAGAAAAATGAACAAATCAGTCTTAGAAGAAATACAATCAGAACGCTCAGCAGCGAGGATGGCAAGACTTTGGCTTGCTTACCTTGGACATGTCACCAGGAAACACCAATCCCTAAAAAAGGACATCATGGTTGGTAAAGTAGAGGATCAGCAAAAATAAGTGAAATCCTAAATTAGATACATTGACACAACAGCAAAAACAATCGATTCAAACACACCATTGATCATGAAGATGGCATAGAACCAGGCAATGTTTTGTTCTGTTACACATTAAAGCCGACATGAGGTGGAGCCAACTCGGCAGCAACTAACATTTGTTGAGGACCTCCAGATCTGTACCTTTCCCCCACAGCTGCCTGTAAGACACTGCCATCTGAGATGCAGATTTAGGAAGGAAGATAAGAAACTCAACTTAGTTATATTTTACCCCCAGAGAACTTCATCTAGATCTTCAGCTCAGCCATTCGGGCTACCTGCCTTCAGGCCTTCACTCACAGGCTACATTCTCCTATAATCCTCTCTCTAAAGTTCTCCTTTATCTGGCTCACTCCTGTTTATTCTTCAGCAGAGAACTGGAAATTGTAAAAAAAAAAAAAAAAACCAGATTTGAAAAAGAGCTAAATCAAATTAGTGTCTACTTAAGTGTGATTTTATCCAAGAAGCCTTCCCTGATTAGGGGCAAGGATATGTCAGGTTAGCAGCCCATTGCAGTTTATCTCTAAAATACAACACAAACACGCTCTCTAGTTTGCCTTCCACGTCCCCCACGCTGATGGTCTTTACTGGGCCAGGCACAACAGGTGCTCAGTAAAAACCTGTCTCTTGTCCACCAGAAAGAAGTGTTCAAGTCTCAGATCTTGTGGCCCTTAAAGGGAGAGGCCAGAGAGTGGCTCACGGTCATTTTCTTGTACATCCCAGCCCACGGGTCTCCGTTTTCAGACAGACGTCGAAGCAGCTGCGAAGCCTCACGCCTTGACTGCCAGGCGCGGAAACAAAACGCTCCCGGCAGGCCTAGCGCGACACGGCGAGGCCGAGGGGTGCGGGCCCTCGCCGGCACTTGGCGCGTTCCGATTGGCCGGCCTGGAGGAGGGGCGGGGCGTTGGCAAGGCGTCGATGCGTTCCCGCCGTCGCCGCTTCCCGCCGGGCTGACTGGGCGGTTGAGGCTGCGCCGACGCCGGATTTCGAGCATGCTGTGCAAACTCACCCTTGACCAGATTAACGACTGGTTCACCATCGGCAAGACCGTGACCAATGTGGAGCTCCTGGGCGGCCCGCCCGCCTTCCCGGCCGAGGCGGCCAGGGACGAGGCGCCGCGGCCGGACACGG
>NW_004443981.1:16881231-16888204 GCF_000243295.1 Trichechus manatus latirostris
CGGCCTTCGGGAGGTAGGACCCGCCGCGGCGGCAGCGGGCCTCGCTGGGCCGGGGTACGGGGAGGCCGGGCGACACCGAGACCCCGCGGCCACCCTGGGTCCTTTCCACAGCTGCTTCAGAGCAGCCGCACCTTCCCAGGGCTATTCCGGCGCCTCGGCGGGGTTCGGCCTTTAGGTGTTCTCTCGCCCCTCAGGCGTCGCCCTTTAGGTATCGTGGGCCTGGGCTTCTCTCTCAGGAGCTGAGTGTCTCTAGAGTCCCGCTCTTTGCTCAGTATCACTAATCTTTCTTCTCCCAGTGTCCTTTGATTTAAGTCGCTGCGCTTAGTAAATCTGCTCGCATGATTTTGGTGGAAATAAAAAAAGCAAGACAACGCCTTCTTACCCTATCACACAGTCCCATCCAGTAACTTGGGTGGGAGTTACAAGACCATGACAGGAGAGGTGACACAAAAGCCATCCTTTGCACCGAAGGCACAGGTCCTATTTCATTTTTCTGCATGTGGAAATCCAGTTTTCCCAGTACTATTTATTGAGGAGACTCTTCTTTTCCGGTCAAATGGACTTAGCACCTTTGTAAAAAAAATCAGTTGACAGAAGATGTGTGGGTTTACTTCTGGACTCTCGATTCTATTCTGTTGGTCTGTGTGTCTATTGTTGTACCAGTACCAGCCTGTTTTGATTACTGTAGCTGTATAGTATGTTTTAAAAGCTGGAAGTGTGAGTTCTCCTACTTTGTTCTTCTCTTTCAACATTATTTTAGCTATTTGGGGCCTCTTGCCATTCCATGTAAAGTTGAGGATTGGTTCTTTATTTCTGTAAAGAAGGCTATGAGAATTTGGATTGGATTGCATTGAATCTATAGTTAGCTTTGGGTAGTATTGGCACCTTAGCAATATTAAGTCTTCCAATCCATGAACATGGAACATCTTTCCATTTATCTAAGTCTTTAATCTCTTTCAGCAATATTTTATAGTTTTCATTGTATAACCGCTTCACGTCCCTGGTTAGATTTATTCTTAGATATTTTATTCTCTTAGATGCTATTAAAAATGGAATTGTTTCCTTAATTTACCTTTCTGATTTCTCATTGCTAGTGTGTAGAAGGAAACCCTGGTGATGTAGTGGTTAAGTGCTACTGCTGCTACCCAAAAGGTCGGCATTTCGAATCCACTAGGCATCCCTTGGAAACTGAATGGGGCATTTTGACTCTGTCCTGTAGGGTTGCTATGAGTTGGAATCGACTCAGCGGTGATGGGTTTGTTTTGTTTTGTTTTTAGTGTATAGAAACCCAAGTGATTTTTCTTTGTTGATCTTGTACCCTGCAACTTTGCCAAATTCCTCTATTAGCTCCAGAAGTTTTCTTGTGGACCCTGGGATTTTCTATATATAGGATCATATAATCCGTGAATAGAGATAATTTTACTTTTTTTCCCCCAATCTGGATACCTTTTATTTCTTTTTCTTGTTTTATTGTTCTGGCTAGGACTTCTAATACAATATTGAATAGAAGTGGTGAGAGTGGGCACCAAGAGCATTGTTTTTAAATAACTTGTTGTGATATTGGAAGTAAATTATTACTGGCCTTGTCAGATGCCAAAATTGTAGATTTAAATGTCATTTGAACTACTAAAGACCAGCTTTTAAAATTTCCAGTTCTTATAGACCGAGAATTTTATAAAACCAATTAAAATGATTTTTCAGAGAAATGAAATAAAAAACAAAATACAAGGCCTGTATAAATTATTAGATTCAGCATATGTAAAATTACTTTGTAAAATTACCGTAACAGTTTCAACTTCTGCACTTTCCTGGTGACGGATTGGCAACCAATTGTCAGTCTATAAACCACACTGTGAGTATGCTGGCATAGATGACATTCTTCTGGAACTACCTCCCCAGACTCTTTTTTAAAAATTTTTTTCCCATGAAGAAATTTATACATATGTTGTTATGTGACTAATTGCTCTCTCCATTCCGTGACAGCACACTCTTCCTTTCCACCCCTGATTCCCCATGTCCATTCAACCAGCTCCTAACCCTGTCTGCCTTCCCATCTCACCTCTAGAGAGAAGCTACCCATTTAGTCTCTTATATCTCCTTGAGCTAAGAGGCACACTCCTCACGAGTATCATTCATGTCCCACAGTCCAGTCTGATCCCTGTCTGAAGAGTTGGCCTCGGAAACTGTTTTAGTTCTGGGCTGATGGAGAATCCAGGGGCCATGCTTTCCAGGGTTCCTCCAGTCTCAGTCAGACCATTAAGTCTGGTCTTCTTACTAGAATTTGAGTTCTGCACCCCACTTTTTTCCTGCTCCATCCGTGACTCTCTGTTGTGTTCCCTGTCAGAGTGGTCATTGGTGGTAGCTGGACACCATCTAGTTCTTCTGGTCTCAGGGTGATGAAGTCTCTGGTTTATGTGGCCCTTTCTGTCTCTTGGGCTAATACTTTCCTTGTGTCTTTGGTGTTCTTCATTCTCCTTTACTCCAGGTGGTTGGGACCAATTGATGCATTTTAGATGGCTGCTTGCAAGCTTTTAAGACCCCAGATGCAAGGCTGAAATCTTAACAGAAGCAGACTACCACATCTTTCTACCATGGAGCAGCTGGTGGGTTTGAACTGCAGACCTTTTGGTTAGCAGCTGAATACATTAACCACTGCACTACCAGGGCTCCTGTAATTAAGGTTACAGATCTTAAAATAGGGAGATTACCTTGGTTAAGGAGAGCCCACCCTGATCACACGAGCCCTTAAAAGCAGAGAACTTTTTCACTGCCTGAAGTCAGAGAGATTTGAAATGTGAGAAGGACTTGCCCCACCTTTGCTAGAGGGGCCACACGGAAAGCATGAGAAGGAATGTGGCAGCTAAGAGCAAATACTGGACCCTGGCTGACAGCCAGCAAGGAAATGGGGACCTCAGTTGTACAACTTCAAGGAACTGAATTTGGCCAACAACCTGAATGAGCCTCCAATAAGGAACACAGCGCTGTTAACACCTTAGTTTTGGCCTTGTGAGACCCTAAACAGAGGACCCAGTTGAGCCCACCTACAGAATCTGAAATAATGAAAAATGAATGTTTTAAACTGCCAAATTTGTGGTGATTTGTTATGGCAGCAATAGGAAACTAATACAGTGGTAGTGTTGGGATTCAAATTTTGGGCAAGTTGATCCCTGAAGCCAGTCAGAACCACAATACTTGGCACACAGTGGATGCTGTTATTTGTTGAATGAGGACTTTTTGGTAAAGAAGAGTTTTGATGTTGGTGAGGAAACTTTTGACGTAGAAGGAAGGCTGTTATAAGCCTCGGCTATCACACAATAAAAAGGTATTTTGGTAGGGACAGTCCATCAGGTGGTAAGATTAGCTTGCACTGAGAAAATTGAGTCCAGTCCATGAAAGGGTTGTTAAATCAATTTAATGAATAGTATGAGTAACGACTGGCATTGAAAAAAGAAAAGCAATAGGAAATACCAGAATGCATCATAGGTAGTACAGGTAAGAATTGATCTAGGAGATGGGTATGTGTATATGTGGACAAGTACTAGGTCACAGTCAGAGGTCTGGGGAAAAAAAGCACCTCTCTAGCGCCTGTGGTGAGATGTTGGAGAGTCCTGGGCATTGGGAGGCACATGAGTAGTTGAATGGTTTGTAAATGATACTTTCAGTGATCTTAAGGATTTTCCTATTTCTTATATTCGTGTGTGTCTTAGTCATCTAGTGCTGCTCTGACAGAAATACCACAAGTGGATGGCTTTAACAAAGAGAAATTTATTCTTTCATAATCTAGTAGACTACAAGTCCAAAGTCAGGGCGTCAGCTCCAGGGGAAGGCTTTCTCTCCCTGTCGCCTCTGGAGGAAGGTCCTTGTCATGAATCTTCCCTTGGTCTGGGAGCATCTCATCGCAGGAACCTCAGGTCCAAAGGATGTGCTTTGCCCCTGGCACTGCTTTCTTGGTGGTATGAGGTCCTTATGTCTCTCTGCTTGCTCCTCTCTTTTATGTGTCAAAAGCAATTGGCTTAAGATACTAATCTCGTAGATCTCATCAATATAACTGCCACTAATCCATCTCATTACATCATAGTGATAGGATTTACAACACATAGGGAAATCACATCAGATGATAAAATGGTAGACAATCATACAATACTGAGAATCATGACCGAGCCAAGTTGACAGATATTTTTGGGGGACACAATTCAATCCATGACAGCAAGGTATTGGCATTTGCCCCTTGGCGCTGATTGTGGGGTATGCTCTCTTTATCCTTACATTCCTGTTTCTTCACCTTGGTGTATGAAGAAGAAAAACCTGGCAGCTGTGTTATGCCATTTTGAGTGTTGAAAGTCCTCAGAGCCTTGCATCCCTCCCAGTCCCTCCTGCTCAGTGTTGCTTGTGCTTTCTGCAGGAGGCAAACTTTTCCCATTTTAACAAATGACATTACCTCCCAGTTTATGATGTTCTTGCTTAGTTTTTACTTTTTGTCTTTGACTCTTCAATACCTTAAAGTTTACTTTGTCCCTGGGAAGGCTTCACCATAGAAAGCTTTCACACTGCCATTATTTGGTGATTACTTTCACCCAGTTCCTGTCAGTCTTAATTTCAGTTTTCCGTCTTGGTATGTTTTACTGTAAGCTGAATGCCTAGTGTTTGTTCGACGTTGTGTCAGGCAACACAGACAATACAAGCAACCTCAGTACTTCAAACAGATAAAATCCCCCTTTAGAGCTGAGGAAGTCAAGGGTCAGAGAGGCTGAGAAACTTAAGTTGTCCGAGTCCACATATCTGTTATGCTGTAGAACTGGATATGTTTGTCTCCAAAGCATGTTATTTTTTTCCTTTACGTCTTGTTGTCTTTCATTATTTAGACCTCACATAGCTATTAGTAGATTGCCTATGTTGTCCTCCAAAGATTCCTACTTTGCATTTACCCACAAAGTCCGTGTTTTTAAAAGACCTTTGTGTCTGTTTAACAGGTTTAATTTATTAGGTAACTTACCTATTAATTAAGGAGCCCTGGTTGCACAGTGGTTAGAGCTATGGACTGCTAACTCAAAGGTTGGTGGTTCGAAACCACCAGCGGCTCCATGGGAGCAAGATGTGGCAGGGTGCTTCTGTAGAGATTTACAGCCTCAGAAATCCTATGGGGTCTCTATGAGTAGGGATTGACTTGATTACAGTAGGAGCGGGGTTTCCTATTAATTAAAAAAGTATTTGAGTATCTCCATATTTTTTTTAAGTTTCAAAAAAGTTTTATTGTGGGTAAAATATATATAACAAAAGATGGGCCATTTCAACATTTTTAAAGATTTTATTGTGGTAAAAATACATATAACAAAACATTCGGCAATTCAACGGTTTTTACATGTGCAATTCAATGATGTTGATTACGTTCATCGTTTTGTGCACCTGTCACCACTGTTTCCAGATTATTCCATCACTGTTAACAGAAACTCAGTGTCTCCTAAGCATTGATTCCCCTTTTCCCCATCCCTCCTACTGCTGGTAACCACTAATAAACTTTGGTCTCTATACATTTGCCTATTCTAGATATTTCATGTAAGTGGGATCATACAGGGGCTTTCATTTTGTGCCTGGCTTATTTGACTCAGCATAATGTTTTCAAGGTTCATTCATGTTGTGGCATATATCAGGACTTCATTTCTCTTTATGGCTGAGTAACATTCCATTGTATATATATGCCACATTTTATTTATCCATTCATCTGCTGATGGATGCTTCAGTTATTTCTATCTTTTGCCTATTGTGAATTGTGCTTCAGGGAACATTGGTGTACAAGTCTTTTTTTGCGTCCTTGCTTTCTTTTAGGTATATACCTAGGGTGGGATTGCTGGGTCATATGGTAGTTTTATGGTTAACTCTTTGAGGATTCACCAGACTTTTCCACAGTGGCTGCTTCATTTTGCATTCCCACCAGCAACGCACGAGGTTTCCACTTTCTCCATATCTTCACCAACACTTGTTATGTTCCATTTTTCTGATAATAGCTATCCTAGTGTGTGTGAAGTGGTATCTCATTGTGGTTTTGATTTGCATTTCCCTGCCTGAGTGGCACAGTTAAGCACTGGACTACTAACTGAAAGGTTGGTGGTTCGAACCCACCCAGAGGCACCTTGGAAGATAGGTCTGGTGATCTACTTCTGAAAGGTCACAGCCTTGAAAGCTCTATGGAACGGTTCTACTCTGCAACACATGGGGTTGCTATGAGTCAGAGTCAGCTTGATAGCAACTAACAACAAAACAACAACAGCAATGACTAATGATGTTGAGCATCTTTTCATGTACTTACTGGCCATTTGTTTATCTTCTTTGGAGAAATATCCAAGTCCTTTGCCCATTTTTTAACTGGGTTGTTTGTCCTTTTGTTGTTGAGTTGTAGGAGTTATTTATATATTTATATACTCTGACTATTAAACTCTTATCAGATATATAGTTCCCAAATATTTCCTCACATCCTGTAGGTTGTCTCTTTACTTTCTTAATAATATCTTTTGATGAACAAAAGTTTTTAATTTTGATGAAGCCCAATTTATTTTTTTTTCTTTTGTTGCTCCTGCTTTTGGTGGCATTGACTATCTACTTTGTATCTACTACCTGCTGCTGGAAGAGAATGATTTGAGAGGGAGATAATAGATGAGGCCAAAGAGATAACAGAAAGATCAAGAATCGTCTTTTAAGTCGTAGTGAGGACTTTGCTGCTGCACCTGAGGGAGAAGGGAAGCCATTTGAGGAGGCTTTGGGGTTTTGAGCAGAGTTGTAACATAATGTGACTTCTGGCTTTGACAGGATCAGTGCTGTGTTGAGTGGACTGTGGGAGCCAGGGTCAGAACAGGGAGATAAGGGAGGAGGGTTTTGGTATCATCCAAGCCAGAGACGTGATGGTCCAGGGTGGTAGCAGCAGGGATGGTGAGCAGTGGTAGGATCTAGGATGTGTTTTTTTTTTTTTTTTTAAATATTT
>NW_004443981.1:16888663-16956517 GCF_000243295.1 Trichechus manatus latirostris
GGTTTCTCCAGTCTCCTTTAGGCCAGTAAATCTGGTCTTTTTTTTTGTGAGTTAGAATTATGCTCTACATCCTTCTCCAGCTCTGTCCAGAATCCTCTGCTGTGATCCTGGTCAGAGCGGTCAGTGGTGGTAGCCGGGCACCATCTAGCTGTACTGGACTCAGTCCGGTGGAGGCCTTGGTAGCTGCGGAGAATTAGTTCTAGGATGTGTTTTAAAGGTAGAAGCAACTACTTTGCAGATGGCTAGGATAGGAGAGAGAAAGCAATCAAGGGTGACACCAAGGTTTCTGGCCTGAGCAGTTGGTAGGTGTTCCCATTAACTGAGAAAGACAAAACCGCAGGAGGAGCTGGTTTGTGGAGGAATACCAGGGATTAAAAAAGAAAAAGAATTTATTTGTTGTTGTTGAAAATATATAGCAAAACATACACCAATTCAACAATTTCTACATGTACAATTCAGTGACATTGATTACATTCTTCAAGTTGTGCAACTATTCTCATCTGCCTTTTCTGAGTTATTCCTCCACCATTAACATAAACTCACTGCGCCTTAAGCTTCCTGTGTAACCTTTTGAGCTGCTGTTATCGGTTTGATCCCATATAGATAGTTCTTTAAAAGAGTACAATGCTGAAGGCAAACAGAAGACCAGGGATTTGATTTTGAACATGTTAATTTTCAAATGCGCTTTAGACAGCACTATTGTAGGCACGCCGGAGTTGCAGAAGGAAGTCCAGCTGGGGCTATGCAGTTGGGAGTTTAAAGCTTTGAGATGAATGAGGTGAGACCGCCCAGACTCTAGGTGCTAGATCCTAGAGGAGGGTGGGTGTGGAGAGAGCAGAGGTCCAAGGACCCCAGCCTGGGGTGCTTGAACATTTAGAGGTTGAAAAGATGGAACAGCAAAGGAGACTGAGAAAGAGCAGCTAGAAGACCCAGAGGGAAACCAGGTGAGACAGCCTTTGTTAAACCACTGTTCAGAACCCTGTCCATGAGTCTGTTAGAACTCTTAGGAGAATTATTTCATGTGGGTTTAACCACTAGATCAAGAACTTCTTGACGGTACAGATTGTCACTGAAGCTCCACCTCTTAGCTCAGTGCCTGACACATAGTAAGCACTCAGATACTTGTTTGAATGAATGAACTGCCTTAGTAAGCCCCAATTATTGAGTGCTTACAGTATGCTGGGTCCTTATACTAGACCTGATGAGAATTACGTTTTCATCCACCCCTGCCTTGATTGAATCATAACACATGCCTTACTCCTCTGGTAGGTAGGGTTGTGTGGATGTGTGTGTGTGCGTGTGTGTGTATGTATATATACATATATATACCTGCTGCCGTCAAGTCAGTTCTGACTCATAGCGACTGTGCAGGTCAGAGTAGAACTGCCCCATAGGATTTCCAAGGAGGGGCTGGTGGATTCAAACTGCCAACCTTTTAGTTAGCAGCCGAGGTCTTAACCACTACACCACCAGGGCTATGTCCATGTATATGTATGTGTAAATGTGGAAATTATTGAAAAATATCATTAATATCACACGCAAGTAAAATTTTGCTGAAGATCATTCAAAAGCGGTTGCAGTAGTACATTGACAGGGAGCTGCCAGAAATTCAAGCCAGATTCAGAAGAGTATGTAGAACGAGGGATATCATTGCTGATGTCAGATGCATCTTGACTGAAAACAGAGAATACCAGAAAGGTGTTTACCTGTGTTTTATTGACTATGCAAAGGCATTTGACTGTGTGGATTGTAACAAATTAATGGATAACGTTGCGAAGAATAGGAATTCTAGAACACTTAATTGTGCTCATAAGGAGCCTGTGCATAGACCAGGAGGCAGTTGTTTGAACAGAACAAGGTGATACTGAATGGTTTAAAGTCAGGAAAGGTGTGCGTTAGGGTTGTATCCTTTCACCATACTTATAGGGTTGCTATGAGTTGAAATTGACTTGACGGCAACTGGTTTTGTTTATTCAGTCTGTATACTGAACAGATAATCGGAGAAACTGGACTATGTGAAGAAGAATGTGGCATCAGGATTGGAGGATCACTCATTAACAGCCTGTGTTATGCAGATGACACAACTTTGCTTGCCAAAAGTGAAAAGGACTTGAAGCACTTACTGATGAAGATCAAAGACTACAGCCTTCAGTATGGATTGTACCTCAACATAAAGAAAACAAAAATCCTCACAACAGGACCAATAAGCAACATGATAAACGGAGAAAAGATTGAAGTTGTCAAGGATTTCATTTTACTCGGATCTACAGTCAACATCCATGGAAGCAGCAGTCAAGAAATCAAGTGACATACTGCATTGGGCAAATCTGCTGCAAAAGATCTCTTTAAAGTGTTGAAAAGCAAAGATAACACTTAAAGGACTAAGGTACGCCTGACCCAAGCTTTGGTGTTTTCAGTCGCCTCATACGCACGCCAAAGCTGGACAATGAGTAAGGAAGACTGAAGAAGAATTGATGCCTTTGAACTAGGGTGTTGGCGAAGAATATTGAATATACCAGGGATCGCAGAAGAACGAGCAAGTCCGTCTCGGAAGAAAGTACAGCCAGAATGCTCCTTAGAAGCAAGGATGGCGAGACTTTGTCTCACATACTTTGGACATGTTATGAGGAGGGACCAGTCCCTGGGGAAGGACATCATGTTTGGTAAAGTAGAGTATCAGTGAAAAAGAGGAAGACCCTCAACAAAATGGAATGATGCAGTGGCTTTAGCAATGGTCTCAAACATAGCAGTGATTGTGGGATGGTGCAGGACCGGGTAGTGTTTTGTTCTGTTGTACAGAGGGTTGTTATGAGTCAGAACCAACTCAATGGCACCTAGCAACAACAACATATGTATATGTATGCTTGACCAAAGGCAAACTACTGCTTCAGCTGGAGTGTACTAGTTATATCCTTTCTTTTCTTTTTGAAAGAACTTTGTTCTTTAATTTACACAAGTAATGTATGAAAACTAGCTATTGTTGGAATCTTACAGATTTAAGTCCCTCTTGCCCTGTCTTCAATCTCACTCTTTTTTCCGGAAGTTGTCAATCACTTTAGCGTTCTAGATATTTTTCTTTAGTATTTACATACAAGTTCACACATTAGAAATGTAGTTTTGTGGATTTGGGTACATCGTAGGATATTTTTATATATGATGTTCATTTTAATAAAACTATTTAAAACTTAATAAAACTATTAAGTTGCGCATCATATGTATGGATGTGCACATACATGGAAATACATGTTTTCGAGTACTTTCCACTTCAGGACATAGAACTCTACCTCATTTTTTTAAGCAGCTGCTGGGTATTTTATAATATTTGAGATAATTTATTTTAAGCAATCAAATAAAAATCTGAAAATCCTGGTAGTTATACCATAAAATATTTCCAGAATTAGACCACTTTCCACTGTTTACACTGTCACCACCCTAGACCAAACTGCTATCATCTATTGCCTGGACTATTGCAACTGCCTTCTGTTTTTGGTCTTCTGGCATCCTATCCTTGTCTCCCTTCTAGTGCATAGAGGAATGCCTGGTTTGAGATAGATGCTGTATTAATATTTGTTGAATGAACTAATTCTTGAGTAAACATTCCTACTGAAGGTTCTTTGAGCACAGGTATGACTGTGGGATAGAGGGCTATTGCAGTGAAGTTCAAACTCTGTAGCAGGGCTTACAGAGTGTTCTTCCATCTGGCACCTGCCTGATCATCAGCTGCTGTCCTCTGCTGTGCTATGGCCATGTTGGCATTTCAGTCAGACTCAATGGCAACTGGTTTGGTTTTCAGTTTGTTTGGAAGACACAGACTTATTCTTACTTTGGGGCTTCCACATTTACTGTTTTTTCTGTTTGGAGTTCTTCCTCTTCTCCCTTCTCTGTTTCTTCCCAAGATAGACCCATTCATCATTTGGGGCCCTGCTCAAATGTCACCTCCTTAGAGAAGGCTTCTGTGACCCAGAACTAAGGAAGTCCTTCTGCCTTCTTTCCGTCTCTAGTCTACTGCAGCCTTTTAAACTCCTGTGAAGCACTTTGCACATGCTCAGTCTTATTTGTTTGTGATTTTCTGCCTCCTTCCCCCCCGCCCCAATCCCAAGGGGACTGAAATGATTCTGAGGTTTCTGGCTTGTAGAATTGGATGCATAGGTAGTGTGTAGTTTACCAAGGCAGAAAACCTAGTTGATGAAGTATGCTCTTAGGTGGATGTTGTTTTGATTATGTACTAGTTGATTCCTTTCTTGAATTTTATTTATCCTTTCAGAAAGCAAACCAACCTCCATAAATTTAGTTTTGAGCGTGTTGAGTTTAAGTTGCCTGTGGACATTTAAGAGGTGTCAGGTAGGCACCTGGCTGTATGCATTTGGAGCTCAGAGGTACGTCGGGGCTGGATGTGGTGCGGGGTCTGACAGACCGGATGTGAATCCCAGCTCTGCCATTTCCCAGCTCTACCAGTGACTTTAAGCAAGCCATTGGACATGTCTGAGGCTCTTTGCTCATCTGTACAATGGGATTAATATCATCTACTTTACAAGGTGAGGATTAAATGAGATTGTGCCTAGAGTGCTTAGCACAGAGCTTGGCATGGAGAAGAGTGACTTCAATATTATTAAACGGATTGGGCTGGGTGGTTATAAGGCTAACTTTTGAGGACCTATTGTATGTCAGGTATGATGCAGAATGCTTTTACGTAGGTTAGTTTATTACTTCTTACCACTGCTTAGCTAAAATTTTAGCTCCTGTGCTAATACCGCTTTCTCTTTATCATACAGCCCTGAAGCTTCCCCAGGAGTCCTCACCCTCATCTGTGCCTTTCCCTTAATGCTTTTGACCCTAATTCCTTTGACAGCTTTAGGTACTGTAAACAACCCAGTGTATAAAAACATGAATCTATTAATATTCAGGAAGTTATTTGTATTAATGTTCTGTTTGATTTGTAGGTTTTTTCAGAAACAACTGTAGTTTAAATTACATATACCAATACTCTCACAGGAAACATGGCTATTAGGTTATTGCCAACAACAAACTGAGATAAACTCAAATACCAGAACTCAGTGTGTTTTCCCATTGTCTTTTCAAGTCTGGTTGTGGGGTTAATTAACTGCATTGTGCTTAACTTAGAGTGGCGGGGCTTCATCTTCCTCCTGGACTGGTGGGATGACATAACTGAATATGGCTTCGTCTGTTATTGTAAAGTTTCTGATGGGAGTAGATAAAACTGTTATTTTAACATGATGTTTTAATTTTAATATTAAAAAATTATCTTTGGCCACCCGATGCACTCTTAACCCAGAACTGAAACCATTCCCGGAGCCCACTCTTCAGACAAAGATTGAACAGGACTGTAAAACAGAAAATAATACACGTGAGGAACGTGCTTCTTAGTTCAATCAGATATACGAGACCAAATGGGCAGCTTCTGTCCAAAAGCAGGATGAGAAGGCAGGAAGGGACAGGAACTGGTCAGATGGACACAGGGAACCCGAGGTGGAAAGGGGGAGTGTGCTGTCATGTGGGGATTACAACTAATGTCACAAAACAATATGTGTATAAATTTTTGAATGAGAAATTAACTTGACCTGTAAACTTTCACCTAAAGCACAGTTTAAAAAAATGATCTTTTTCCTGCTCGAACATGGAAGATGACCCTCTCCTTGGAAGTGCTGTGGGCTCACTCATTTCTTCCTTTCAGTGTCTGTCAGGTGCCTTGGAGGGAGAATGAAATGTTTTGGGCCTCTTCATGGCACATGTTTCCTGACATACATGGTGAATTACTCATTCTAGTAATGGACTTCATAGACGGACTCCAACTTCTGTTTAAAACAAACATTTTGTTCTCATCATTAAGGCAATAATATTGTCTTAAAACTCATAGTTTCTATTGTCTACATTCACTGCACAATAAGCGGTTGTGTACTTTTGGGCACATTTATTTCTCCCACAAATAGTTTCCACTCTAAGAAGTCTTACAGTGATTGAAGAAGCCATAGAAAGTTGTGTCATGAAAACTGGACCGAAAGGGAACAGGAATGAGAGGTGTCTTTATTTTAGATTTACTTAGGGCTGTGTTTCCAGTTACCTTGTCTTAAGCCCCAGACACGTGGGCATCATTTATGTACACAGTTGGGATTTAAGACCAAATTGAGGCCAATTCAAATGGTATATAAGTTGGACAAGAATGCAGGAAGAAATGAGTCAGAGATTTTTTTTTTGAGAGAGTATTTTGTCCTAATCTTGAATGTTATTTCTTTTTAGATGACAGAAAACCAATAAGTCTACATAAAGTTCCAGACATTAGGTTCCTTGGACTTACCTGTAAGAATGGTTAAGATTCTAGTACTAACGAATAGTTTCCTACTTTAGTGAACTTACATTATATTTTATAGATAAAATATTTTGCTATTTTAAATTAACAGTATAATATAGGTTTAAAGTATACATTAGCACTGGACTTGTCTTTGAGAGTAGCAGCTACTGATGTTAAACCAACCTGTTTCTTTTTCCTGATAAAATACGAAACTGTGTTTTTTAAGTTTTCCCTTAATGTTACTTGAGATTAGAAATGTGATTAAAAACGAATCAGAGCTTTGGGATAAAGCACGGCTTTGTTTTCAAACTGCACATTTCCTCCCGCACTGCCTCTCCTCCTCTGCCCCTGCTGAGAAGGACGGGTCTGGAGATGGTTGTGATGGGATGGTGACTCCAGTTCAGTGTTATATTGTAAAGATAAGACTCACACTGGTTCATGTATTTTATTCTATACATAGCTTCCTTTTTGAATAAAAGTCAAGATTAATGTCTAAGTTTCACACAGAATTTGTCGAATTTCATATTAAATAAAATTACCTTAGTTCCTGTGAGATGTGTTTGAGGTTAAAGAAAATACTTCAAACATTTTTTCAAGGTAAGAATCATCTTAAGTGAAGGGAAGGACAGCACACAGTACAGGGGAAGTCAGCACAACTGGACTGAACCAAAGCTAAGAAGTTTGCTGAATACAGTCAAACACTTTGAGGGACAGAGTAGCAGGGGCTGTGGTCTGGGGAGCATGCTTTCAGGGGACATCTAGGTCAGTTGGCATAACAAAGCTTATTAAGAAAATGTTCTGCATCCTACTTTGGTGAATGGAGTCTGGGGTCTTAAAAGCTTGCAAGCGACCATCTAAAATGCATCAATTGGTCCCAACCACCTGGAGTAAAGGAGAATGAAGAACGCTGAAGACAAGGAAAGTATTAGCCCAAGAGACAGAAAGGGCCACGTAAACCAGAGACTTCATCAGCCTAAGACAAGAAGAGCTAGATGGTGTCCAGCTACCACCAGTGACCACTCTGACAGGGAACACAACAGAGTCCCTGATGAAGCAGGAAAAAAGTGGGATGCATAACTCAAATTCTAGTAAAAAGACCAGACTTAGTGGTCTGACTGGGACTGGAGGAACCCTGGAAAGCATGGCCCCTGGATTCTCTATCAGCCCAGAACTAAAACAGTTTCCGAGGCCAACTCTTCAGACAGGGATTGGACTGGACTGTGGGACATAAAGTGATACTCATGAGGAGTCTGCCTCTTAGCTCAGGTAGATACAAGAGACTAAACGGGCAGCTTCTGTCCAGAGGTGAGATGGGAAGGCAGAGAGGGTTAGGAGCTGGTTGAATGGACACGGGGAATCAGGGGTGGAAAGGAGGAGTGTGCTGTCACAGTATGGGGAGAGCAGTTAGGGTCACATAACAATGTATGTATAAATTTTTGTATGGGAAAAAATAAAAAAATTAAAAACATTTTTTCAAAATAGTTAAGAAACATTTTAGTTAAAAGCACATTGTTCAATGAAAACATTGTATTTTTAGAGTGGTTAGAAAAGGAAAACTATTTAAAACACATGCTACGTCCATAGGAATTTTAACTTCTGACCTTGCAACAGAGAGAAACATGAAGTCATATCACTTTTTCTTCATATTAAGATGATCATAAAAACTCCTCTGGTTATAGGTAACTTAACTTGATGGATGGTAATATGGTAGGTTCCATATTCTGTGTGAGTATGTGGGGAACCTGTTCTTTGTGTTTCTGTCTACATAACTTGAAATAGTGGGTATTTCGTCTTTGTCTGAACTCTTGAAACTTTCCCCTGGGCCTCCAGAATGAACAGAACAGTTTACATTCCACAAATTGTCCAGGCCCTCTCGCTGACTTCCTTTGTCAGTATTACTTAGGAAGTCTTTCAGAACTTGCTTGAAGATGTAGACTATTTCCCATGGCAAGACATCATTTTCTGCCAAAACTTCTCGAAATCTAGAGGGAAAGCAGTAATGAGTCTTCGATTCGGAAAATTTCTTTTGTCACATCCCTCTTTCTCCAAAATACAGTTTAAGCTACGAACTTATAATAGTCACCCATCCTTTGCGTGATCTGTACGTTGTTTTAAAATTATGCCTCTAGTAATGAAATGAAAAAAGATTCTTAGCCAATAAGATATTAACAGATATTTTTGTCCAAGTTATCCCTAGGGGTTTTGGTTGCTGAGCATTTAATACACATGATTAAAGGATTTACATGATAGAATACAATTTCCAGTCTATATGAGGAACTTAGATTTGACAGTAGTAAATCTCACAAGACAAGAATATAGTATTTTTACCTGCTGAGAATAGTTCCAGCGTGGCAAGGTTGAACTTGTGAGCAAAGAACTTCAAGTTGTTTTTGTTCAGTAGCTGGGATAGTTGTATGGGGATTCTGGTAGTTTCTCAGCCAGTTGTAATCCACACCTGTTTTTTTCACTTTTTGTTCATTTTCAATCTCTTGTATTAATCTCTCTCTCTCCTTTAGATGCCATTTTAATTCACGAAGCAGAGTCTTTGTCACCACGTCTGAGCCAGGACAGTGTGTGGGCTTGTAGGAGTCATTTTTTGGCCGCTTCAGCCAGCCAAAAAGTGGCATTTTTAGCCTATGGAAATATTCTCACTTGTTTATTTGCATAAAATGTTATGGATCTAATGAACAAATATTGATTTCTTTACAATAAATTTGTCAGAAAAGTGCATGGAGTTTTCCGTGGTTAGATATGCAGGTCAGAATAAATGAAGATTAGAACACGGATTAAAATCTTTTAATTTCTAACTAGGTCAATGCCAAAAAACAAGCTTTGAAAATACTTTCTGGTGGCTAAGCAGAAATTGAATATGCAGAGTTGGAGGTAATCTACAGACAGAACAATTTCTGAAAATAACTCACTAACACTTGCTATTAAAGTTCTTAGGAGGTTTTAACGTTTTAATTGGTCGGAAAGTGCTGTCTGAAAACCCACCTTTGCTCTCCACTTCGTCAAGAAAAGGCTTACAGCATACCTGTTAAGTTGGTGGATCCGATGTGGTGATGTTGCCAGAGTTGCCTTGAATTGCTGGGGAAGCTATGCTTTACTCAGGCATGTCCTGTTCTCCCGGATGTGTCCCCTGTGGAAGGAACCAGCCTCCTTATTTACCCACTGAAAGGGTATTTGAAATAAATAACTTGTTATGCTAGGAATGAGGTTGTGATGTCTTCATTTGGAGAGAATGCTCATTAATTCACCTTGTAAGTAAGCTAGAAGAAATGACAAAAATAACTTACCATTTAATCTTCGCAGATTATATAATGGTGTACCTTTTGAATGCAGTTCAGTCTGTTTGAAAAAGGTGCCGGCAGCTATGGATGCTGGTCCTAAATGCATCTGGACGCATCTTCGGTGATGAAATGAGGCACGGTCGTCTGGAGCGCCCAGATGTGCTCCTGGCTAAAGTTAAGACTGTCGCCTGATGTGATGCTGTGCTGTGCATAGCTGTAGGTCACAGCTCAGTGCTGTATTTTTATGCCTGTAGAGCTCTAAAAATAACATGCTGCTTTTATTCTTCAGCTGTAACTTTCAGGCCGTTTAAAAGCCAGGTCATTATCCCCTCTAATGAAAGCAGGAAAAATAGATCAGACTTGACTCTTTGCAAAAAAAAAAATACATCTGAGAAAGCTTGTTGTACTTGAGCAAAATAGGCAAAGAATGCTGACATCAGTCATGTGTGAAATATTTAGCAAATGTTACATTCTGTACTCATTTTGTTTTTCTTGCTAAATAGTACTTAAATTTGTTTAAGTTGATATACTACAGTAAATTATAAACACTTAAATAGGTAACTTTAAAATATACTTCGGAATCTCTTTAAAAACAGTGATAAGGCAATAATAGGTCAAGGTCAGAAAAAAAGAGACTAAGAACGTATGAAGTTCAGAATAAAATCTTAGAATTCATTATAGAAAATCATTTTGGCATTTTGAAGCTGAAGGTGAAACACTTATGCTTATTACTGTTTGGGAGAGCGCTGATATGGAATGGTCTTCTGTTTCTAGTCAAGTGGTGCTTGTCTCTTGCTAAAGAGTTGACAGGGTATATAAATGGTCGTCTGCTCGCTGGTTCTTTGTTAAATGACCACCCTACGTACTGGCCTTTCCTTTTATCATGTGTGTTGCTTCCATTGCTTTTTCCTTCAGATGAGCTGAGAAGAGTAGATGTTTAAATCAGACCTGCAGTCGTGCACAATCATGAGTGATGTGTGTGAGTACCCTGTGGTTTGTATCACTGATCCCTTAGAAAAAGCCAGATGTCAGGGCTCATTATCTTCAACGAGAAGGTTTTCACATTCTATTGTGTATGGTACCACGAGAAGTAAAGGACTCAAGATTATCATGACAGAAATGTCCTACCAATTTTTCTAATAAAATTAAAATGAATCCTCCCACTTCCTTTAAGTAACTTTCTTGTTACTGCTTTTATTTTTTTTTTCCTTCTGAAATGGTAACAGCAATATTAGACTATATCGACTGTGGACCATGAGCCGCATCTTCCTTCAGGGCCTCTGCGGTGTGGCACCCCTGCCCTCCACTTGGCCCTCTCCAACTCCACCCCAGGCCCGATGGCTTTGCTTGCGGTGCTCGTTTCTGACCCTTCGGCTTTGGTTAAAGCGGCTCTGTCTTCTGAAAGGCTTAGTCTTTCTCTTCTTTGTGTATCCACATTTTAATTCTCTTTTTAGGGCCCAGCTCAAATACCAACTAATTTTTTTCTTTTGTCTGAGGGAAAACATCGACATTGTTTTTCTTGGCCTTGCTACCCCTTTGAACTCTGGCTTTATTTCTCTTTACGGTTGAATTTATAGAAAGGCGGAGCTGTGTTCTTCTTTCCTCTTATTGCCCCCTGTTCCTTATCCTTTCAGATGAGAGTCTGCTCTGTCCTCTTCTGGGGTTGCTTGCTTTCAGTCAGTCAGCAGACACGTATTGAGTGTCTGCATGGGCAGGATACTGGTTAGGGGCTGGGGATGCAGCAGTGAACCAGATGGACATAGTATAGTCTCTGCCCTCAAGGATCCAGCCTTCCAGTGGGAATACAAAACAAGTCAGGAATCATTCAGTAGGGTAATTATAGATTGTTGTGTGTTATTTAATCAACCTGAGGCCTCCTTCAGATCTGCAGGCAGGGAAGCCCTTTCTGGGTGGGAGGACATCCTTAGAGCTGAGATTTGAAGAGGAGCAATGATCTAGCCATGCAAAGAGCCTCTTGAAGGTAATCTGCTTTCTCTGCCTGACCTATTTAACACTTAGCTTGCCATTGAGACTTTGCTCAACTCTGTCCTTCACGGAGCTTTTCTTTCTACCTCAGCTCACGTTGAGTGTACCTTCCTTTGAACCCCTTATTTGTGTAAAACATTTTCTCACATTTTGTGTGTGATGCTTGTATTTATTACACGTTTTATCTTTATTTCTCCTATCTCCTTAGATTGTTAGATTGAAGTAGAGACTAAATATCATTCTCTGATTACAGTATTTCCCCTACTACCGTGTAGATAGGGAACATAAATATTTGTAGATAAGGTAAGGAAGTACCTTTTTTGTTAATCCTTCCTGTTTTATCAGAGTATAAACAGATTAACGTTGGATTTTTTTTAAATCATCTGAGGAGTTTATTATAAATTCAGATGAACTAGATTTTATTCCTCGATGTAGTAGATACCAGGATCTCCCAGGCATTTCTCTTTAAATAAGGCCCCTGGATGATTTGATGCCTGTCTTCAGGATCACAGGTGAAGAACATTGACATGGAAACTAAGAATGTGCCCTGTGGGGTTTTTTTTCCTTCCTTTTTTTAAATTGTACTTTAGATGAAGATTACAGAGCGAATTAGTTTCTCATTAAACAATTAATACACATATTGTTTTGTGATATTGGTTGCCAACCCCATGACTTGTCACTACTCTCCCCTTCTGGACCTTGGATTCCCCATTAGGAGCTCTCCTGTCCCCTCCTGCCTTCTTGCCCTTGACCGTGGGTTGGTGTGCCCATTTAGTCTCGTTTGTTTTGTGGGCCTAACATTGGATTTTCTTCATCCAGCATTTTAGTATGGTGAATAAATGGGCTGTTTCTAATGAATTTCAACCTCATTACACTAGTTTTTCCTGGATGACAGAGCCTAAACTATTAAAGAATTAGGTCATTTTCTTTTTGGTCATTGTCATGATTTTCTTGGATGCATCTTGTTGGCTGAATAGTATAACATTTTATAAGACTAAAAGTGAATAGGGCCACATCTTTCATTGTGTGTGTGTAAGGATTTAAGATGTGTAAGGAAGTACATAAGAAGATAAGTCTGGAAAAGAATGTTAGGACAAAATTATGGAGCCTAAGGACAAGCTAAGGGGCCTGGCACAACTTAGGCCCTGACTCTTTACGTATTACAGTTGGGACCTCGTAGGGTATTCAACAGCGTTTGATTGCAGTTAGAGGAAGGTTTGTTTTTCAGTGTGGGGGGACCAGTAGCCTTCTCTTTTTAATCCCTTTGCCACGGAATTAAAAGTTCTGGATTGGTGGTTTGTTTTTTTTTTTTTTTGGCTATTAAGGATGCAGTTAGTATTTGAGGAGAAACTGCTGTTTAATTTATTTTCTCAATATTATTTCCTCTTTAAAAATACTTTAATTAAAATGCATTTACTTTTTGAAGTTAAGAATCATATTTCTGTTGAGTTGTTCATATCTTGAGGATTCTTATGTACTCCTTTGTTATGTGCTGCAGATGTTTTCTTTCAAGAGACCACTGTTCTTGCTCCCTGACCTTTAGAGAAACATTAATCATGAGTTTAGATTACAGTTTAGTTACATTTATCAGTATTGGCTTTTACTTTTTGTGCTCTCATTTAAGGAAGCCATCTCTACTCCTAAGTTATCAAACATATAATAATATTAGTTTTATAGGCTTAAAAAAAGTACTTAGGTTTTGTTTGGAATTGATTTGAGATTGATACGAGGTGTAGGGATCAGACTTTTTTTTTCCCTACCAAATTAGATAGCCAATATCCAAAGTAAGTAGTCATTGCTCCAGCCAGGAGATTTTCCTGGTGTTCCGTATGCTGAGTAATTTTGGTGTGTATCCTGGACTTTTTGAATATTATGGGGCTCTGGGTCTTGCTTAAATCCTATGGAAAATGTTGATTTTTTTTGTATTAGCAGGCAGTTGACCAAGTTGTGTTCAGGCTACAGGTTCCAGCCTGTCTTTTGTGGCTTGTGGTTTCAATATCAGTTCAGTTTTCAAAGCCTTTGCAGTGCTGTTTGGATCTGCCCATAGTTAACAATGTGTTTGGCAGGCTGTTTAGGGCCAAGTCTGTGCATGCGCAGCTGAGGGCTGAGCTCAGGAGTCCACAGACAACTTTATGGGGTCTGCTTCCTAAGTTCCTTCCTTCCTGGCTGCGACCTCTTGGGTGCTTTCTGATGCTCTGGGGCTCCCTCTTGTAGTTACCTGGCCAAAAAGCTGAGGCTTTATTTATCTTTCTCTGCAGTGCACTTCTACAACTGTATCTGACTGCATCTATGTCCAGGGCCAAGTTCTGGGACGACAGAGGCAGAAACAAGCAGTGAAGGCTTGCCTGCCCTCCTGAAGCCACAGCTCCTCCTATGGGAGAAGCCGTTCTCTTCCTCAGAGTTTCAGGCTCCTGATGGCCCCCGGTGCTGCTGCTGCCTTTGCCACAGTTTTGCTTGTGGGCTAGGGTATGAGAATGGAGAAAAGAAAAATAAACACTGGGGCTTGCCCCTACTGGAGCGATAGTAGACGGCTTTCCTCCTCCCCGACGGAGGACCCGAGGACTTCTCCTGGAGCTCTGTCTGCAGGGCCCACTTCTGGGTTTGGACTGTGTGGAGTTCAGGTCAGGGGACACCAGAACAAAAAAGGGTAAACTCACCACTGGCTTGGTGGTGCTTTAAATCTTGGTGGTCTTTGCCAGTCTGCCTTTCACATTCACTTTTCAACCTCACTAAAGTGTTGTAAAAAGCTGCTCAGGCAGAAACCCTGGTTTTGCAGTGGTTAAGAGCTGTGGCTGCTAACCAGAAGGTCGGTGGTTTGAATCCACCAGGTACTCCTTGGAAACCCTGGGGGGCAGTTCTACTCCATCCTGTAGGGTCGCTATGAGTCGGAATCGACTCAGTGGCAACAGGTTTGTTTTCGTTTTTAGCTGCTCAGGTATCTATCCTGGGTTTGCAGCCCCCTTCTATGGGAGACATGGCGTGCAGTGGACTTACTTGATCTTCCCTGAACCTGAACCTCAGACTCATCCTTGACCGTTCTTTTTCCATACCCCAGTTCTAATGTCAGCTTATTCGATGGGCTGTGCACTTCACTGCTGCCACTTTTGTCTTTGGCCTTGATGATTGCACTCATCTGTTACTTGGCTCCTGCTTCTGCTGTCTGCCTTCCCCTCTCCTGCTCTTTTTCACATGACAGAGCGGTCCTAAGGGAGTCAGATAGCATTCTTTCTCTGCTCAAAACCCGTCTCACTCAGAGCAAAAGTCAGACATTCTTTAATGGCCCCTACCCTTCCCCGGCCCTTCTGGCTGCCTCTGTCTCCTCCCAGCTCCTTGCTGGCGCCCTTTGCAGGAGCCACACCAGCCTCTCTACTCTTCCTTGAACTTGCCTGGCACCTCCTGCCTCAGGGTTTTGCGTTTCTATTTCTTGGTCATGAACGCTTTTCCCTTGAACAGCTGCTCCACTTCTTCAGATTTGTACTTGAATGTCACCTTGTCACTTGTTTAATGTTGCAGCCCCCTCGCCCCATTTCTATCCCTGGCTTTATTTTCCTCTATGCACTTGCCACTGTCCAAAATACTGTCTACTTCCTTACTTCATTTCTCTTCCCCAGCTAGCCTGTAAGCTCCAGGAGGGCAATGTGTTTGCTAACTAGTTCATCTCCAGTGCTTAGAATGGTGCCAGGCATGGAGTCAGACCACACTCACTTATTTGTTGACTGAGTTAACAAGCAACCATCAAGCAAACATTAATGAAAAGAATGATGACATAGTTAACATCAGGCAAAAATAGACTTTAATACAAAAAGCATTTTATTTAGCCATAAAGAAAAATGGAGTTTTGATACGTGCATTGACTTGGATGAACCTTGAAAACATTATGCTGAGTGAAATAAGTCAGATACAAAGGGACAAATATTGTATAATCTCATTTATATGAAATATCTAGAATAGGCAAATATATAGAGACGAAAGTTTACTAATGGTTTCCAGGGTGGACCCATAAGAAACATCATGATAAATGGAGAAAGTATTGAAGTTGCCAAGGATTTCATTTTACTTGGATCTACAATCAATGTCCATGGAAGCAGCAGTCAAGAAATCAAACAACGTATTACGTTGGGAAAATCTGCTCCAAAAGACCTTTTTAAAGTGTTAAAAAGCAAAGAGGTCACTTTGAGGACTAAAGTGTGCCTGATCCAAGCCATGGTGTTTTCAATTGCCTCATATACATGCAAAAGCTGGGCAGTGAATAAGACTGAGGAAGGGTTGATGCTTTTAAATTATGGTGTTGGCAAAGAATATTGAATATATCATGGACTGCCAGAAGAAAGAACAAATCTGTGTTGAAAGAAGTATAGCCAGAATGCGCATTAGAAGCAAGAATGACAAGACTTAATCTCACGTTCTTTGGACATGTTACCAGGAGGGACCAGTCACTGGAGAAGGACATCATGCTAGGTAAAGTAGAGGGTCAGCAAAAGAGATGAAGACACTTAACGAGATGGATTGACACAATGGCTTCAACAGTGAGCTCAAATGTAGCAACGATTGTGAGGATGGCCCAGGACCGGGCAATGTTTCATTCTGTTGTATGTGGGGTCGCTATGAGTTGGAACTGACTCTACGGCGCTTAACAACACCAACAACAGGGATGGGAGGGAGGGGAAAAAGGGAGTGGCTGCTGAAGGGACACTGCTTAAGGGGGATGAAAAAATTGGAAATACCTAGTGCTGATGGTCGTGCAGCACAGTGATGTAATTAAGCTCACTGAATTTTACACGTAAAAACGGTTGAAATGGCAAACGTTATATATATTTTACCACAATAAAATTTTTTAAAATGCAGTTTATTAAAGTAAGTTAAATTTTAAGGATCGGTATCATAAAGCCTTTTCTCTTACAACAATGCATTTAAGTTAGACATTGATAAAAATTAATGTATCAATTGTAATAGCATATAATACATATCATACTGCAGTTGCGTTTTTTCAGTTAATGTTTGGGCCATCTTTATTTGCTATCATGAATACAGGCATGGCATTCTGTTAAGATGCTACGTAATTGACCATTTTCCTGATATGCCATAGTGTAGCTTGTCCCTCTCCTGTTGGCCTTTTTTTTTCCCCCAGATTTTCAGTATTATAAAAACCCAAACCTGTTGCTGTCAAGTTGATTCCGACTCATAGCGACCCTGTAGGACTGAGTAGAACTGCCCCATAAGGTTTCCAAGGCTGTAATCTTTATGGAAGCAGACTGCCTCATCTTTCTCCTGTGGAGTGGCTGGTGGGTTCGAACTGCTGACCTTTTGGTTAGCAGCTGAGCACTTAACTAGTGTGTCACAAGGGCTTGTTTTCACTGTTAGAAATATTGTGGAAAAGTCCTCAATCTCCCTGGAGACCTTTACGCCCTTAGCATATTTTGTCTTTTCTCCGTATCACTGATCGGCGTCTTAAGTGCATGTTATGTTTCTTCACTAGAACGAAAGCTTCTCGGGGGCAAGGGCTTTGCTCTGTGTACTGCTCCACTCGGGTGTGTACAGCAGGCCTCGCGCCTGACAGCTGCTCCATTCGGGTGTCTACAGCAGTCCTCGCCCCTGACAGCTGCTCCACTCAGGTGCCTACAGCAGTCCTCGCCCGTGACAGCTGCTCCACTCGGGTGTCTGCAGTGGGCCTCGCTCCTGACAGCTGCTTCACTCGAGTGTGTACAGCCGGCTTCGCCCCTGACAGCTGCTCCACTTGGGTGTCTGCAGGAGGCCTCACCTGTGGCAGCTCCCCATCAGTATTTGCTGAGTGAATGAAGGCTTCAGTGCACGTCTTTGTACACTATTCCTTGTTCATGTGTTGTAGATATTTCTCTAAGGAAGATACTGAGAAAAGTGTAGGAGATGTATGTTTTAAATTTTAATGGGTACTAGCAGATTGCCTTTCAGAATAAGTGTTCATATCCACATACCCACCCCAGCCCCTTAGTAAGCTAAGACTATTTGCTTCCCTATACTCTTACCAGTACTTGTCAGACCTTTTTATTTTTGCCATTTCTATGGGTGAAATAATGTTTTCATTTGCATTTACCTGGAAACTGTGTATTTGAACGTTTTTTCATTTGTTTATTGACCGTTTGCATTTTTTTCTCCCATAACTTAATTTAAAAGTAACTATTCAAGAATTGGGTCACTGTGAGTCGAAAATCAACTCTACGACACCAACAACAAGTTCAAGAATGCTTCTATTATATGTGGGTTTCTTGGCTTTTTGGAAGTAGGATGCTAATTTTTGATATTCTTTGCAGGGCACTCAACCAAAAGAGCTCAGAAGTGGAGTATATTAACAAATACAGACAGCTGGAAGCACAAGAATTTGATATGTATGGTAGTGCTCATCCAAACAGCGGACCAGGTGAGCAGGCCTCTCAGTGTCGCAGAATGTGTTGACATGCTGAAACATCCATTCTTCAAAGTCTTTGAGAACTGCAGTGATTCGGTCAGATCAGAAATCCATACTGCCTGTTAGTTCAGGATTTTTGGGAGAGTACATGGTGGGTTATACAAAGCTCATTTTTTCCTATCTTATAGTTCCTGAAAAGTCTGTTCCTTGGAAGACTAGTAGCCCCTTATCTACTGTTACTCAAAACTACTTTAAATTTTTATTTAAAAAATTATAGATTTTTGTTTAATAATCATATTACAACAAAATATTAAACAATGCAGAAGTGTATAAAATGAAAAGCAAGAAGTCTTTCTTAAATGCCCCCTTCCCAAGGGTACAAGTATTGAGAGTTTGAAGTAAGTAGCTACTTTCTGTGAGTATGAAGGTTCTTTTTCTGAGCAAAATATGTTATTAGCATCAGGCCCAATTCATGATAGAAAGTTGCCTGTTGAGTTTTTGCTTTATGAAAGGTCATCACAAACTTCCTACCAATTCAACCAAGAAGCGCTGGCCCTGTGCTTCACCCTGTGTATCTATGCTCAGATTTAGGGAGGGAAGTTCGGGTTAAAGTAACATTTTCCTTTTCTCTTTTGTTGTTGTTATTGTTGGGTGCCATCAAGTTGATTTTCAACTCACAGCATCACCACGTAACAGAGTAGAACTGCCCCGTAGGGTTTTCTAGACTGTAATCTTTAGTTTGGTTTTAGTTTAGTTTAGTTTAGTTTAGTTTGGTTTTTAAGGAGCCCTGGTGTGGCAGTGGTTAAGCACTTGGTAGCTAACTGAAAGGTTAGTGGTTCAAACCTACCAGTTACTTGCAGGAGAAGAGATATGGCAGTCTGCTTCCGTAAAGATTACAGCCTTGTAAATCCTATGGGGCAGTTCTGCACAATCCTGTAGGATTGCTATGAGTTGGAATTGACTCATTGGCGATCAGTTTGGTTTTGGTTTAATCTTTACAGGAGCATATCTCCAGGTCTTTCACCCACGGAGCTGCTGGGTGACTTCATACTGGCAACCTTACAGTTAGCAGCCAAGCACTTAACCATTGCACCACCAGGTCTCCTTTTTCTCTTTTAAACTTTTTAATAATTGTGAGATACAGTCCATACATACCAGTACATTAATCTTTATCCTTCTTGGGATTTACTTGGGCTTTACATTGGTATCTTTCATCATTTCTGGAAAATTCTGAGCCATTATCTATGCCCTGCTCTGTCATTTCCACCACTTATCTGTCAGTTTGTTGTACTGTGATAGTTTGGATGTTGCTGTGATGCTGGATGCTATGCCACCAGTATTTCGAATACCAGCAGAGTCACTCAGGGTGAACAGGTTTCAGTGGGACTTCTAGACTAAGACAGACTAGGAAGAAGGACCTGCCGATCTGCTTCTAAAAAAAAAAAAATTGGCCAGTGAAAACCTTATGGATAACAGTGAAACATTGTCTGATATGGTGCCAGAAGAAGAGCCCCTCAGGTTGGAAGGCACTCAAGACTGGGGAAGAGCTACCTCTTTAAAGTGGAGTTGGCCTTAATGACGTAGATGGAGTAAAGCTTTCAGGACTTTCATTTGCTGATGTGGCATGACTCAAAATGAGAGGAAACAGCTGCAAACATGTATTAATAATCAGAATGTGGAATGTGCGAAGTATCATTCAAGAAAATTGGAAGCCGTCAAAAATGAAGTGGAACGCTTGAAGATCGATATCCTAGGCATTAGTGAACTGAAATGAACTGGTATTGGCTGTTTTGCCTAGGACAGTCATATAGTCTTCTGTTCTGGGAATGACAAATTGAAGAGGAGTGGCATTGCATTCATCATCAAAAAGAACATTTCAAGATCTATCCTGAAGTACAACACTGTCAGTAATAGGATAATATCCATATGCCTACAAGGAAGACCGGTTAACATGACTGTTATTCAAATTTACCCACCAACCACTAATGCCATAGATGAAGAAATTGAAGATTTTTACCAACTTCTGCAGTCTAAAGTTGATCAAATGTGCAGTCAAGATGCATTGATAATTACTGGTGATTGGAATGTGAAAGTTGGAAACAAAGAAGGATCAGTAATTGGAAAATATGACTTTGGTGATAGAAATGATGCCAGAGATGGCATGATAGAATTTTACAAGACCAATGACTTATTCATTGCAAATACCTTTCTTCCCAACATTAACGACGACTATACACGTGGACCTTGCTGGGTGGAATACACAGGAATCAAATTGACTACATCTATGGAGAGAGATGATGGAGAAGCTCAATATCATCAGTCAGAACAAAGCCAGGGGCCAAAAGTGGAACAGACCATCAATTGCTCATATGCAAGTTCAAGTTGAAGCTGAAAAAAATTAAAACACATTGATGAGAGCCAAAATAAGACCTTGAGTGTATCTGACCTAGAGACCATCTCAAGAACTAATTCAGTGTATTGAACACTAATGACTAAAGACCAGACAAGTTGTGGAATGACATCAAGGACATCATACATGAAGAAAGCAAGAGGCCATTAAAAAGACAGGAAAGAAAGAGAAAACCCAAATGGATGTCAGAATAGACTCTGAAACTTGCTCTTGAATGTAGAGTAGCTAAAGGGAATGGAAGAAATGATCAAGTAAAAGAGCTGAACAGAAGATTTCAAAGGGTGGCTCGAGAAGACAGAGTAAAATGTTATAATGAAATGTATAAAGACCTGGAGTTAGAAACCCAAAATGAAGCATACCCTTGGCATTTCTCAAGCTGAAAGAACTGAAGAAAATGTTCAAGCCTTGAGTTGCAATATTGTGAAGGATTCTGTGGGCAAAGTATTTAATGATGCAGCAAGCATCAAAAGAAGATAGAAGGAATATACAGAGTCACTATACCAAAAAGAATTGGTTGAAGTTCAGCCATTTCAGGAGGCAGCATATGATCAAGAACTGATGGTACTGAAGGAAGAAGTCCAAGCTGCACGGAAGGCATTGGCGAAAACAAGGCTCCAGGAACTGACAATACCAATAGAGATGTTTGAACAAACAAATGCAGCACTGGAATCACTTGCTCATCTATGCCAAGAAATTTGGAAGAGAGTTACCTGGGCAACTGACTGGAAGAGATCCATATTTGTGTCCATTCCAAAGAAAGGGATCCATCAGAATGCAGAAATTACCGAACAATGTCATTAACATCACACACAAGTAAAATTTGGCTGAAGATAATTCAAAAACAGTTGCAGCAGTACATCAACAGGGAACTGCCAGAAATTCCAGCTGGATTCAGAAGAGAACGTGGAATAAGGGATGTCATTGCCGATGTCAGATGGATCTTCGATGAAGGCAGAGAATACTAGAAAGATGTTTACCTGTATTTTATTGATTATGCAAAGGCATTTGACTGTGTGGATCATAACAAATTATGGATAACATTGCAAAGAACGTGAATTCTAGAATACTTAATTGTTTATCCAGAACCTGTACATAGACCAAGAGACAGTCGTTTGAACTGAACAAAGGAGTACCGCATAGTTTAAAGTCAGGAAAGGCGTACATCAGGGTTGTGTCTGTTCACCATACTTATTCAATCTGTATGATGAGCACATAATCCAAGAAGCTGGACTATTTGAAGAAGAATGTGGTATCAGGATTAGAGGAAGACTCATTAACAACCTGCCATATGCTGATGACACAACCTTGCTTGCTGAAAGCAAAGACGACTTGAAGCACTTACTGATGTAGGTCAAAGACTACAGCCTTCAGTATGGATTATACCTCAACATAAAGAAAACAAAAATCCTCACAACTGGACCAGTAAGCAACATCATGATCAAATGGAGAAAAGATTGAAGTTGTCAAGGAATTCATTTACTTGGATCCACAATCAGTACCCACAGAAACAGCAGTCAAGAAATTAAATGACGTATTGCGTTGGGCAAATATGCTGCAAGGACCCTTTTAAAGTGTTAGAAAGCAGAGATGTCACTCTGAGGACTAAGGTGCCCCTGCCCCAAGCTGTGATTTTTTTAATCATCTCATTTGCACGTGAAGGCTCAACAGCCAATAGGGAAGACCGAGGAAGAACTGATGCCTGTGAATTACGGTGTTGGTGAAGAATAGTGACTGTACCATGGACTGCCAGAAGAAGGAACAAATCTGTCTTAGAAAAAGCACAGCCAGAGTGCTCCTTAGAAGTGAGGGTGACGAGACTTTCCTCAGGTACTTTGGACTTGTTATCAGAACAGAGCAGCCCCTGGAGAAGGACATCATGCTTGATAAAGCAGAGGATCAGTGAAAAAGAGGCAGACCCTCAGTGAGATGGCTGGAACAATGGCCTCAAACATAGCAGTGATTGTGAGGATGGTGCAGGACTGGGCGGTGTTTCGTTCTGTTGTACGGAGGGTCACTATGAATTGGAACCAACTTGACGGCACCTAACAGCAACAACAACTGTCTCATTTACTTTCTTTTTTTGTCACTGTGCTGTTTTCAGGGAGCTCTGGTGGCATAATCATTAAGTACTAGGCTGCTAAGTTAAGGGTAAGTGTTTTGAACCGACCGGCGGCTCCATGGGTGAAAAGACCTGGTGATCTGCCCTCGTGATAATAGGGTTGCTATGCTTTGTCATATACGGTCACTTTGAGTTGAAATCCACTTGATGGCACACAACAACAGCAGTGCTGTATTCTAGTTAATTTCTCATTATTTATCTTTTGCCCTAAGAGAAAAGCAGCTTTGAGTTTTTGCCTTCCTTCCTATGTTCTTGCCTTATTATAGATTCTAGAGTTGGACGTGGCCTTTCCTCACTATCTCATCAACCCTCCAGTGCTTTTAAGAAGATGTTTGTATATTTCATCTAGCAATTCTGGTTGCCCTCATGGGGAGGATTTGACTGAATATCCCAGTACATTCTTACCAGTGTGATATAGTTCAAAATACATGCATTCTTGGATCCAATCATTTTACTTAAGCTAAGATGAGAACACAGTTGTGTATGAGAATGCTTGTTCCGTCTTTGCTTATCTGTGGGAAGCATCAGAAGTCTCTCAGCTGTCCATCAGTTGAAGGTTGGTGACTTTATCGGTAGGCTGGAGTACTATGTAGCTCTAATAAAAGTATGAAATAGCTGTGTGTGTTATTGTGGAAAGATGCCCATGATCTAATATTTCCACTTGGGGGAACATTTTAGTTAGTTTACAGATGACTGTGTGTGATGTCATCCTTCCTCTTTCAGCCATGTCCTGGCCCTGGGATGCATGCAGACCCTACGCACACCATCCACTGGCCTGGAGCATGCCACATGTGCTCCCACTGTTGAGGTGTAGCTAGACACGAGTGGACTCCTGTGATTCAGAGTGCCTGCTCTTGTAACCTTTGATTTCGATTCAGATGCGAAACTACCCTTTGCTTTTTCTGTCCATGACATGCTAATGTGTTTGAGGGCCTTCATTAGGTGGTCCTGTGCACTCCAGCTCCAGCCACACGCAGAGGACTCACTCAGCCACTAATCCTCATAGAGGTGTGTGCCGGGGAGGCAGTGAGAGTGTGGTGAGTCAACATGTCATGGGCCTCCTCTCACAGGGATTATAGCTTCATCGTGTAGATACACAAATACATGCTTTTAGGGATAAATGTCAGAAAGAGAGTTCTGTGAGTGCATATGGCAAGGGCTTCTGACCTGGGCTGGGGTGTCAGGAAAGTAACGCTTGGCCTTAGAGCTGAAGGGTGACTAGAACTTAACCTGGGAAGGGTAGATGGCAGGGTGGAGTGACAGTGTTTGCAGAGGGCCTGGGGTGGGAGAAAGGCCCTGAAAGAAGGTCAGTATTGCTGGGAATAGAGTGGGTGTGGGCGGACCTGGGCACGGTCCATCGTTGTGGTCAGCTGAATAACAGCCCCCAAACATGTCCACGTCCTGATTCCCAGAACCTGCGGTTATGTCACCTTATATGGTAAAAGGGACTTTACAGGTGTGATTAAGTTAAGGGTCTTGAAATGGGAACATGATCCTGAATTATCTGGGTGGGCCCAGTGTAATCACAAGGGTGCTTAGAAGAGGGAGGCAAGAGAGTTAGAGGAGGAGATGTGACAGTGGAAGCAGAGGTTGGAAGGATACGAGGAGAAGGGGTCCTGAGCCAAGGAATGCAGATGGCCTCCAGCTGGAAAAGGCAAGAAACGATTCTCCCCTGGAGCCTCCAGAAGTCATCAGTCCTGCTGACCCCTTGGCCTTAGGCCAGTGAGACTGATTGTAGGCTTCTGACTTCCAGAACTATGAGAGAATAAATGTGTGTTGTTTTAAGCGACTAAGTTTGTGTGAATTTGTTACAGCAGCAACAGGAAATCAATACCATTATCTTGGACGAAGCTGGATGAGATGGAGGCTTCAGCAGTGACATGGCCTTGTGGGCCAAACCAAGGGTTTTGGTCTGAATGCGCAGAGCAGCGCAAAGCTTCTGGAGGTTTCAGGGTTTCTTGGGATGAGTGTGAAGGGAGGAGGGGATGTCATGTGACGAGATTTGTGTTTTGAAAAGAACACTGTAGTCATCTTGTAGGGAATGGGTTGGAGGGGGCCACAGGATGTTGCCTTACTGCAGGCGAGACTCGGTGGTGGCTCTGACAAGAGTGAGCAGTAGAGATGGAGGCTGCTGAAGGGTAGGGTGGACAGGATTTGGTGATGTGGATGTGGAGGGCACGGGAGGAGGGGGCCAGAAAGGACTTGGAGGTCCTGCCCCACGTTCTGAAGTGCTTTGGAGTCTTGAAGAAGAGAGCAGGTTTAACATGTACGTCTTTCTCTCTCTGTCTCTGTGTGTGTGTGTGTGTGTGTGTGTGTGTGTGTGTGAGAGAGAGAGACTCAACACCTCTTCCTCGCATCCTTCCAACCTCTGCTTCCGTTGTCACATCTCCTCTGACTCTGACCCTCCTGCCTCCCTCTTACAAGGACCCTTGTGATTACACTGGGCCTACCCAGCTAACAGGCACGTATATATTTCTACTCTATGTCTATTTATATTAAAAGCTGTAAGTTTACACTGATATCTCTAAGTTTAGTCCAGCACCACAGGTTTCAGCATGAACATTGTTATATCCAATTATAAAACAACTTTGATGCAAAATGCTTTTGATTTTGGTATGACACATGTTGTTTCATTTATATAACTGTTTTAAAAAATTGTTTCTAAATAGAAGTCCAAGAACACATGTTCAGTGAATTTCTGTATATTACATTAGGGTCATTTTATATGGTTAAAGGTAAAATTGAGATTTACTTTCCTGACAAATGAAATCTTCCCTGACAGCTTGAGCCTGGTTCCAGGTTGTTAACTCCTGCAGGGATTCTCTTGCTTGCTATGATGGTTCTGAATTTGTCCTAGCAGAGTGTCTTTAGGTTGTGATTAAATTCCACATACTACTTCTTTTTCAGTCTGGTGATATTTTTAGTAGTTGTTTTCATCCCTCTGTAGCTTTTAGTCTGGTTTTAAGGGAATGGCCCTTGTAGAATGTATAATAACTGGAAAAAGGGGATACTAATCTCCCTTCAAGCTGAATTTATATTTGGAATACCATCGCATACCTGGAGAAAAGTGATATGTAATTAGCTATTTTGAAGATTTAATTTTATGGTTGAATCAGTAATATAGTAATTAAACTTATTTTCTGTAATGTACATTTTCTTTCAAGATAAATGTTTTTATGTTCTTCATATGAGCTGACATAATACTAGTTGAAAATCCATTATACATATACACAGATAAGTATTTTTTATTGTTGCAAAATATATATATATATATGTAAACATTTTCCATTTCAACCATTTTCATTTGTATAGTTCAGTGACATTAATTATGCAGAGTCATCGCCCATTATCCGTTTTCACAAATGTTTTGCCACTCTTCATAGAAACTCAGTATTCTTTTAGCAGTAACTCCCTGTTTCCCCCTCATAAACTCCCATTTCTCCCTCATGAACTTTGGTCTCTGTGCATTTGCCTGTTCTGAGTATTTCATGTAACTGGGATCCTACAATATTTGTCCTTTTGTGATTGACTTATTTCACCCAGCATGATGTTTTCAAGGCTCATCCATGCCGTAGCATGTATCAGAGCTGCATTTCTCTTTATGGCTGAGTACTATTCCATTAAGAAGCCTTGGTGGCACAGTGGTTAAGCACTTGGTTGGCAGTCTGAACCCACCAGGTGCTCTGTGGGAGAAAGATGTGGCAGTCTACTTCTGGAAAGATTTACAGCATTGGAAGTCCTGTGGAGCGGTTACGCTCTGTCTGTCCTAAAGGGTTGCTGCTATGGGTTGGGATTAATTTGACAGCACACAACAACAACAGTGCCCTATTCTGGTTAGTTTTCCATTGTATTTACGAACCACATTCCATCGATCCATTTTGTTGATGGACACTGGTTGTTTCCACCTTTTTGCTGTTGTGAATAGTGATACAGTGAATGTTGGTGTATACATTTCTTTTTGCATTACTGCTTTCAGCTCTTCTGGGTGGAAGCTAGGAGTGGGATTGCTGGGTCAGGTGATAATTCTATGTTCAATTTTTTGAGGAACGGTCGTACCGTTTTCCACAGTTGCCGCACTATTGTACCTTCCCACCAGCAATGGGTGAGGGTTCCATTTTCTCCACATCTTGCCAGTACTTGTTATTTTCCCTTTTTCTGATAATAGCCATCGTAGTGCTGTCTCACTGAGGTTTTGATGTGCATCTCCCCAGTGACTAAGGATGATGTTCGTCTTTTCATGTGTAAAATCCGTTATACATTTTCTGGAACCCTTGACTGCGGAGCTTGTTGGGTTTTATGTTTAGCTGATGGTGATACAGTGGGGTGGTGAAGATAAACTCGCCATGTTTATGGCTTCTAGTTTTTTCCAGTTCGTGTACAGCACTTTAATGTGAATGACCTAGGATAAAGAGATAATGGAAAAATAAAAATATCATTTTTGAGGTTGAGACATTGTTCATGTCACTGGATTTCACTTTGCGAAATGTAGTTGGCTGATTTTGGCGTACATTAATCCATTTTCTTGCCTGCAGTACTCAACCGTGATGCTTCTCCTGGTCCTGTCCCTTTGTTTTGTTGCTAATGTGCAGACGGAAGGACCGTGGAAGGACCGTGGAGCGTGAAGGCCCTGCTGCCTGGCTCCCTGCCCTCCCTGCGGCGGCGTGTATAGTGACAGCGGCGGGCCTCGGCCTGCGCGGGGCTGGCTGCAGCCAGTGACCTGAAAACGTCAGGGCGTGTTTTGTGCTACATGGAGAAAGGGCTGTGTTTCAGACAGCACACTTAGGACTTCTGGAATTTGTTTTTTGTACAATTTCTGTCTTTAAGCAACAACCTTCAAAATGCGTGTAATCAAGTAACGCAGTGCTGTCGAAGGACTGGCGGGCGGGGTTTCGCAGCACCATGAGCCAAGGCTTAAAGGCTCCTATCAAAAAATAAAACTGCTTGCTTTTCCCTCTTTCTAAAAGTCTTTGTCACCTTCTCTTCCTCTTTGGATAGCTCTTCCCTCGGCTTCTCCCTCCCTTTCTGTCCCCTTTCCTGTCCCTCCACCTCCCTGCTGTCTGGGCTCAGAGCCCCTCCTCTCAGCCTTTCCTCATCCACAAGCACCCTGCCTGTGGATCCTCATCCCTTTAGGGGGTGGGGGTGGGGGGGACTTGCCGGCATCAAGAATGGGAAGGTGTATGTTTATTTTTTCTTATTAATTTATGTATATATTATTTCAGTTCTTGCATTTATGAGTTGGCCTGGGTACCAGAGTTCCAAATAAGTGACTTTAAAATAGACTGTTGGGACCATTGGCAAGTTAGGAACTGTTTACAGGTTGGGTTTTGCTGTGACCTTCTTGGATGCAGTATGGTTAGTTTAACAGACTCTGGAGCCCTCTGGCCCAGTGGTTAAGAGCTCAGCTGCTAACGAAAAGGTCGGCAGTTGGAATCCACCATCCGCTCCTTAGAAACCCTCAGGGCAGTTCTGCCCTGTCCTGTAGGGTCACTACGAGTCGGAATCAACTTGACGGCAACGGTTTGGTTTTAGTTGAGAGAACTTCTGGAAGGAGTGAGACTAGGAACAGGTATACTGAGTGGGGAAACAGGAGGCATCTGCGATTCTCTTAAAGCCGAGAGGAGTAGTGGAAGGACAGTGAGATGTGAGAAGGGAAAGAAAGCAACTGTCTTAGAGAGCTTGGTGGTCAGTGGTGAGCGTGGTGGGAAGATCAGGAAACTGTACAGGGGAAACTAGAGGGCCTTCCCGAGTCAGTGACTGCTAGTGCCTCAGGAAGAACCTGATCCACAGAGAAACCACTTTTGCTTTGAGAGATTATAACCGTCTGGCTGGCTCCTCTGTTCTTAAAATTGAGAACAAGTACCGCACACTGTGATTGAAATATAGGAAAATAGCCGTGTTTCAATTATATGTTACAGACCAGTTATGAAAGCGAGAACATATACAGAGAAAAAGATGCAGGCGAGCAAAAGAGAAGCTTTTAGGCAGGAGGGATGGTGGCAAAGCATGAGGGGAGGAGATGCTGGGGCAGAGAAAGGAAGGAGGAAAAGGACTGTGGGCCGGAGGAGAGGCCAAGAGGGGACGGGCTTGGCGCCGAATTTGGGAGAGACACAGGGAGGTTTAAAAGTTTATTTTGAAAGTAAAAATTTATTTCCCAATAAAAGTTTGTATCCCATGGGTTTTGATGATTTCTCAGTTTGTCAAGTGATGAGCAGGGACAGGTACCACAGAGAGAGTGGTCTGAGTATTTATGGTTGATGGGTGGCTGCTGCCTGCGTCTCCACGGGGGTACCACAGACTCAATTCAGCAGCAAGGAAAGAGCACTTAACAAACTGGAACATTCTACTGAAATGTTAAATACCTTTTTTTTTTTTTCCTGTCGGCTAATCATTTTAGTAGCATTTAATGAAGTGACGAGTAGCACATTTTACAGGCTTCTTACCTTGGGAGATAGTGCACAGGCCACCGTGTGGATGGCTGAGCAGCGCAGGGAGGGTGTTCTGAGCTATGGCGTGTAACGGGTTAACAGTAGGCTGCTGAGGGGATGTCTGATGACCCTGTTTCCATGTTAGCCTGTGGGTTATGTGTTCTTGTAGCTGGGCATGTGTACAGGTGTATGCTGTATATATAAATTAGATATAATGTCGAGTCGTTTACCTTGTCTTTTTCCAGAAAAGAAATAGCATTGAACTTGTTTGTTTTGTCTGAATCTAGGTCCCAGGGCACCGTTGGCTAAAGTAAGCAATGTGACCTGCATACCAGAGACAACTTACAAATATCCTGATTTGCCTATAAATCGATGTAAGGAAGAGGTAAAATAATTTCTGTCACAGTGTAATTTTGCCGTTTGAATAAATGTTCATGGCTCACCCTTTGGGATTTTGATCTGGGAGCTTTGCCGTGCCCTGTGAGCCTGCCTGTCACAGGCGGGCAGGTGGCTGACGCAGAGGGGAGTCTGCACGGGTCACGTGTGGGGTGTTTGTGTCAGCCATGCCATGTGTTTTTCCTTTGACGTGGGCTTCGATTTACTTTGTGTAGCATCTACCTGCATGCCCCTCCTGACACTGAGTTTGTCCCCAAGCCTTTCCTCTTTCTCCTGAAATAGCTGCAAATAAACACTTGCTCTTCCCAGCAGATCCGCTTATTTAAAGACACTCAGTGCAACTATTTTTAAGGAGCAGATAGCACGCCCTAGCCTGCCGTCCTTTCCAGGCCTCCCCTGGGTTTTCTTTATACTTCTGTTGGTTTTTTTTTTTTTTTTGGCCTGTGATTAAGCAGTTTGATATATCATTTTATTAACAATGCCAGCCAGATACATTGGTAGGATGATTACACCTCTAATGAGCTGTATGTTATTAAACGTGTTTAAAAGTAAGTATATTAAAACTGTTATTAACTATACCAGTGGGAAAAAGCAGTTATAGATAAAACAACTGTAAATGTTCCAAAATTGAATTTATATTTTTCTTCAGTTTGAATCATACATCTTTTGTAGAGTGGTGGATATACCTTATAAATTCTTAGAGGTCAGTATTCAAATTAAATTGTATTCTCTAAACCTATCACTTGCTAGAGGATAAGAGAGCTTACGTAAATTTAGGGTGGAGGTGGGGGAAGGGTGGCGGGAGGAGTCAGATTGGATGTTTGAAAATGCTGTGAGTAACCTGTAATTGGAAAAGTGCAAGTTAACTGTTTAAAAATGTGTCAGAAGCATTGTAATGAAATTCTAAGACCACTTGAGTATAATACCAGCTGTGTTTTCATGTTTCTCAATAGAATTACATGCAGATTCATTACAAAATTTGTAAATAATACAAATTTAGATTTAGCCAGAACCATAGAAATCCAATTTGGTGTTTTCATTTTTCTGAAAGAAGACATTGAGACCTAAAGAGCTGAACTACCGTGGCCTGGTTTTCCATAGCTATTTCTAGTTACTGTTGCCTAGTTGGTGGAACTGGTTTTACATGTAGTGATCACCTGCAGCCATTTTCTCTCCTTTGTGATGTTTAGATGATTAAGTAATAATTTAACTTTTAAAGATGAAAGGAAACTAAATCCCGAATGTCTCCCCAAAATAAGGTTTTTGGTACACAGGTAATATTTTCCATTGGTGTTAATTTTGAAAGAGAATTTTCTTTTTTAATTCTAGGTTATTTCTTTGATAGAAAGTAATTCTGTGGTAATTATCCACGGTGCCACGGGTAGTGGTAAAAGCACTCAACTCCCACAGTATATCTTGGATCACTACATCCAGCGTTCCACCTACTGCAACATTGTGGTTACGCAGCCCCGGAAAATCGGGGCCAGCAGCATCGCTAGGTGGATCAGTAAAGAGCGCTCCTGGACTCTGGGTGGCTTGGTGGGCTACCAGGTGAGTCTGGGAGTCAGTGTGAGCACCCCCACTTTGTTAATTTGATGTATGTGTAGAAGTTGATGATACTAAAAACGGCCTGGCTACCAAGTTGATTCCGACCCGTAGCAACCCTTATGGGACAGATTAGAACTGCCCCGTAGGGTTTCCGAGGCTGTAAATCTTTATGGAAACAGACTGCCACATCTTTCTCCCACAGAGCTACTGGTGGATTCGAACCGCCAATCTTTCTGTTAGCAATTGAGCACTTTAGCCATTGCACCACCAGAGCTCCTTGAGGTTGATGATAGTACATGCTGTTTCCTGGTAGAAGTTAAAATGAAACCAGTTGCTTATGGAGCAAAACTATGGCATCATTTAAAAAATGGTGAAACACAGTTTTTTGAAAATAGCTTTAATTTCTTTCCCCATCAAATGAGAAAGTGAGCATTTTCAGGCTCATGTATTTTAGACTTTTAATTGTACCTTTGCAATCTAGATGTCTTCATACACAATTGTTTTAACATAAAAATGATGTAGGCAGTGTGACTAGATAAGCCAAATCCTCTCCCTGCCTCTAAATAAAGGAAGAAAACATCAACTTGAGTTTTAATTTGTACCCTATATTTTTTGTGATATACAATAGCTTTTTATTCCCTTTCTTATCTCCATTATAAATGGATATAACCTTGTTTGGTAGTTAAATGGAAGCCATTTAAACCTGGAAACTCTCCTTTTTCTTTTTCTTTCCTCGATTTTAGGTAGGGTTAGAGAAAATAGCAACGGAAGACACCAAGTTAATTTATATGACAACCGGAGTCCTGCTTCAGAAAATAGTTAGTGCCAAGAGTTTAACAGAGTTCACACACGTCTTCATCGATGAAGTGAGTGCTCTTGCGTTCGAGCTGTCCTTTATAGGGGACACAGTGCCACGAAGGATGTGGGCCTAATAACTGCTCGTTCTGCTTATGAATGCTAATTTTCGTTTTTTATTCTTTGGTCTTCTAAAATACTGGTGGGAGTGCTGAAGACTATGAAAGATTCATTGTTTAGAGCAGAGTCTGCAGACTACAGCCCATGGGCCAAATCTGGCACCTATTTTTATAAATAAAATTTTTTTGGAACACAGCTTCACCCATTCATTTACATACTATTTATGACTGCTTTTGCGTTATAAACGGTAGAGCTGAGTAGTTGTGATAGAGACTGTTCTGCTTATCTGGACCTTTGCAAAGAAGGTCTGTGACCCCTTGTTTAGAGTGTTAGTGACAGACAGTTAAAAGGGCTTTAACTGTACATATATAGATATTTCCATCTAGTGCAAATCAAGGCCAGCAATGTCTTAAAAATATCAATTAGATATAAGATATTGATCTGTTTAGCTTTCTTTGAAAAACTCTAATAAAAAGTACTGTGAATCCTATCTTTGTACCTGTTTTAGCTTGTGTTCTTTATTCTTCCCTTCTCCCATACCTTCTGGACTTTTCTCAGTAAAGATGTAATATTGAATTGATTTTGTTTTTATTTTAAACGAGTTCTTCAAGGTGGGGGATGAGGGTAAAATTGTGTTTAATATTTCTTATAATTTTGGTTTGTGTTTTGCAAATTCCCTGAACTTCTGTTTATCTGGAAATGCCCTAATTTCACCATCATATTTGAGAGACAGCTTTGCTGGATATATAATTCTTGGCTGGCAGTTTTTTTCCTTCAAGGCTTTATATAGGTCTTCCTATTGCCTTCTTGCCTGCATAGTTCCTGCGGAGTAGTCTGAGTTTAGTCTTGTATACTCTCCTTTGTAGGTGACTTTTCATTTATCCCTAACCACTCTTAAAATTCTCTCTTTATCTTCGGTTTTGGCAAGTTTGATTATAATACGTCTCGGTGACTTTCTTTTGGGATCTACCTTATGTGGGGTTTGATGAGCATCTTGGATAGATCTTCTTATCTTTCACGGTATCAGGGAAGTTTTCTGCCAACAAATCTTAAACAATTCTCTCTGTATTTTCTGTTATCTTCCCCTGTTCTGGTACTCCAATCACTCATAGGTTATTCCTATTGATAGAGTCCCACATAATTCTTAGGGTTTCTTCATTTTTTTAAATCCTTTTATCTGATTTTTCCTCAAATAAGTTGATGTCAAGTGATTTATCTTCGATCTCACTAATTCTGACTTCCATTGCCTCAATTCTGCTCCTATGACTTTCTACTGAGTTGTCTAATTCTGAAATTTTCTTGTTAAATCTTCTGGATTTCTGATTACTGTCTCTCTGTGGTTTCTTGAAGCTTGTTAACTTTGTCATTGTGCTCTTCTCTAATCTTCTTAAGTTCTTCTGTTGCTTTGTCTGTGTGTTCCTTGGATCTTTCTGCGTTTTGCCTGATCTCCTTCCTGATCTCTTGACGAGTTCTGTATATTAATGTTTGTACTCTATCTCCAGTAATTCCAAGAATTCTCTTCCTCTGGAAAATTTCTTGATTCTTTATTTTAGTGGCTTGCTGAAGCCATCATGGTCTGCTTCTTCATGTGATTTGATATTGACTATTGTCTCCAAGCCATCGATAAGTTATTACATTTATTTATTTTATGTTTTCTTACTGTGTCCTAGCTTCTTGTTTTGTTTTGTTTTGTTTTGATATGCCCAGATAGGCTGCTCGTGTGAGCCAGTTTGATTATTGGCACCTTTGAAGCTCTAACATCCTGTCATTAGGTGTTTAGAGCTGTTACTAGGTATATGAGCCCAGGAGTTGTTTGCTTTTCTTGTATGAATTCAGCTCAGGTGTCCAGGTAGTTGGTCACCAAGTGTGTGGTACAGGCTCTCACTTATAGTCCTAGACAGGAATGGGTGATTGGTGTAGGCACAGGTATCTGACTGTTGTAGGAGGTCATGCGCTGAGCAAGGCAGGGGGCTGATGGCTGCCCCTGAGTGACTGGGAGGAAAGCGTGTCCCTGTTCCCTAGAGTGCATAGGTGGGTGGGTTTTGCAGCTGGACTGTGAGCACCCAGTGCTGTTTGTTGACTGTAAGGACTGGGGGGCACCACTTATTCTTGGACCCCTGTCTCGGGTGGCTAGGTGGCGTGGGTGGAGCCACCAGTCCTCAGGCCCCTGATGTGGGTAGGTGAAGACCCTGCTTAATGGGCAGAGCAGTGTCAAATGTCATGAACCTGCCACTTCACCATATAGCTGAAACAGTTGAAGTTAGACTTCACGTATATACCGTGTTGTACTGTGGTAATGAGGGCCTGCACTGTTGAAATGGACCCACACAGGTCTGTGCAGGGGTGAAAGGCATTCAAAGTCTGTGGACTCCTTATGCCTGTGCCTAGCAAAGGAACTGTGCCTACCCTGAGTTCCTGGCTTAGGGGAACTGGCAGATTATTTTTACCCCCTATTTGTTAATTTGTTCCCTCTCCAAAGCCAGGAGAATGGCTCAGGGCACGTGACAGGTCCTACTTCTGGCCCAGGGGACTCGGCAATCGTTGAAGCCAGCCCGGGATCTGGTGCATAGTGGGGAGGGGGGAGGTAAATGGGAGAGATGGGAGAGAGATTTTTCCCAAAGGACGTGTTTTTTGATCCGTGCAGTAGGCCAGACACAAGTACTTATCTTTTGCTGATTGAGTGCTGCTTTTCACTGGTTCTGGATGCCCAAGTAGACTCCCTGCCACTGGGTCTCTCCTGATATGGAAAATGCCTCCCAAGCGCCACTGCTTGCCTCACCGCACACGCGAGCCGATCCGACCCGAAGGGCGCCAGCTCCTGCCAGGTCAGGTCTGTTAACTCTTTGCTGCTTCCGAACCATCTCTCCCTCCCCCGCCACTCAGTCTGATTCCTCAACTTTACATTTGATGTTCAGGGCTCCTAGATTGTCATATATAGTCAATTCACTTGTTTTTTCGGGTCTTTGCTGTGAAAGAGACCACAGGACACATCTGACTGCTCCACCATCTTGGCCCCACTTCCCAGATTTGTGTTTAAAAAACTTTCCCAGGATCTTTGGTTATGCCTCCACTCCAACTCTTGAGTTTTAAACCTGATTAGTAATTATACCTTGAGAACCCTTACTTATTTCTAGAAGAATTAGAAACATCAGCAAATAATAGGATTTGTAGGAGGTTGTAAGTTAGTAAGATAGAGTCTGAAATCAAACCATTTGGACACCTGTCTATGCTGAGGTCTCTCCACTGTATCTTGATACGTATGAGATTATTAATATAGTCATGGGCCGCATAACGTCTCTTTGGGCAACCTCCGACTGCATATATATCCGTGGTCCCATAAGGTTGTACAGGCAGTTCCCAGGTTACGAACGTCCGACTATCGTACAACCTGTAGTTATGAACCAACCTGTAAAGCCTATTAAAAAATCGAGGTACATAGATTGGTTCATAATAACAAAGAGGCGCTACTTTGTGAAGTACATCAAAACGTTATTATTACTGATTATTAAAGATGTTTTAATGTACCTGGAAGTGTTTCTTTAAAGTTTTTTATGCCCAGAAAGTTACGCTATATACTATATACTAAGACAACCATTTGACTTATGTTAGATGCAAACTGTACCTAACTGTTCTAACTTACGTACAAATTCAACGTAAAGGCAGAGTTAGGAAGGGAACTTGTTCACAATCCCGGGACTGCCTGTATGTATAATACGTGTTCACACGATGTCCAAATCACGTAAAGTTTTTTTCCACAGGATGTATCGTGGACTTTCAGCTCTTTTACTTCATCATTTCTTCCTTTTGCTTTAGCCACTTGACGTTCAAGAGCAAGTTTCAGAGTCTCTTCTGACATCCGTTTGGGTCTTTTAAATGATGTCTTGCTTTCTTCATGTATGATGTCCTTGTTGTCGTGTCACAATTCACCCAGTCTTTGGTCATTAGTGTTCAGCCTGTCAAATCTATTCTTGAGAAGGTTTCTAAATTCAGGTGCGATATGGTCAAGGTCGTACTTTGGCTCTCCAGGGCCTCTTCTAATTTTCTTCAACTTCAACTTGCATATGAGCAATTGATGGTCTGTTCCACAGTCAGCCCCTGGCCTTGTTCTGACTGATGATACTGAGCTTTTCCGTCATCTCTTTCAACAGATGTAGTCGATTTGATTCCTGTGTATTCCATCTGGTGAGGTCCACGTGTACAGTTGCCGTTTATGTTGGTGAAAAAAGGTATTTTCAGTGAAGAAGTTGTTGGTCTTGCAAAATTCTATCATGCGATCTCTGGCATCATTTCTATCACCAAGGCCATATTTTCCAACTATAGATCCTTCTTCTTTGTTTCCAACTTTTGCATTCCAATCACTGGTAATCATCAATGCATCCTGATCGCATGTTTGATCAATTTCAGATTGCAGAAGTTGGTAAAAACCTTCAATTTCTTCCTCTTTTACCTTAGTGGTTGGTGTGTAAATTTGAATAATAGTCATATTAACTGGTCTTCCTTGTAGGCGTATGGGTATTTTCCTATCACTGACTGTGTTGTACTTCAGGATAGATCTTGAAATGTTCTTTTTGACAATGAATGCAACACCATTCCTCTTCAAGTTGTCATTCCCGGCATAGTAGACCATATAATGGTCCGATTCAAAATGGCCAGTACCAGCCCATTTCAGCTCACTAATGCCTAGGATATCGATGTTTATACTTTCCATTTCATTTTTGACGATTTCCAGTTTACCTAGATTCGTACTTTGTACATTCCACGTTTCAATTATTAATAGATATTTGAAGCTGTTTCTTCTCATTTTGAGTTATGCCATATCAGCAAATGAATGTCCCAAAAACATGGCTCCATCCAGATCTTTAAGGTTGACTCTGCTTTGAGGAGGCAGCTCTTCCCTAGTCATATTTTGAATGCCTTTCAACCTGAGGGGCTCATCTTCTGGCACTATATCAGACAGTGTTCTTCTGCTAGTCATAAGGTTTCCACTGGCTAATTCTTTTCGGAAGTAGACCACCAGGTCCTTCTTCCTGGTTTGTTTTAGTCTCGAAGCTTAGCTGAAACCTGTCCACCATGGATGACCCTGCTGGTATTTGAATACCAGTGGCATAGCTTCCAGCATCACAGCAACATGCAGAGCCCCACAGTACGACAGACTGACAGATGCATGGGGGAACATTTCAAAGGGTGGCTCGAGAAGACAAAGTAAAGTATTATAATGACATGTGCAAAGACCTGGAGATAGAAAACAGAAAAGGGAAGAACACGCTGTACATTTCTCAAGCGGAAAGAACTGAAGAAAAAATTCAAGCCTCGAGTTGCAATATTGAAGGAGTCTACAGGTAAAATACTAAACGACGCAGGAAGCATCAAAAGAAGATGGAAGGAATACACAGAGTCGCTATTCCAAAAAGAACTGGTTGATGTTCAACCATTTCAGGAGGTAGCATATGACCAGAAACTGATGGTACTGAAGGAAGACGTCCAAGCTGCGCTGGAGGCATTGGTGAAAAACAAAGCTCCAGGAATTGATGGAATACCAATTGAGATGTTTCAATAAAAGGATGCAGCACCGGAGGTGCTCACTCGTCTATGCCAAGAAATTTGGAGGACAGCTACCTGGGCAACCAACTGGAAGAGATCCATATTTATGCCTATTCCCAAGAAAGGTGATCCAACAGAATGTGGAAATTATTGAACAATTTCGTTCATATCACACGTAAGTAAACTTTTGCTGAAGATCATTCAAAAGCGACTGCTGCAGTATATCAACAGGGAACTGCTAGAAATTCAAGCCAGATTCAGAAAAGAATGTGGAACAAGGGATATCATTGCTAATGTCAGATGGATCTTGGCTGAAAGCAGACAATACCAGAAAGATGTTTACCTGTGTTTTATTGGCTATGCCAAGGCATTTGACTGTGTGAATCCTAACAAATTATGGATAACATTGCAAAGAATGGGAATTCTGGGACACTTGATTTTGCCCATGAGGAACCTTACGTAGATCAAGAGGCTGTCATTTGAACAGAACAAGGGGATACTGTGTGGTTTAAAGTCAGGAAAGGTGTGCGTCAGGGTTGTATCCTTTCACCATACCTATTCAATCTGTATGCCGAGCAAATAATCCGAGAAGCTGGACTATATGAGGAAGAAAGGGGCATCAGAATTGAAGGAAAACTCATTAACAACCTACGATATACAGATGGCACAACCTTGCTTGCTGAAAGTGAAGAGGATTTGAAGCACTTAGTGACGAAGATCAAAGACCCCAGCCTTCAGTATGGATTACATCTCAACATAAAACAAAAATCCTCACAATTGGACCAATAAGCAACATCATAATAAATGGAGAAAAGATTGAAGTTGTCACGGATTTCATCTTACTTGGATCCATAATCAACACCCATGGAAGCAGCAGTCAAGAAATCAAAAGACGCATTGTGTTGGGCAAATCTGTTGCAAAAGACCTCTTTAAAGTGTTGAAAAGCAAAGATGTCACCTTGAAGACTAAGGTGCACCTGACCCAAGCCATGGTATTTTCAGTTGCGTAATATGCCTGTGGAAGCTGGACGATGAATAAGTAAGACTGAAGAAAAATTGATGCCTTTGAATTGTGGTGTTAGAGAAGAATGTTGAATATACCGTGGACTACCAAAACAACCAGCAAATCTGTCTTGGAAGAAGTATGACCAGAATGCTCTTTAGAAGGAAGGATGGCAAGACTATGTCCCAGATACTTTGGACATGTTATCAGGAGAGACCAGTCCCTGAAGAAGGACATTATGCTTGGTAAAGTAGAGAGGGTCAGTGAAAAAGAGGAAAACCCTCAACAAGATGGATTGACACAGTGGCTGCAACAATGGGCTCAAGCATAACGATGATTGTGAGGATGGCGCAGGACCAGTCAGTGTTTTGTTCTGTTGTACGTAGGGTCGCTATGAGTCGGAATCGACTCGACGGTACCTAACAATAATAACAGTAGCGGACATTAAGCTACGCATGACTGTAGTACCAGAATGCACTACAGGTAAACCTGAGTTAGTGAGTTTATAATCTTTTGTACATTTGCTTGGTTTTATCTTACCGTGGGGTGTTCTGGGGAGTAGGGAAAGGGGAAAATGACCTGCTTTTCTTCTTTGCAAAGTAGTGTAATGTTTTATATGGTTCACAATTTTTGTTTGTGACTTTTGGCAATTTGTCTTCGCATCAGGTAGAGATGAAATTAAAATTTAATAAGTAACATGCCAAAAGGTGATATGAAATTCATGATAGCTACCATTCACTGAACCTTTTACTATATGTTAGGCCTGTTTTACATGAAAGGAAACTTGAGCTTAAAGAAATTCATTGCTCAGACTCCAGATAGCAAATGGTGCTGCTGAGTTCACACCTGGGAGTTCACTCTGGAGCCTGTACTTTAACGCCTGCATTTATTTTCTAAGTTGTTTTCTTATGCACATGAGTGACATGGACACACTCACCCTCACCCCTCATTGACTGCATTCTTCCTGAAGCTAGGCCATGATATTTGACAAAGGTTGTCTACTCTCTGCCAGAGCTGGCCCTCAGGGACGTGGCAGCTGGCAGAGTGCTGTCTGTCCCAACAGCCCCACGCTGACCATGACATCTTCGGCACCAAGTAGGCGCTCTGGCAAGTATTTGCTTAATGAACAAATGGATTGGAAATACTTGGAGTTTTGGGTTTACAAGCAGTATTTTTCACGTTCTGTGGGATGATTTGAATTTCAAAAGAAATATAAGAGCAACAGTTGAGAATGACCAAGCAGTTGAAAATGTGACGCTGACAGTATTTCTAACTTCTCAGCAGAGAGAAAGTTAAACTAGCTTCAGGCAAGTCATTCATTCAATAAACATTTACTGAGTACCTGCTATGAGAAAGATACCTTGTTAGGTTCTGAGGCTATAAAGACGACATTTGGGGGAGGCAGATGTCTACTGATTTGTGTGTGTCTGCTGTGGTGGGTATCCAGTGCAGAGGTGGGGTGACTGGGTCCTTGAGGGCCGAGGAGGAGTAAGAGTGCCCCCAGAGCCCGGGTAGAAGACCTCAGCCTATAAAGTCAGTGGGCTGGTTTAAGGCTAAGTGTGGAGGTGGCAGCAGACTTAAAGCTGAAAAGTCATTTTGGGGGGACTGCATTGGTGATAGCCTTTATTTTTCTTAAGTGTGAGTGAGATAGGATGTTCCAGTTGAGGAAGTGTTCTGGAGTTTGGCGATAGAATGAAATAAGAATTAGATTTACAATGGTGTTTTGTTAGGATTTCCAGCCCTTGTTCCATGAACTTTAAGTAGCTTCCAGGTATTGATTTTTTTTTCTCTTTTCTCTACACTACTTCTCTGCATATGTTCTTCAGTGGGAAGTGAGGAAGATGCGAGGATCTGGAGTGGAATTGTTATGAAATAGGTGACCGGCCCTGCGTGTGAGAGGAGGAGAACTCTTCTCAAGCTTAGTAGCTGATCTCGCTATTTTGGAAGAGAGATGTTCCAGAGCAGAATTATTTCCCCCCTTATACACGTGGGGTCTCCATGAACTGGAGTCAACTTGATGGCAACTGGTTTGGATTTTGTGCATTGAGGTCTCCTGACTAAGTGAGCGAGTCTCTAGAGACCTACCTCATGTGCCTTCGCCGTTTGCTGTGAGCTGGTTCTGGGCAGGGTGGGGATGGAGTGGCTGCAGGTTCTGGATTGGCTCAGTCGAAAGGTTTCTGTCTGAGAATGGCCATGAAACAACTGCTATCCTGAATACTCCTGCACATCATTGCTGTTGAGGTCCTCCCGGTTGATCTTGGAGCCAACCCAGTCTGATTGACCTGTTTTTGACTGGCCCAGCTTTCCAGGGCTAACCCTTGTGAACAAGTCCTGCATTCCCTGAGCACGTCCTGCCAGGTAGGACACACTGCTCCCCATCACTGTTAGAGTGACACGGCCTCCCTTCTACTTATTAAAGTAGCAGTATAGCTTCAGACAGTGGCAGAGGTGTATGGTAGCCCAGGGTTGCTGTGAAGGCTGGTCCAGTGGCTCTCTGTGTTTGGGCATGGATAGGAATCTTTTTGGTTGTCACAGTGATCTGCAGTACTGTTGGCATTAAGTGGGAAGGGCCAAGGATGCTAAACATTACTCTGCCCAACATGCTGCTAGAGCCCTGAAGAGAAACACCAGCTGGGCCGAGGAACTGCGAGGCCTCTCTGTTGTATGGGCTGATCTGCAGGCCGAGCTCTTACTTCCTCTTCACCAGGAGAGAGAACTGCTGTGGTCCCCACTAAAGACTCTTTCCCCCTGTTCAGCAATGACTGCCTGTCATCTGATGCTCTCTCTTTTTCTTTTAGGTGCACGAGCGAACTGAAGAAATGGATTTCTTGCTGTTGGTAGTCCGCAAACTTTTAAGAACAAATTCACGTTTTGTGAAGGTAAATTTTATGAGTAACAGAAACATTTAGGGTTGAGATTTATTGTTTAGTTTTGATTTTCATTATCTTAACAGACAGAGTTGAACCAGTGACTCTTAAAATTCACTATCATATATAATGCTACAGAGTTTGCTGGGAAGCAGGCATACAGTCATTCTCTTCTTATCAGAGAACGCAGTACTTTCTTGGTTATGATGTTGTGTTAAATTCTAAAATTTTCTTCAGGCTGCAGAAAATGATCTAATAATGGTTCACTGTAATGAAACACTAGGTATTGGAGCTTTGCTTTTGGTTGAATAAGTACCACAATTTAAAGGTATGTGAATGAATCTGCAACTGTTATTTTAAAAACAGCACTAAATAAAGCACATTGAACATTGAGAACAGTATGTGTTCTGCTGTTTTAGAGCTGTAAGTTATAAGGTAACTGAAAATCATTGGGGATAGTAAGTATTGTCTACATCTTAATTTGAACACAAAGGAGGAAGTCGTTAAGTAGGTCAAAATAGCGAAGGGTTTATGATAATTATGCAAGCTAATGAAGTCTACCACCACTGGTCTGTCAGTTTATTGTATTGTGGTGGCTGCATGTTGCTGTGATGTTGGATGTTATGCCACCGGTATTCAAATACCAGCAGGGTCACCTGTGGTGGACAGGTTTCAGTGGAGCTTCCAGCCTGAGGCAGACTAGGAAGAAGGACCTGGTGATCTACTTCTAAGAAAATTGGCCAGTGAAGACTTAATGAATATCAGTGGAACATTGTCTCATCTAGTGCCAGAAAATGAGCCCCTCAGGTTGGAAGGCACTCAAAATAAGACTGGGCAAGAGCTGCCTCTTCAGAGTAGAGTTGACCTTAATGATTTGGATGGAATAAAACTTTCAGGACCTTCATTTGCTAATGTGGCATGGCTCAAAATGAGAAGAAACAGCTGCAGACATCCATTAATAATTGGAGTGTGAAATGTGCGAGTATGAATGAAGGAAAATTGGAACTTGTCAGAAATGAAATGGAATGCTTGAAGATCGATACCCTAGGCATTAGTGAAATGGACTGGTATTGGTGATTTTGAATTGGACAATCATATGGTCTACTGTGCCAGGATTAACAAATTAAAGAGAAATAGTGTCACATTCATTGTCAAAAAGAACATTTCAGGATCTGTCCTGAAGTACAACGCTGTCAGTGATAGGATAATGTCCAAACGCCTACAAGGAAGACCAGTTAATACGACTATTATTTAAATTTACACAAAAACCACTAACGCCAAAAAGGAAGAAATTGAAGATTTTTACCAACTTCTGCAGCCTGAAATTGATGAAACATGCAGTCAAGATCCATTGATAATTATTGGTGATTGGAATGTGAAACTTGGAAACAAAGAAGGATCAGCAGTTGGAAAATACGGCCTTGGTAATAGAAATGACACCAGAGATCGCATGATAGAATTTTGCAAGACCAGCAAACATATTCATTGGAAATACCATTTTTCAACAACATAAGCAGCAACTATATATGTGGACCTCGCAGGATGGAATACACAGAAATCGAGTCAGCTACATCTGTGGAAAAAAATGATGGAAAAGCTCAATACAATCAGTCAGAACAAGGCCAGGGGCTGACTTCAGAACAGACCATCAATTGCTCCTGTGCAAGTTCAAGTTGAAACTGAGGAAATTAGAGCAAGTCCACAAGAGCCAAAATATGACCTTGAGTATATCCCACCTGAATTTAGAGACCATCTCAAGAATAGATTTGAAGCGTTGAACACTATAATGACTGAAGACCAGGTGAGTTGTGGAATGACATCAAGGACATCATACATGAAGAAAGCAGAAGGTCATTAAAAAGACAGGAAAGAAAAGACCCAAATGGATATCAGAAGAGACTCTAAAACTTGCTCTAGAACATTGAGTAGCTAAAGCAAAAGGAAGAAGTGAAGTAAAAGAGCTGAACAGAAGATTTCAAAGGGAGGCTCAAGAAGACAAAATAAAGTTTTATAATGACATGGGTAAAGACCTGGAGTTAGAAAATCAAAAAGGAAGAACACACTCAGCATTTCTCAAGCTGAAAGAACTGAAGAAAAACTTCAAGCCTCGAGTTGCAATATTGAAGGATTCTATGGTCAAAATACTGAATGATGCAACAAGCATCAAAAGGAAATGGAAGGAATACACAGAATCATTGTACCAAATGGAACTGGTCAATGTTCAACCATTTGAGGAGGTAACACATAATCAAGAGCTGACGGTATTGAAGGAAGAAGTCCAAGCTGCACTGAAGGCATTAGTGAAAAACAAGATTCCAAGAAGTGATGGAATACCAGTTGAGATGTTTCAGAAAATGAATGCCATGCTTGAAGCACTCACTTGTCTATGCTAAGAAATTTGGAAGACAGCTACCTGGCCAACCGTTAGTGTCCATCCCCAAAAATTTGATCCAACAGAATGCAGAAAATATGGAACAATATCATTAATATCACACACAAGTAAAATTTTGCTGAAGATAATTCAATTGCAGCAGTACATTGTCAGGGAATGGCCAGAGATTCAGGCTGGATTCAGAGAGAGGACATGGAATGAGGGATATCATTGCTGATGTCAGATGGGTCTTGGATGAAAGCAGAGAATACCAGAAAGATGTTTACCTTTGTTTCATTGACTATGCAAAGGTGTTTGACTGTGTGGATTCTAACAAATTATGGAAAATATTGCAAAGAATGGGAATTTTAGGACACTTAATTGTGCTGATGCAGAACTTATACATAGGCCAAGAGGCAGTTGTTCAACAGAACAAGGGACTACTGTGTGGTTTAAAGTCAAGAAAAGTGTGCGTCAGGGTTGTATCCTTTTACCATACTTATTCAGTCTGTCTGCTGAGCAAATAATCCGAGGAGCTGGACTGTATGAAGAAGAACGGAGCATCAGCATTGGAGGAAGACTCATCAACAACCTACGATATACAGATGGCACAACCTTGCTTGCTGAAAGTGAAGAGGATTTGAAGCACTTAGTGACGAAGATCAAAGACCACAGCCTTCAGTATGGATTACATCTCAACATAAAACAAAAATCCTCAGAATTGGACCAATAAGCAACCTCATAATAACTGGAGAAAAGATTGAAGTTGTCAGGGATTTCATTTTACTTGAGTTTACAATCAATACCCATGGAAGCAGCAGTCAAGAAATCAAAAGATGTACTGCATTGGAGAAATCTGCTACAAAAGACCTGCTTAAAAGTGTTAAAAAGCAAAGATGTCACTTTGAGGACTAAGGTGTACCTGACCTAAGCCATGGTATTTTCAGATGCGTCATATGCATGCAAAAGCTGGAAAATGAATAAGGAAGATTGTCATGGATTGAATTGTATCCCCCCAAAAATGTGTGTACCAACTTGGCTAGGTCATGATTCCCAGTATTGTATGATTGTGTTATCTGATGTGATTTCCTTATGTGTTGTAAACTCTATTACTATGATGGGATTATATGTGATCTCCTTATGTGTTATAAATTCTATCACTGTGATGAGGTTATACTGATGAGGTTGACAAGATTAGATAGTGTCTTATAATGCGATCTCTTTTGAGATATAAAAGAGAGAAGCAAGCAGAGACACATGGGAACCTCATATCACCAAGAAAGCAGTGCTGGGAGCAGAGCGCGTCCTTTGGACCTGAGGTGCTCCCAGACCAAGGAAGACTGATGCATAACAAGGACCTTCCTCCAGAGCCAGCAGAGAAGACAAAGCCTTCCCTTGGAGCTGACACCCTGAATTTGGGCTTGAAGCCTACTGGACTGTGAGAGAATAACTTTCTCTTTGTTAAAGCTGTCCACTTGTGGTATTTCTGTTAGAGCAGTACTAGATGACTAAGACAAAGACGGAAGAAGAATTGATGCCTTTGAATTATGGTGTTGGCAAAGAATATTGAATATACCTTGAATGAATAAATCTGTCTTGGAAGAAGTGCAGCCAGAACGCTCCTCAGAAGAGAGGTTGGTGAGACTGCGTCTGACATTCTTTGGACATGTTTGGTAAAGTAGAGAGTGAGCAAAAAAGAGGGAGACCATCAGTGAGGTGGATTGCCACAGTGGCTGCAACAATGGGCTCAAATAGCAATGATAGTGAGGATGGCGCAGGATAGGGCAGTGTTTCGTTTGGGGCAGCTATGAACTGGAGCTGACTCGACGGCATCTTACAACAATAAAGAAATCTGAACATCTGTCAGCTCAGTTATGCCAAGTAGGAGTGTTTTGGAAACAGCTTTATAAAAGCTAACAATGATTGGAATGTTCATATCACATGTAATGGGACTGCTAAGGATTTGATATTACTGGAAAATAGTTGATTTCTAAATCGTAAAGAAGATTGCCTTCAAACCTTTAATCCATGTTTTTGCTTAGGGGAATATTTCTCCTCCCCTCTTCCCCAAAACGTGGGACACTTCAGCCTCAGTGGGGCCACAGTCTCACCTGGTGAATGGCACCTACACGTGTGTGGTAGGTGATCTCATTGTTCCAGGTGACCGGAAGTGAACGAGAGAAATTGACTATTAGCTGTCATTCATTTTTCAGAATCCTGAGAATGGCCATGAATGGCATTGAAGATCATTCAGCAGCTTGGGTTCCTTCTTGACTGTCCTTTTAATACTTTTGTTTTTTACTCCAAGAGGATGACCAGAGTACGTGAAGTTTTCAGTAGTAAAGAGTCAAACGGCATCTCCTGCGTGGTTGGAAGCGGTGGGAAGGGCCAGTGACCTGCTGTGTGAGTGGTCAGAAACGGTCTGTCAGTCGCAGTGTGTTCAGGATGTATTAAAAGTGTACAAAGCAGCTATTGGCTGCGTATAGAACCTTCTGCGGTACGGTGGTTGGACCAAGAAATTAGAAGTCAAGTTTTAAATTTCCTTGAACTCAAGAACTTCTTATTACTGTTTTAAAGAGAGCCACTGTCAGAGGGCTTCATTCAGGAGCATGGACTGAGGGGGCTATAAGGTCTCCTTCCTCTCCCCACCCTACTTTAGAGGGCCCTTTGGTCCCCTGTCTTGGCTTCCTCTCTGTCCCACCTGCCTTGCTGTCACCTCCAGCTGGCCACAGCAGGCACCAGGTCTGCCCTTGACAACAGGCTGCAACTTGTTTGTTGGAGGAGAGGCTGGGGCCGGGGGAGCGCACTGAGGTGGCTGGAGGCCAAGCCGTGTGTCCGTCACCCCAGCAGTCCAGACAGGGCCTCGGTCACCAGGCCACACTCAGCCAGAAAATGATTCGCAGCTTGCCATTCCTTACCCATTGCCATCGAGTCAAATCCGACTTATAGCGACTCTATAGGACAGAGCAGAACTGCCCCATAGGGTTACTAAGGAGCAACTGGTGGATTTGAACTGCCGACCTTTTGGTTAGCAGCTGAGCTCTTAACCACTGTGCCACCAGGACTCCCTGCTTTTCCTTAGAAGGCAGTTTAGTGATTGTCTGCTGTCATTGGAATGTCCCTTCGGGGCCACTCCCCCCCCAAGGGGCTTCTCAGAGCTTCCTTCTAACCTCAGACATAACAAAATGAGTTCTGGTACGTAGGGACGTTATCATTCTCATCGAATATCAAAGGGGAAAAGGTAGTCTTTTCTACTTTGTAACTGTACTGATAATGACTATATAAAGTGCTTACCTTTCCTGCTAAAATGAATGCTGCAGAATTGCTCATTGCTGGATGCTGGGGGTAGTTGCAGCCAGCCAGGTAGCCGCACCTACCTCCCCCTTAGCACTGTGGCCATGGTGAGTGGCACAGAGCCCTGAACGCGGCGCCTTCTACAGGACACAGCTGCTGGGCCACCTCTGGCAGTTGATGGCTGAGTTTCTTAAGCGTATCATCCCACATTTGCTTTTTGGCACACGTAAGCCTGTAGCCCCTGCGCCTCCACCCTCGCGCCCAGTCTGGACTGGCCTCTCTCCCGGCTGCTGCACGGCTGTCGTCTGGGACTTCTCTGGGTTCTTGGGGTAGAGCCAAGGTCTTCTGGACCCCTTGACTTCCTCTTCCCTGGGTGGTGGTGGTGGTTAGTTGCCCACGAGTTGGCTCCAGCTCGTGGCAGCCTTGAGGATGGCAGAATGAAACGATGCCTGGTTTACGTCCTCATTTTTCTGGGACGCGTCTTCTAGTAGCTCACTCTTGGTTAGTTTTCTGATGCGGAGTTCCCTTTCAAATAATGGTGATACCATAACTTTATTGGAGATGTGAGTTTCTTCATTTGGTAAAATAATTGAAGAGAAATAGTGGAAGTTGGTATCTGAGTATTCTTTAGACTGCAGTAGTTTGTATTACACTAGAGATTAAATCAAGGTATTCTGTTAAACTCTCAAACGTTATTAAATACAGGGATGGAGCAGACAGTAAACCTGGAATTTAGAAAGGATTTCAATTTTATGAAAAAAAATATTATGATTGTTATTATTGTTAATCTTAATGGTTCTTCTTCCTCTATTTTATAGGTGATCCTGATGTCAGCCACCATTAACTGTAAAGAGTTTGCAGACTACTTTGCAGTTCCTGTTCAAAACAAAATGAATCCTGCCTACATTTTTGAAGTGGAAGGCAAGCCCTATTCGGTTGAAGAATATTACCTTGATGATCTGGTGCACATCCACCACGGCAGGGTATGTTGGCGTCGCTGTCTTCTGGTGCTTCTGTCACAGAAATACCACCAGTGGGCGGCTTCAACAAACAGAAACTTACTTTCTTACAGTTTAGGAGGCTGCAAGTCTGAATTCAGGGTGTGGGCTCTAGGGGAAGGCCCTCCCTCTCTGCCGGCTCTGGGGGAAGGTCTTTGTCTTGGTCAGCTTGTTTCCTGGTTTCTTGGAGACCACATGGTGTGTGTTTCCCCTCCGTTTGTGCTTGCCTACTTGGTTGTTTGTGTGCTCTTTTATATCTCAAAAGAGATTGATTTAAGAATACCCTATACTAACGCTTCTTCATTAACATAACAAAGAAAACCCATTCCCAAATGGATTATAACCACAGGTATAAAACAAAAAACCAAACCCATTGCCCTTGAGTCAATTCCGACTCATAGCGACCCTATAAGACAGGATGGAACTGCCCTGTAGGGTTTTCAAGAAGCAGCTGGTGAATTTGAACTGCTGACCTTTTGGTTAATAGCCGTAGCACTTAACCGTCACACCACCAGGGCTCCAAAACCACAGGTATAGGGGTTAAGATTTACAACTCATTTTTTAGGGGGACACAGTTCTATCTGTAACAGTTGATGTCTTAGTTATCTAGTGCTGGTATAACAGAAATACTACAAGTGGGTGGCTTTAACAAACAAATTTATTTTCCCACAGTTTAGGAGGCTAGAAGTCTGAATTCAGAGCGCCGGCTCTAGGGGAAGGCTCTCTCTCTGCCGGCTCTAGGTCCTTGTCTCTTCAGCTTGTTTTCCTGGTTCCTTGGAGAGCTCTGCGTGGGTTTTCATCTATCTTTCCCCATCTCTGCTTGTTCTCTTGATTGTTTAATCTCTTTTGTATCTGAAAAGAGATTGACTCAAGATACACCCTATACTTTCCCTGCCTCATTAACATAACAAAGACAGCCCATTCCCGAATGGAATTATAACCATAGGCATGGAGGTTAGAATTTACAACACATATTTTGGGGGGACACAGTTCTGTCCGTAACAGTTGGTATCCATTGTTTTCTGTTCAGTGAGTGCATGTTGTATTCCCGCATCCTGTCCTGCCCTGTCCTGTCCACCCAGCTCCCCGACCAGCAAGAGGAAGCCACTGTTACTAATTTCTTGTGAACACTTCCAGAAATTATTTTGTGTATACAAGCAAATATGAATGCATTGTTTCTTCTTTTCACAGAAATTCTAGGCACACCTTGCTTTTCTCACGTGAATTTTCACGTTTCCATATCAGTCTGTAGTTCTTCATTCTCTTTTTAGAGTTGTGTAACATTCATTCATGTGGATGTTCCTACTGTTATTTATTTAACTAATCTCCCAGGTTTCCTGTCTTTCCTTATTAAAAACAGTGCTGTAGGGAATGACTTTTTACATATATTATTTTGCACATCTTAAAGTATATCTTGTAGGCCAGGGTATCTCTGCCTCGGTACTGTTGACTATTTGGCTAGATAATTCTCTGTGGTGGGGGCTGTCCTATGCATTGTAGGATGCTTAGCAGCATCCCTGGTCTCTACCCACTAGATGCCAGTAGCACCCTCTCACCATTGTGACAACGAAGAATGTCTCCAGACATTTCCACAAAACCCCTGGGGAGTAAAACGCCCCCCAGAGAGAACCACTGTGTGGTCTATGCCTTCGTAGAGAATAAATTTCTGGAAGTGGAATTGTTGGGTCAGAGGATATGTGCATTTGTAATTCTGATGGACAGTGACAGATTGCTCTGTATAGGGTTTGACTTTTATTGAAAACGTTTGTTATGTTGAAGTAAACAGTAGTATCTGATACAAAGAGAGGGCTAACTAGGCTTCACCTAGTGTAAGAAGACGCGCTTTGTCAAATCTAACGGCATCTGAGGGGAGCCAGTAATAACCGCTGAAGTATATGTGTGGACCACGTTTTGTTTATCCGCCCGTCTGTTAATGGACACTTGGGTTGTTTCCACCTTTTGGCTCTTGTGAATAGTGGTGGTGAGCATTGAGAGACAAGCATCTGTTTGAGTCTCTGCTTTCACTTCTTTTGGGCATATACCTAGGAGTGGAATTGCTGCGCCATAAGAGGATTCTGTGTTTCGCTTTTTTGAGGAACCGCCAAACTGTTCTCCACAGTGGCTGCAGCAGCAGTGGATGAGGGTTGCATTTCTCCATGTCCTCGCCAGCACTTGTTTTCTGTTTTTTTCTGATAATAGTCGTCCCAGTGGGTGTGACGTGATACAGATTTGGTATCTTAGCAGCATGTTTAAGAAGCGTTCATTGGGCTTGGATTCTCAGAACTCAGTGGAATTACTTGTGGAACGAAGGCACGCTTTCTCCGTGATTTGTTTGTAGGAAAAGAATTCTCGATGGGTTTGGATACCACTGCTGGGGTTTGTAAAAAGCACACCTTTTTTCTATTTCTTTTAGGTACAGTTGTGTTATGGTAAATATCAGTTATTGTTTGGCTAAAGCAGAAGATTATTTAAGGTAAAGGGAGGAATTTATTAGAAATGCTTCTTCAAAATTACTGATTAATTGAAAGTAATTTTGTCATGCTTATATCACTGAATTATCATAATAGTGAGAAATGGATTATTTGCAACACTAGCTGACTTAATTTACACTAAGTAAAAATTGAAAAATTTATAGCTAGCTGTTCATCTCCTGCAGACTTCTTTTGTTGCGTCCTTCACAAAATCAAATGCAATGTCTTGCCTATCGTAGTTGATAAGTAAAATTATTAATTAAACGATAAAGCCTTTTTATTCTTGATGAAAAAACCTATTATAACTATAAAATAGATTCTGTGTAAATGATGACGTAACTATTGTGCTGCATTTTGTAGGGAGCTGCTTACATAGCCGTGGGCTTAGTTCCATGCAAGCTGTTAGCTTAGACTAGAAAATCTGACCTGACTTGGCTTTGCGTCTGTGTTGGCGCCTGAGGGGCAGTTGCCTGAGGGGCAGCTTGAAATCACCTGGGCTCCGTTTCAGAGGCTTTGTTCCCGGTACACACTTAAAAGTAGTCTAGTAACCCCAACGAGCCTTGGTAGACGGAAGCCTAATGTGGCGGTTATGTTACTTCTGTAAAACATAAAGAAACATTTTTATTGTTAAATTGGCAAATATAGGTATACTGTTACTTTTACTTGATGGCACTTTTGATTTTCAAGACTCCGTCCCCACATTGGAGCCTTGGTGGCGCAGTGGTTAACAGCTAATAGCTGCTAACCAAAAGGTTGGCAGTTTGAATCCACCAGCTGCTCCTTGGAAGCCCCTTGGGGCAGTTCTGCTCTGTTCTGTAGGGTCACTCTGAGTTTGAATCAACTCGATGGCAATGGGGGTTTGGTTTCGGTTTGTTCCCCACATTACTGTGTTTCAGTCTTAGGGCTCCAAGGCGGGTGCTTGATAAGGGGGGAGTGCTGGCCCTGGGCTGCCTGCACGGTGGGTGCGGCGTAAGCCAAGTCTTCAAGGTCAGGTTCCTTCCCTGCCCACCAGGTCTTGTCTGTCTGTGGACGCTCTGACTCCATCCTTGCTCCGCTGGCTTAGGGGATTGAACACTATAGTCCCGTGTACGTAAGGTGCCTGCAGTAGTGCTGGATGCATGGTGAGTGTGCGCATACTGGCTGCGCGCAGTACTCTCTGTTTAGGGTACTTGTTACAGTGATCAACTAAAGGAGGGAGCCAGCCAGCCCATCCCAGGATCTCCTCCGTTGCCCTGTTTTGGTTTTCCAGCTCTTTACTTTTCCTGTTTTTAGCTTTCTCCTCATCTCCTGGAGGAACCAGCGATAACAAAGGATATCTATAAAGTTGCCATGTCTCTAACTCAGATGTTTGATGACCTGGATATGAAAGAGAGTGGGTAAGACGCACTCCATTTGGTGATGTACGTGAATATATATGTGATTTTAAAAATTTCTTATTCGTTTTGAAACTTTTTAGTGTTTACAATGTTAAGATAAAACTGACTACTTTCCCAGTAATTATTGTACATCTTTTAAAATCTGGTTAATGTTTTTACAAATTTTTTGCTGGTAATTTTCTGTTTTAAAGTAGTTGAAGCCATGCCAAGTGCAGTTTTAGGACTGACTGTTGAAAGCTAGGTGCCATCGCCTGAAGATAGACTAGTTTCTCCAGAAATGCAGTATCATTTGTAAGCCTGAGGTAGAACTTAACGTACCACATTAATAGAAATCCTCGAAAGCTGTCCTTTGCTTTTGTTTTCGTTTATTGTAAAGATCCATCCCTGACTCTCTGCGGTCTCCTGTGTAATCCAGACATTCATTTCTCTAGCTGGCTGTTGGAAGCTTGAACATCTTTTTCCTTAGCAACAATTTTACATTGTAAGTAGTGATTAGAGTCTATAATTTTAAAAATACTATACTGTATTATTGAATCTTTACTGTGCTAATTTTACTACAGCCCATAAATACCATTTATATTTTGCAACAACAGACAATGAGAATGTGTATTCCACCGCCTCGTAACAACCAGAACTAAATTGCTTTGATAGATTTTCTTTTCTCTTACAAGTTTTGTTACCACCCCCCCACCGCTTTGATGAAATGTCTGTTCAAATCCTTTGTCCATTTTTTTTATTAGGTTGTCTTTTGGTTTTTAAATTGTAAGAGTTTTTAAAAAACATATTTTGGATATTAGACCCATATTGGATATATGGTTCCTGAAAGAATTTTCCCAATCTGTAGGTTGTCTTTTCATTTGGTTGAACTTGTCTATTTTTTTAATCCATGTATTGTATTTTTCATTTCTAAAATTTTTATATTGTTCTTTTTCTAGATATGCTTGATCATTTCCTTCAACTTTTTATTATGAAAGAAATTTAACATGTAGAACAGTTGAAAGAATAATACAACAAACAACTATAGACTGTCTATCTAGGTTCAACAATTATTACCCTTTTTCCATATTTTCTTTATCTATTTGTATTTTTATTCTGAACCATTTGAAAGGAAGAGTCCTCTGAGTATTTTGGCATGCCTCTGCTCTGCCTTTCGTGTGGAGACTCAGTCTGTGTGATTGTGACTGCAGAGATCTCCTAATGATGGCGCCCTGGTGGCGCAGCGGTGAAGAGCTCAGCTGCTAACCAAGAGGTCGGCAGTTGGAATCCACCAGCGGCTCCTTGGAAACCCTGTGGGGCAGTTCTACTCTGTCCTGTAGGGTCGCTATGAGTCAGAATCGACTGGACGGCAGCGGGTTTGTTCTTTTCGCCTAAGGATAAGGACGTTCTCCTGCATAACCACAGAACCATGTCATGTCTAAGAAGATTAACAGCAATTCCCCAACATTATCCATTATCTGCCCGATATTCACATTTCCTCCAGTTATTGCAAGAATGTTTTATGTAGCTGTTCCGTCCCCCCGAATCTGGATCCCAGCAGGTTGCACACATTGTGACTTTTTTTCACTCAGCGTAAAGTTCCCAAGGTTTGTCCCTGTTGTAGCATATATCAGTACTTCATTTCTTTTCGTGGCTGAATGGTGTTCCATTTTATGGTTATACCACATTTTGTTTGTCTGTTCATCTGCTGATGGACACCTGGGTTGTTTCTGCCTTTTGGCTATGATGACTAATGTTGCTGTAAACATTTGTGTATAAATTCCTGTGTATGCATGTGTTTTCATTTCTCCTGGTTATCCACCTAGGTATGGAATTACTTGCTCATATAGCAACTCCATGTTTAATCGTTTGAGAAACTGCCAGACAGTTTTCCAAAGCGGGCTGCATCATTTTACATTCCATACAGCAGTGCATGGGGGTTCCAGTTTTTCCACATCCTTGCCAACACTTGTTCTTGCCTGACTTTTTGATGCTAGCCATCTTAGTGGGTACTGAGTAGTATCTCACTGTGGTTTTGATCTGCATTTCCTTGTTGACTAGTGATGTTGAGTATCTTTTTCATGTGCTTATTGGCCATTTGCAGGTCCCTAGGTGGCGTTAACAGTTTGTACTTGACTGCTAACCTGAAGTTTGGCGGTTTGAACCCAGCCAGGGGTACCACGGAAGAAAAGACCTGGTGATCTGCTTCCGTTAATAGCCAAGAAGGCCCTATGGAGCAGTTCTAGTCTGTAACACATGGGGTCACTACGAGTCAGGATCGACTTGACGGCACCTAACAGCAACAGCATCGACCATTTGCATGTTTGAGTTATTTCTCTTTCTATTTTGTGTTGTAAGAGTTTTTTTTTTTTTTTTTTAACATATTCTAGATAGAAGTTCCTTATCAAGTACATATCTATGATTTGCAGATATTGTCTCCTATTCTGTGGGTTGTCTTTTCACTTTCTCGATGGTGTCCACTGAAGCACCAAAGTTTTAAGTTTGAGGGAGTCCAGTTTATCTATTTTTTCTCTTGTTGCTCATGCTTTTGGTGTCTTATCTAAGAATCCTTTGCCAAATCCACGGTCATGGAGATTTACCCCTATGTTTTTATCATGGATTGAATTATGTCCCCCAAAAATATGTGTATCAATTTGGTTAGGCCAGGATTCCCAGTATTGTGTGATTGTCCACCATTTTGTCATCTGATATGATTTTCCTATATGTTGTAAATCCTACCTCTTTGATGTTAATGAGGTGGGATAGATGGCAGTTATCGTAATGAGGCAGGACTCAATCTACAAGATTAGGTTGTGTCTTGAGCCAATCTCTTTTGAGATATAAAAGAGAGAAATGAGCAGAGAGACCAGGGGACCTCATAGCACCAAGAAAGCAGCATTAGGAGCAGAGCGCATCCTTTGGACCCGGGGTTCCTGCGTGGAGAAGGTCCTAGTCCAGGGGACAATTGATGACAAGGACCTTTCCCCAGAGCCGACAGAGAAAGAAAGCCTTCCCTGGGAGCTGACGCCCTGAATTTGGACTTGTAGCTTACTAGACTGTGAGAGAATAAATTTCTCTTTGTTAAAGCCATTCACTTGTGGTATTTCTGTTATAGCAGCACTAGATGACTAAGATAGTTTTCTTATAAGAGGTTTATAGTTTTAGCTCTTTCCTTGTTGATCTTCTGCCTGAATGTCCTATCCAGTATTGAAAGTGGGCCGTAGTTTTGTGTTCCTGACCTCAGCAGATTTATCTCACTATTCTGAGGGTTGTTTTTAAAAATGGATGTATTTCTAGACAATCACATAGCTGGAAATGGCATCTGGCATAATTTGTATTATTTCTTTTATTTCCGCTTTTCCATTTTCTTTGTCTCTTTCCAGAAACCTTTATATGGATGTTGGTCTTCTTGGGCTGATCCTCTGATTTTTCTTTTGTCCTGTTTTCCATCACCTTTCCCTCCTAATTTCTTTCTCTGTTACATTTTTAATTTCCAAGATTTTTGTTGTTGTAATTTAAATGTTTTTATTCACAACCATCTCCTGTTGGTTTCTGGATGCAGTGCAGTCTTATATCATGAGGACACTATGAAGTATTTCCTGTCCTTGCATCCTCTGTCTTTGCTCTGAGAGCCTTTTTCCCCTTGGTTGTGGTCATCGTCTTTCATGGTGGAGCTTTTTCTCCAGCGTCTGGTGATCCCGGGATGCCCACGCATCAGTCGCCACTGTTCACCGCTGACGGTTATTACTGGAAAGAGGAGAACTAAAAGGACCCTGACGAGTCCCTCGTCTCCAGAGCCAGTCCTCCGTGCGGCATCCCAGTTTCCACACGGGATCAGGGTGACTGCCCTCTGGCCGTACAGAGATGCCTTCCTTGCCTGTGGCTCAGCGGTGAGGAGCCCAGAATGGTCAGTCTGGGTTCTAGCTCAGTGGGACCGTGGCAGCGCTCCCTGGTGAAAGCGTTTGACTCAGTGGGCTAGGTACCCAGCAGAAAACAGCTGTGGGAATAGGAAACAAAACCCTTTTGGTGGAACTTCAGGTGTAACTCCTGCTTCCGCCCCTTGCTTCCTGGACCTGCTCTTCTGGCTTTGGACAGCAGCACCATGCGTTGGCACCGCTGCAAGGCATTCACCCCTCCTGGAGGACTGCACCCAGCAGGCACGACAGCTGGGCCTTCTAGAAGCGTACTTGTCACCTTTCACGCCAGCTGCGACTGGGCATGCTTAAGAGCAGTGGGTATCATGAGCCCACTGGCAGAGTAGGGTGTACTCCTTGGCCGGAGACCTTGTGGCCTGGAAAACTCCGAAAGCATAGAGGGTGTCGGGAGGTCCATGGCGAGTGGTGCCGACGGAAGCATTACGGGCAGGGTAGGCAGCTCTGTATCCAGGGTAGTGTGTTTATCTATTCCAATGAGAACAGATCACCTGCCCTTTGTGATGGAAGGGATCCAGTGTAATCTCTCTGCTGTCAGCTGGCTGGGTTGGTTCCCAGGGAATGGTACCATATTCAGGACTTGGCATCATCCCCCACTCTGGCTGACTGGTGTTCAGCGAAGGAAAGTCTGTGTTGTTGAGTTTTTGCATCAGCCTTCACCCCGCTACCATGACTGCTCTGTCTGTTTATGTGGAACAACCCCAACTAGACTGGAAGGCATGGCTGACATCCTGCCCATCGATGGTTAAGGCCTCCCTCACCGTGGCTGCCCACCCCAGGAGGGTCTCACCAGGCCTGCTTGTTGTCAGTCTTCCAATCTGGTCATTTCTAAGGCCCTGATCAACTGGCCAACCCACTGGCTCTGCCTGTCGTCCATCGGAGCGGACCCCACCTCATGGCTGTATTTCCTCCACATGATGGAAGGCTCGACCTTGGCTTGCTGGAGGGCCTCCCTTCCCCACTGTTTGGCGACACCGCCCGAGAGGGGCCATAAGGCAGCAGGTGTCCATCCTAGCCTGTCCGTAAAGCAGGCCTGCACTCCCACGGCGGCTGCCCCACGAGCCATGGGTGGGGTGACCCAAGGGAGAGGTGACTGAGCAGAGGCGCGGCACCAGGGGAGGCTTAGCCCCCCGCTGCTGCAGTAACGGCACGCTCACATCCCCTCCCCTTCCTGGCCGAGCCTGCAGTGTCACCGCTTCGGTGTTTGGTGGCTGCCTCCTTGCTCATCTGTCGCTTCCTTGCTCGTCCGTCACCTCCTCCCAGAGGCCTTCTCTAACCATCCTTTCTGCAAGAGCTCTATACAGACCTCCCCACCCCAACACTCTGTATTGTGTCACCCTGTTTGTTTCCTTCTCGGCTTTACAGCTAAACAGAAGGTGCCTTGTCTGTTGACCTGTTTCTTGTCTGTCTCTCCAGCTGGAATGTGAGCCCCAAAGAGGGGCTTGTCTGTCTGTCTACTGTGGTGCTGACCGCGTAGGGGAGGGCCTGGTGTGCAGTAAGAGCTCGTGCGTCTGTGGAGAATCAGAGTTCTAGTTTCTCAAAAGAGTGAATATCTTGACAGTGATGGGAGGCGAGTGGACAGTTTGAGGTGTTGGTCTGTAAATGCTTTCTCATAATATTTTGGACTCTTCAGAGTTTAAATTTTGCTTTTAGTTATTTTAAATGTTTTGTGTTTTGAAGTTACGGATTAACATAACTAAATTTCAAGGAACACTTTTACAGGTTATTAGTTTGTACGGGAGAGAAGCTGGAAGTCGGGAGGCTTGGGTCCACATCCTCCTTCTCCTGTGATAGATCGACCCTGAGCCTTGGATGGGGCCTCTCCTCTGGGCCTCCACTCCTGGCCTTCTCTCTGGGCCTCCCTCTGGGCCTCCTCTCCGGGCCTCCTCTCCTGGCCTTCTCTCTGGGCCTCTGTGTTTTTTTACGTAAAGTACATTAGACTGGCTGACCTGTGCCAGTCCGCCAAGCTCAAAGCCTGCAGTATTAAGATTCTAGAAAGACAGTGCCTGTCATCACCTTGATTAATATTTGTGCACATCACCTTCCTAACAGGAACAAGACCTGGTCGGGGACGCCGTTTGTGGCAGAGCGGAGCAGCGTGCTGGTGTTTTTGCCAGGTAAGCGCCACCACAGTTTTGGAACCTGGACTATAAAGCTCAGATTGAGGTCCAGTTTGAGTTCAGCATAGTATTTAGAAGTCGAGTTCTCTGTGTGGGTCATTGTTTCTGGACACTGAGAACACGGACAGATGTGGCTCCTTGTTTGACTTTTTGCTATAACCTTTGTATTTTTGAAAAGATTTCTCACTGACAATGAAGAGTTTAACTTTTTAAAGACAGTCTTGTCATCTCCAGAATTTTTAATAAAATATTTGGCTTTGTTAAGCTTGTTGTTTCATGTATGTGATTATAAATGTGAGGTAACTGTCATCAGTCTGCACTTGAAGTTTATTTAGTGATGGTAAAACCTATTACTGTTGTAATACCACAAGCTTCAGCATGGAGTCCTTGAGCCCCTTTCTCAGTGTTTGAGAGAACAGGCTTTTAAAATACCAGAGAAAGTTAATTTATGTCAAACTGTACTTTTTCAAAATGGTCTTTTTACTTTTTTATCAAGTAGTGTAGCTGGATGAAATACTGTGACATTAATTCAGGTGTTTTCTGTTGTTGGAGATATTTACAGCACGGGCGCGTTTGGGTTCATAGTGATGGAGGACAGAGAAGGAAGCAAGAGAGGGACTTACATAACTCTAGAATGCACCAGGAGGGTTTAAAACCTGGATCACGTTCTGCTTGGGCTCATGTGTGCGTTAGTTTTACATCCAGAAAACAGCCATCAGCTGACAGTAGGGTGGAGTTGTATCTGCCTCGGTACATGTTGATCGAACATCTGCTGCGTGCATAGTATCGCATCAAGGAAAGCTCATCCCAGCAGAGCCCCAGTGACGCTAGTGTGAGAGTGCCTAAAATAGGGACTTGAGCTACTAAAAATTGTCTGAGTTAAATACTTATAAATGGTATTTTACAGTTAGATTTGTTATCTTTCTTTTATGGGTTTATGTGAATCCAAGTTTGATACATGTTTATGTATTTCATCAATTGATCTTTTTTGGAGTGTTTAAATGTTAATAATTCATGATGAGGCAAAAAGCACATTCAGGCTTTATATACTAATAAATATTTCTTGAATCTAATGATAAAGTTTAGCATCTCTTTATGACCAAGACTTTAAAACTATTATTTTCTTCTTGTAAAGATTTTTCATGCTTATTGTAATAAATATGGAAAATATGGGAAAAAATAAATAAATCATTCATACTGCCAGTGCCCGCAGTCAGTCACTGTAATGGAAAGGAAAATTTTGGAAGAAAATTTTTTTTCATATTATATTTTTGAGTTACCATTAGTCAATGTCATTGTGCATTTTTACTTATAGTTTTGATATATTTAGATGAAGAGGATGAACTCAACATGTTGTAGGGCCTTCTTTGAAAAACAGTTCATCTTAATTTAAAGGTTGGTTTTTAGTAATTAAAAAAAAAACAACTTTTTTTTTTTTTTTTTCCTTCTCTAATTTTTTTCTTCCCTAGGTCTGGGTGAAATAAACTACATGCATGAACTTCTCACAAACATGGTTCACAAAAGGTGTGTTTAAAGTGATTCTACTGTATTTTACTTGTGAACTGCTTAGAAGTTTCTGCCTTAAATAATTTTAATTTACCTCAATGAATAAGTTATTTACTCTTGTAAGTCTCTTGTGTATGTCTACCCTTTGTAGATATTTAACTTTAGGACTTTGTTTCTTAGATTACAGGTCTATCCACTCCATTCAAGTGTGACTTTAGAAGAACAGAATAATGTGTTTTTAAGTCCAGTCCCTGGGTACAGAAAGGTAGGAGCATGGGGATGTTCTAAGTAGTGGAGGTAAATGTTCCTTAGGGATTCTGCTAATGGAAAATGAACTTCCTGCTTCTTCCTGTAGTTACCTAAACAAATACTGTGCTGGTCTGTTACTTAAGTTCGTCTTTATTCTGTAAGCGAATTTTCTGAGCAGCTCAAGTTTTTAATTTCCTCAACTCTAGGGCATTGATGCGTGTGGATTTCAGTGCCTCTCACTGCCTGGCATATGGCACACTTTGGGACTGTTCTTGTGTCCTGGGGACTTCTTGGGCAAATTTGGTTAGAACCCATATTCTTGGCCCTGATTTGGTAGGATTTCTTTCATCTCGGAGAACATCCTGTCACCACCTCCCAGAGCTGCTTGAGATGACAAAGCCCTGGCCTTGTAGCCATGCCCCTTGACTTCACTGAGGACAGCCCGGCGGAGTGGGGAGCCAAGGCGACGGTGCGTCAGGGGCTTTTGGTGGCCTCCTGACAGTAATACCACCAGGGAGAGGGTGTGACTTGTGGAGGTTAAGAGCCTACGCTTGGAAATTGGACAAACAGACCTGGGTTTTGAATATTGTCTTTGTCACCTATAGTTGTGTGACTTTGGGCAAATCACTTCTCTATGACTTACTTTTATGAATTTGAAAGTAGTTGCTAGGAAGGGTAACTAAAATGACACATGTCTGTCTGCTCTTACACTGTAGCAGTGCTTACAGGGCCTGCACATGGAGATGTTCAGTGTAGGTGTGGAGGAACTGCTACAAATAGTGGCTTATGTTTATCCAGTACTTGGTGTGTGCCCGGAGCAGTTCTAAGCATGTCATATTTATTAATGCTTGTGATCTTCACAAATGAAAAAACACGAAGGACAGAGAGTAAGTAACTTGCCCAAGGCCCCACAGTGGTATGGAGCAGAGCTGGGCTCGGAGCAAGCTGGCTTTGGAGGCCCTGCTCCCCTGCCTTTCTCCTCGTCCTTGTCCTCCTCCTGCTCTCATGCCTTCTCTTCCTCATCCTCCTCCTCCTCATTCTCATCCTCCTCCTCCTTGTCGTCCGCCTCCTGCTCTCATGCCTCCTCATCCTCCTCCTCCTCGTCATCCTCCTCCTCGTCCTCCTCCTCCTCATCATCCTCTTCCTCCTTGTCCTCATCCTCATCATCCTTGTCCTCATCCTCCTCATCCTCCTCCTCCTCTTCCTTCTCCTCGTCCTCCTCCTCCTCTTAGTCCTAACCACGCTCCCCCCTCGCTTGACTTCTTTAAAATAGAAAAATGGCTGATTTCAAAATCTGAGTCAACGTGTTTACATTAAGAAGTTTTAAAATAATTTTCTAGTTCAAGAGCTTTGTGAACTTTTGCTAATGATATCCAGAATGTAATAAGAATGTCAGGTTCTTTTCTTTACGTTTGATAGATTATTCTGTCCACCAACATTGCAGAGAGTTCCCTAACAGTCCCAGATGTCAAATATGGTGAGAGCCCCTTCTTTTCCTTCCTCACTCCATAAACGTGGTATTTAAGGCCTATTTGCCCCTCAGGAATTGTCCTTCCTCCCCACCTTCTCTCTGCTTAGCAAGAGAGAGTTTAGGAAGGTGGGCTCAACAGTTTCTCCATCTGTTAGTCCCCACTTCCTCGTCACTTGGGCAGCTTTCGGGGCAAGGTTGCTCTGAGGAGGTGTTTGGGACCTTGGGGGAGTGGCGTGCTGTGACCGAGGGCAGGCAGGTGTCGGGGGAGGAGCCAGGGCATCTCTGTTACTGCAGGCAGCTGTGTGGTGACCCGGTCGTCTGGGTGTGTGTTCCTAACTTGTTAACTCGTCTTTGAAAGCCACACGTGGGCCAGACCCTGTTCTTGATGCTAGGATACAGTGAGTCAGACAGCGTCCCTGTCCTCATGATGGCTCCATTCCAGTGGCAGAGACAGTTAGCATGTAAAAAACTTATAATTTCAGGAGGAAATAAATGTTGTGCAGGAAAATAAAGCAGGGAGGGGGGTTGCCATTAGTGGAAAGTGGTCTTTGGAGGAAGTGTGTTGAGTACAGGCTTGCATTGGCTTGCCGGTTAAGCAAGATGCGTTCACATCGGCTCTGTCTGAGGAGCATCCGGGTGGCCGTGAACTGGGCCGGAGCAGACAAGAGGGCAGCAATAAGTATGTTTTCTTGAGCTTTTGTCTCTGTACCAGGGTGTCCTAGAGTTGCTGGGTACAGAGCAGTATACAAAGCAGACAGAAGTCTTTGTTTTAACGGCACTGACATCCAGGAGAGGGTATGGCAAAGAGAGATGTTGCATAAGGGAAATAAAAATAAGTAGTAAATACATTAAATGATGATGAGCCTAAGAAGGAGAATCAAGTAGGGCGTGTGGGGTGAGAGGGCAGTCGGGAGGCCAAGTGAAACCGTAGATGGAGTGGCCAGGAGGGCGTCAGCCAGGTGGTGACGTTTGAGCCAGTCCTGGAAGGCGAGGGAAGGAGCCCTGGGGTGCCTGGTGGGGAGAACGTTTTGGGTGGAAGAAACAGAAAGGACAATGCCGCTAAAGAGGAAGCGGGGTGAGGTGAGCAGAGGAGCAGGCCGCTGGCGGGCGGGGCGTCCCGGGCAGCTCCTCTCAGTTACACGCCCTTTAGGCCCAAGACGGCCATCTTAGCAAGGGAGGACTTGACCAGAGACCCCATCCTTGGCAGGAGGACCTGGTGGTGGGTTTCGGGTACCTGTGTCTGCCCTCGTTCTGGGGCTGCCTGTGTCACGGTGCCCCGTGAAACATTGTGTCATTACTTCTCGGGAGCATGATGCTTATGTTTTGTTTTTTAAATGACAGTCATAGATTTCTGTTTGACCAGAACTCTGGTTTGTGATGAAGATACGAATTACCAGAGTCTTCGATTGAGTTGGGCCTCTAAGACCAGCTGTGATCAGAGGAAAGGTAAGACATCGACGGGGGCAGTGGTGACACAGCTGTTGGGTGGCACCTCCAGCTGTATGTCTGTATTTGTTTTTGTGTTTTTACTCTTACTCTAGATACTTTCTTTGTTGGAACTAGTTTTAATTTTCACAACATCTCACGTGTTGTCGGACACATCCCTTGGGTCTGCGTGTCCCCTGTCTCCGGTGCCCTCGGTGACAGCCTGTACCCAGTGGGTGTGCCCCTCAGCTCCGTGCACCATCGTTCCCAGTGAACTTGTCTTGTTTTCAGTGGAGAGCTGTGGGAGCACATGGGGCCCCCCGTTCATCTGCGATGCTCCTCCCTCTGGCCTCTCCGCCAACTCTGCTCTCTCTGGAGTTAGTCACCTGAGCTGGCCCAGAGGTCCAGGCGCTGCAGGACACACCCAGGATAGGTTGCTGTGCTCACCCCAGGTTGGGGCTGGCTTCAGGGGATGGGGCCTTGTGTAGGCTTAGAAGTTACCTTTGCTCTATTAGAGAACGTTTTGGGGAGGGCAGATGAGACACCGTCTTAGACTGGGTTCTCTAGAGAAGCAAAACCAGTAACGCATATAAATATATGTATATAGAGAGATTTATGTCAAGGAAACAGCTCACGTGATTGTAGAGGCTAGAACATCCCAAGTCCATGGATCAGAGTAGAGGCCTTTCCCAAGTCATGCAGCTGCAGAAGCTGGTGAGCCCAAGATCGGCAGGTCGGAGAGCAGGGCTCCTGCTCACAGGCTGTGAAGGTTGACGAATTCCGAGATCAGCAGGCAAGACCACTAGGTTTCTCCTGATTCACGTAGCTGCAGGGATCGGTGAACCCAAGATCGGTAGGTCAGAGAGCAGGGCTCTGCTCACAGGCTGTGAAGATTGACGAATCTCAAGTTCGGCGGATAAGCTGACAGCACAAGTCCCAAGAACCAGAGATGAGATGACAGGAGGCAGCCGCAGGATCCAGAGAGAGCAAAAGCCAGAAGGTCTGCTTATATTCAGATGCAGGCCACACCACCAAAGAGACTCCCTTTCATCTGACTGGTTACTCACAGTATATGGGAGTGATCACATTAAAACACTGAGAATCATGGCCCAGCCAAACTGACACACAATCTTAACCATCACAGGCACCATCCCAAGAATACCAGCAAGTGTCTGTTGAATGTTGGGTCTTAAATCTACCCCATTAAAAAAATAATAAAGGCAACATTATGTGAATGCCTACCAGAGCCGGGCACTGTCCTAAGTCCTCATAGCAGCCCTGTGAGCTCGGTGCACTCAATGGTCTGGCAGGGACACACTGAAGATAGGGAGGTGGCAAGTTGGCAGGTTTTCCGAGGAAGTGCAGCGGCTGAGACCTGGCCTGGCTTCCTCACATCGTCACCACCGCACTACAAGACTGTTGCTGGAAGGGTTTGCCAGCGAAGGGTTAAGAGGGTGATTAAGGGGCCATTCAAATGTGGTCATAAAGAGTTTCTCAAAACTTTGGGAAAACCTTACGTTGAGTTGCATATTGTTACAATGCTAAGTGAAAAAAAGATATAAAATTGAATATATATAATCATCATCCTCTGTTTAACCTCCCTCTCCCCACAAAACAAAAAAACTATGCTTAAAAAAAATGACTGGAAATAAATACAAGATGTTAAAAGTGATTTGTCTTTGGATCAGTTTTAAGATTATAGGACTTGTATCTTTTGTTTACCTTTTTGTTTGTGCAAAATTTCTACAATTAGAAAAATGTTCATTATAAAATTTTTCCCTTACAGGAGGTTGCAAAAATAGTGCATAGAGTCTGGGAGCCTTCCCTTCAGCTTCCCCCGGGGGGTGATATCTTACATCACTGTTGTTGGGTGCCATCGAGTCAATTCCGACTCATAGTGACCCCATGTGACAGAGCTTTTTATTGTTCCTGGTCTGGTAGAAGATAACAAGGGCTTTTCTGAATTCATGTTTAATGGATTATTCTTAAGTAAACATGTCTTTATGTTAATGCTGAAGTAATGGATGCCAAATGGTGTTTGTACTTCTCTCGTTGAAGGCCGTGCAGGGCGAGTGTCCAAGGGGTACTGTTACAGGCTGGTCCACAGGGACTTCTGGGACAACTCCATCCCGGACCATGTCGTCCCTGAGATGCTGGTAATGCCTTAATGTTTTACAGATAGAGTTTTACTGAGCAGTCTAAGACATGTAATCTTAAGTGTTGTACAGTTTGGATTCCAGGGAAATCATGACTTCTGACCATCCTAGTCCTTAATCACAATACAAGCTTGCTGCTGATTAAGCCCCAGGTGCTGTGCAGGGACAGTGCACAGTCTAGATTTGTGATGACAGGAGGCGTCCCGATGTCTTTTGGCTGCATGACAGGATTGTCCTTGAATGCTGCTGTTCCCTGCTCCCGCTGTAATTGATCATTATGCAACTGGCTTTTTCTTTCTCCTTTCTCTCCCTTCTCGTTTCTCACCCCCTCTTTTTTCTCTCTTCCTTTCTCTTTCTTTCCATTTTCTCTCTCTTTCTCACCTCTTTCTTCCCTAGCCTTTCTCACTCATCCCTCTTTATTTCTCTTCCTTCTCACCCTCTTTCTCTGCCATCTTTTTCTCTCTCCCCATCTCTCTTTCTCATTCTCTGTCCTCCCTTTCTCGCCCTTCTTGCTCCTTCTCTTTCTCTGCTCCTCTCTCTCTCTCAAAGCACTAGTTCTGTGAATAGGTTCATTGATTTAGTTCTTTCATTTGTAAATATGAATGTTTTTCTTTTCAGCGTTGTCCATTAGGAAGCACAATATTGAAAGTGAAATTACTTGACATGGGTGAGCCAAGAGCTTTGTTGGCGACTGCCCTCTCCCCACCGAGTCTGAGTGATATTGAACGCACCATCCTTCTATTGAAGGAGGTAGGGCTGTCTAATGTTTATTGGGTGTTGAGAAGAGCTCAGTTAATTTTTTGTGGGGTAGGGGCCTAAATTCTGTAACGTGGATATCTTTAAGGTATGTTGACTATTGTAAATAATCAGCATTTGTTGAAAAGCATGTGTAATGACTGATTGTTGATTCTAGGTTCTATACTTGTTCTTTTTCTTTTTTTTAATTTTATTTATTTTGTTGTTGTTGTTGAGAATATACACAGCAGAATATACACCAGTTCAACAGTTTCTGCATGTCCCATTTAATGGCATTGATTACATTCTTCGTGTTGTGCACCATTCTCACCCTCCTTTTCGGAGTTGTTCCTTTCCCATTGACAAACTCACTGCCCTCTAAGGTTCCTGTCTAACCTTTCACGTCGCTGTTGTCACTTTGATCCCATGTAGATAGTTCTTAAAAGAGCATAATGCTCAAGGCAGACTTCGCGACTAGTTAAGCTAAACTGTTGCTTGGTTTTAAGAAGACTTCAGGGTATATTTTTGGTTTAAGGTTTAAAGATTATCTCAGGGCAGTAGTTCCAGGAATTCATTCAACCTTCATGGCTCCAGGAAGTCTGGAGTCCGTGAGAATTTGAAATTCTGTTCTGCATTTTCCCCTTTTTGATCAGGATTCTTCTATGGAATCTTTGATCAAAATGTTCAGTAATGATAGCCAGGCACCTTCCAATTCTTCTGGTCTCGTGGCAGAGGAGGCAGTTGTTCATGGTGGCAGTTAGCCACATGTTACATATCCTCCTTCTGTTCCTGACTCTCCTCCTTCCTTTGTTGCTCCAGGAGAATAGAGACCAATTGTTGGGTCTTGGAGGGCCGCTTGCAAGCTTTTAAGACCCCAGGCACTGCACAACAAACTAGGAGGTAGAACCGAAGCCCTAAACATGTTATTAGACCAGATGACTGAGATGTCCCATGAAACTGTGACCCTAAACATCCAAGCCAAGACATCAAATCCCATGAGATTTTTGTTTGTACACGAGCAGCCTCCGCAGCTACGCTTTTTTTTGGTCATTGTTATAGATACTCTATCACACAGTATTTACCAGTTCGATTTTTTACAGTTGTACAACTTATTGACAGCAGTCACAATAATCAGCTCTGCAGCCCTATGCTTAATCAGTGTGGTATTTCCATCCATTAACCCTTTTTTCCCCCTCCCTTGCACCCCTAGTAACCACTAAACTTTGCTGTCTATACATTTGGCTCTTCTTGTCCTTTTATGTATGTGAGGTCATACAATATTTGTCATTTTGTGATTGACTTATTTCACTCAGCATAATGTCTTCCAGCTCCATCCATATTGTAGCATGTATCAAGACTTCAGAGGAGCCGTGGTGGTGCAGTCGTTAAAGCACTTGACTGCTAACCGGAAGGTTGGCAGTTCAAACCCACCAGCCGCTCCACCAGAGAAGCGTGTGCCAGTCAGCTTCCTTAAAGATTTACAACCTTGGAAACCCTATGGGACAGTTCTACTCTGTCCTATAGGGTCCCTATGAGTCGGAACTGACTTGACAGCAGTTAGGTGGTGGGTTTGGGATCGAGACTTCATGTCTCCTACTGGCTGAATAGCATTCTTTTGTATGTATGTACCACATTTTGTTTATCATTCATCTGTTGATGGGCATTTAGGTTATTTCCACCTTTGGGCTATTGTGAATAGTGCTGCAGTGAACATTGTGCGCGTACAAGTCTCCATTTGAGTCTCTGCTCTAAGTCTTTTGGGTGTACACCTAGGAGTGGAATTGCTGGGTCATATGCTGGTTCTAATTTTAGTGTTTGAGGAATCGCCACACTGTTTTCCACAATGGCTGTACCATTTTGCGTTCCCACCAGCACTGGGTAAGGGTTCCAATTTCCCCACATCCTTGTCAACATTTATTATTTTCTATTTTTTAATCTTAGCCATCCTGTTATTATTATTGTTAGGTTCCATCGAGTCAGTTCCAACTCACAGCAACCCTGTGTACAACAGAACGAAACATTGCCCAGTCCTGCACCGTCTCACAGTTGTTATGCTTGAGCCCGTTGTTGCAGCCACTGTGTCACTCCATCTCGTTGAGGGTCTTCCTCTTTTTTGCTGACCATCTACCAAGCATGATGTCCTTCTCCTGGGACTGGTCCCTCCTAAAACGTGTCCAAAGTATGTGAGATGAAGTGTCACCATCCTAGCTTCTAACGAGCATTCTGGCTGTACTTCTTGCAAGACAGATTTGTTCATTCTTCTGGCAGTCCATGGTATGTTCAATATTCTTTGCCTGCACGATAATTCAAAGGCATCAATTCTTCTTCAGTCTTCCTTATTCATTGCCCAGCTTTCACATGCATATGATGTGATTGAAAATACCATGGCTTGGGTCAGGCGCACCTTAGTCCTCAAGGTGACATCTTTGCTTTTTAACACTTTAAAGAGATCTCTTGAAGCCAGTTTGCCCAGTGCAACGTGTCTGTTGATTTCTTGACCGCCGCTTCCATGGGTGTTGATTGTGGATCCAAGTAAAATGAAATCCTTGACAACTTCAATCTTTTCTCCGTTTATCATGATGTTG
>NW_004443981.1:16956617-16976662 GCF_000243295.1 Trichechus manatus latirostris
ACCTTAGTCCTTAAAAGTGACATCTTTGCTTTTTAACACTTCAAAGAGGTCTTTTGCAGTAGATTTACCCAATGAAATGCATCGTTTGATTTCTTGACTTCTGCTTCCATGGGTGTTGATTGTGGATCCAAGTAAAATGAAATCCTTGACAACTTCAATCTTTTCTCCGTTTATCATGATGTTGCTTATTGGTCCAGTTCTGAGGATTCTTGTTATCTTTATGTTGAGGTGTAATCCATATTGAAGGCTATGGTCTTTGATCTTCATCAGTAAGTGCTTCAAGTCCTCTTCGCTTTCAGCAAGCAAGGTTGTGTCATCTACATAACACAGGTTGTTAATGAATCTTCCTCCAATCTTGATGCCCCATTCTTCTTCATATAGTCCAGCTTCTTGGATTATTTGCTAAACATACAGACTGTATACATATGGTGAAACGATACAACCCTGACGCACACCTTTCCTGACTTTAAACCACGTAGCATCCCCTTGTTCTGTTCAAACAACTGCCTCTTGGTCTATGTACGGGTTCCACATAAGCACAATTAAGTGTTGTGGAATTCCCATTCTTTGCAGTGTTAGCCATAATTTGTTACGATCTACACAGTCTAATGCCTTTGCATAGTTAATAAAACACAGGTAAACATCTTCCTGGTGTTCTCTGCTTTCAGCCAAGATCCATCGGACATCAGCAGTGATATCCCTTGTTCCATGTCCTCTTCTGAATCCAGCTTGACCTAGTGGGAATGCAATGGTATCTCACTGTGGTTTTTATTTGCATTTCTTCCAGTCCATGATGCCTAATGACGCTGAGCATCTTTTCATGTGTTTGCTGGCCATTTGAATGTCCTCTTTGGTGAAATGTCTATTCAAGTCCTTTGCCCATTTTATGATTGGGTTATTTGTCTTTTGTTAAGCTGTAGAAGTTTTATATTTATATTTTGGTAATTAGATTCTTGTCAGATATATGATTTATGAAGATATTATCCCAGTCAGTAGCTTGTCTTTTTACTTTATTGGTTAAGTCTTTTGATGAACAAAAATTTTTAATTTTTATGGGGTCCCATTTTTTTTGTCTTTTACTGTTTGTGCTTTGTTATTAAATTAGATAATCTGTTGTTAAAAGCTAGGCCTGACAGCATTGTCTCTGATTTTTCTTCCAAGAATTTTATGGTTTTAGTTTGCACATTTAGGTCCTTAATCCATTTTGGATTTGTTTTTGTGTGTGCAATGAGGCATGGATTCTGCTTCATTTTTCTGCGTGTGGAAATCCAATTTTCCCAGCACCGTTTATTGGAGACTTCTTTCCCCATCCAATGGTGTTATTAGCACCCTTGTCAAAAATCAGTTGACAGTAGATATGTGGGTTTAGTTCTTGACTCTCAATTCTTATCCATTGGTCTGTGTGTCTATGTTATACTAGTACCAGGCTGTTTTGATTACTGTAGCTGTATAGTATGTTTTAAAATCAGGAAGTGTGAGACCTCCTACTTTGTTCTTTAAACATTGTTCTAGCTGTTTGAGGCCTCTTGTCATTCTCTGTAAAGTTGGGGATTGGTTTTCTGTTTCTGTAAAGAAGGCTGTTGGAATTTTGATCGGAATGCATCACTCTTACTACTAGCACCAGAGAAATTCACTTTGTTCCTGCAGATAGATAACAAAAAGTGTCACCTTATACCATTAAAATGAAATGACATTTTAAAACATCAGTGTTAGATACCTGTTAAAACTTTATTCACCAAAATTTGTTTTATATTTCCTGTCTTGGCCTCCGACACCCACTCCCCTCTCCCCTTAAAAGCAGACGGGCGAGTGTGAGTGAGCCTGTGTTTGCTAGCGGCACCTGCTTGTCTTCTCCAGGTCGGAGCATTGGCGGTCACCGGTCAGAGAGAGGACGAGAACCCCCACGACGGCGAGCTGACCTTCCTGGGAAGAGTCTTAGCCCAGCTTCCTGTTAACCAGCAGCTTGGCAAACTCATCGTCCTGGGGCACGTGTTTGGCTGTCTGGATGAGTGTCTCATCATAGGTGAGTGTTGGAGCAGAGAGCCGCCAGGAGAAGCGCCTGGTGCCACTCCGACTGTCGGCGTCCTCTGTGTTTTCTGTTGTTAGCGGCTGCACTTTCTCTGAAGAATTTTTTCGCGATGCCTTTTAGACAGCATCTGGACGGATATAGGTATCTAATGTTCATGTTTTAAAAGGTCCTTTTGTTTTAATGGTATCAGGTGACACTTTTTCTTATCTGTCTGCAGAAACAAAGTGAATTTCTCTGGGGACAGTAAGAGTGACTGCATTGCGCTGGTTGAGGCATTTAAAGTGAGTTTCCTGTTGTGCAGCCTCTGGAAGCAGCGGCCGCAGATTGTTAGTCAATTTTCAGGCCCTAAACCTGTGAAGCCAAACGAGAAACTCTTTTCTCTGTCAGAAGTATTGCTGTGCTTATGGTTGTCCAACAATAAATACACCGTGTTGGGGGACCTGGGTAGAAGTGGGAGTCCGATTTTATGAAGTTGACTGAAACATTAAATTTGTAAATTTTCTGTGGCCCAAATGTGTTGGAATTAAATTTATGCATGTACTTATTTTTAATAATTCAGTTAGCCAATGCCGTATTTTGAAACTGGGTCATTTGTGTTTAGACTTGGCAGGCCTGCAGGCAGAGAGGAGAGCTGCGGCACCCCAAGGTTGGTTCCTGCTTCCTGCATGTTCCCCGCAGGGGCTGTGCGTGACCACATTCCCTGGGACTCTGGTCTCACCTCGACCTCTGCCCGTGAGGCAGGACGGCCTGGCCGGGGCTCCTGGTGGCTGTCAGAGAGTGGCAGGTTGTGTGGGGAATGGGCTAGTTCTTTGGTGGAATGCCTTGTACCCCTCACCTTTGCTCTGTGTGCTCTCAGAAGGTAGCTCCCAGCCATAGTTGGGGTGACTCCACATGGGGTTTCTCTCTCTAAAGCATCAGCAGCCTCTTTGGCTCCAAGTGCTAAATACCTGTGGGTATTTGGTGTGACATGCTGGTTCAAAAGTAAGACCATGAATCCTTTTCTCTGAGTATTTTCAGCTAAACTTTAGATAGTGGACTTAAAGAAATTTAACCCATCAGCCTGTTTTATTTTTTTCTGGCTGGGTTTTCATCAATGTTTGCAGTTTTATGGAAGTTATTTCAGAAATTATCCTTCTAAACTGATTGGGTTCAAAAAGCTGTTGATAGGTCTGTGTGTTTAAATTGGCAGTGCCTAGATATATGTATCTCTGCCGGTGGCTGTGTGAGTTACCTTTCAAAGCTACCTTTTAAGGAATCAGCCATATTGTTTTTCTCCTTGGTATGCATTCTGTCCGACAACTTTCCCCAAGATAAGCCAGATGTGTCTGCCTTTAATTCAGGAGACAGGTGCACTCATAAGCAACGCATTTCTGTGCAGGTTTGGGGCTGGGGGCTTACGTTTCCCGGCTTCCAGGTGAAAGTGGGAGCCCCCTGGGTTTATAGCCATCATCAGACTTTTTGATGAGATAGATATATGTGTTATAGTAGCCCAACTGAATTCTAATTTGTTACAGTTTATTAATTATTTGGCTGTTATGTATTTAAAGGATGAACTTGACTGGGGACGGTTAAATTACATTCAAATCAAGAGAATCAGAGAGGTAAGTTGTAAATTCTTTGACTAAATGAATGCAAACAAAAATGGCTTATCAAATGTTAATTAGGTATCTGAGACACTCAGGGAAGCCGCGAGTGTCCCGAGAAATGCATCCTCTGTCTGTCCTGTTCCCGACTCCCGGAGGGGTGCTGGTGTTTCACCTTTAGATAGGATACATGCCTGGGATTCTAGAAATACTCTTCTCGGTTTTAAGAAAGTGTTTTTCTTCCATACAGAGTTTAATAAGAAATGGACATATAATTTTGTCAGTTGTCTTTGCTGTGTATATCAAGATAATTGTATGGCCGTTTTACTTTTAACTTGTTAAGAGAATTAAATACTTTGTGGCTTTCCCAGTGTTGATCCAGCCTTGTGTTCTTGGAAGAAACCCTGCTTGATTATATTTTCTTTCAAGACACTGCTGGATTCCACTGCGAGTATTTCCTCTGGAACATTTGCATTTGTATTGATGAGTGAAATGGGTTTGTGTTTCTGTTTGTGCTTCTTGATTGGATTTGCAACATGTTTTTGTTTTACTGTCTTTCGCAGAACTTCCTCTTGGGTCAGTGGTACTGTGTACGTTTTCTTTGGGGAGGGGAGAGTGTCGTGGAGGGTTCTGATTGGTGTTTGCTTTTGTCCATTAATTTAGTTCTCCTACTTCTCTTAGTTTATTATTTTTTTAAATCTCCCTGAGATGAATAGTTAGTTCATTAATATTTTCAGTATTCCTGGTTACCAAAAGCATTTAATGCTATGAATTGTCTTGTGAGCACAGTTTGGCCACATCTGTTGATTTGGAGGTGCAGGGATCTCGTTGTTATTGTTGTCCAAGCGGTCTATCATATTTTACAGTGTTGATTTCTTCTTTGACTTAAGAGTTTTTATAGAACAGTATTTGGTAATTTTCAGGTAGAAAGAAATTCTTTTATATCTCTTGTTAATTTCTGATTTAATTGGACTGTGGTCAGAGAAAGCACCTCACGTAATTTTTAATTGATTTTCAGTTACAGAATTTATATGTGGTTACAGTTGGTAATAGAGAAATGAAGAATTAATGTGGGAGTGTCCCCCTCTGCTGCCCACATCCCAGCCTTTTCTCCCCGCTCAGAGGTCACGGCTGTTGAGTTTTCTGTCCTTCCAGCTCATGTTCACGTGCAGGGCTTGTGTGGTTCCATACTGTTTACTTTGGGACCATTTGGGGCTGACTTAATTTATGATCAGTTCATGGGTATTTGGAGTTGTATATTCTCATGTGTTTGTACTTTTAAAGTTTGACAGTTTTGTTACAACTGGATGTTGATTTTTTTCATTCAGAGGGACTCTTTCCCCATTGGTCACTTAGTGTGATTTTAGTGATAAGAGCGGTAAACATTCCTGGCAGAGGTTTTGAAGGTGTTTGAAGAACTTACGGGGTACAGCCACCTGCTCTCTGACACCCACAGGGGATTGCATCCACGCTTGCCTTGGTCGTGTTGGGTCTTGTGTGTCTGTGTGTTTATCAGTTAAGATCATGGAGCCTGTACAGTGCTGTATCCTGGTGTTTTCTGTTAGTACTTGCTGGCGCCACTTTCCCATTGCTTTTACTTATTAATTCATCTTTAATAAGGTGACTTTAATAGCTGTGATGTCTCATCCATAGATGTACTGAGACTTTCCCCTCTGTGCCCTTATTTTCTATTTTGAATAATCTTTACTCTGAGCCATCAGAGTTGAATGTGTCTCCCTTAGGTGGCTGAATTATATGAAGAACTGAAGACTCGGATCTCACAGTTCAACATGTCTGTGAGCTCTCGGCGACCTGCGATGGACCAGGAATACATATATAAGCAGCGGTTCATCCTTCAGGTGTGTCGGGTCCTGGACACCTTTTCCTGATCCTTTCTCCTCCCTGGGACCTGTGGATGAGAAAGTGCTTACTCCTTCTTTCTGAGCCAGTCATGCCTCAGAGGAGATCTTAGGTCCAAAATGTGCATACTGTGTTTGGGGACAGGAAAACTCTTGTCTTTGTGGCTTAGGTTCCCATGTAATGGAGTGGTTGGTGCTAATTTCCAGGGACGTGTTTCTGTCGAATGCCAATGCTACTGCTGCTTCTGGAGAGAGGCCCTTTTGTTTTAACTCCTAAGAAGCTGAAATGCTCTCAGTTGTATTTGGTGCATGTAGCTGATGCCTGAAATTATAATTTCAGATTTGGAGGCCATGAACTCAGGTAGCAGCCTGTGGTGTGGGATCTTCTGGGGTTTTGTGTAGGAAGTGTGTGTAGAAAGGCGGATAATGCCTCTGTTGGGAGGTTTCCGAAGAGCGTACACAGGTGTAGGCTGCTGCCCTTAGAACTGGGCTCCAGATGGATGCCTGGAAACTGCTTATGCTGGGAGTGAGAGTTGTTCTGAATGTAAAATTGGCTCAAGGCTGGGGCATGTCCCCTGTGGGCATGCTTCAGACAGGATATTTTTAATTAGAGGAGGGACTTTGCAGAGTGCTTAGTAGAAGTGAGTGTTGGGAACTAGCCTGCTGACCGAGGTCCCAGTGTTCCAATTGGAATGTTATCTAAAAATACAGGAAGTGTCTGATTCTATAGAATCCAGTGTGTAGGGGAGGAGGTGGACTGGCCAGCCTGGGACTACATGCACAATTGTTAATACCCTTTGTAACTCCCCACTGTTTCCTCAAGTTCCTTCAAACAAAGACCGTGTATAAAGGATTTCTGTTATGGTTAAACAGCTGGAGTGTGATCGTCTGCTTGATCGGTGAAAGGTCTAGTTTTTACATAGACTACACCCATCTTTGCTATTTGTAGAAGTCAGACCATTTGAGAATGAGATTAGTATATTGGCAAGAATAACTCATAAAAGAATACTTTTTTAAATTGCATTTTTGAAATTGTGATAATATATATATACCAAAACGTTTGCTATTTCAGCCATTTTCAGGCGTATAATTGAGTGACATTAATTGCATTCACCATGTTGTGCAGCCATCACCACTATCCCTTTTAAAATGTTTTTTATCCCCCTAACCAGAAACTCAGTACTCCTGAAGTCAGAACTCGCAGCTTCTCCCTTTCCCCAGTCCCTGGTGACCACTAACAGACTTTGTCTCTATGCATTTGCCTGTCGTAAGCGTTGCATATAAGTGGGGTCATACAGTATTAAAATAGTGCTTTTACTTCATGAAAATATGTTTCTTTTCTAGGTTGTATTGGCAGGTGCTTTTTATCCAAATTACTTTACTTTTGGGCAGCTGGATGAGGAAATGGCCGTGAGGGAGCTGGCTGGCAATGACCCGAAGACAACGGTCATGGTAGGTGGAACAGACGGGGCCTTCTGTAGAGGGCAGACTGGGCTATGGTGGGTGAGACGACAGGGCACCTTCCGTAGAGGGTGGACTGGGCTGTGGTAGGTGAGAGGACAGGGCACCTTCCGTAGAGGGTGGACTGGGCTGTGGTAGGTGAGAGGACAGGGCACCTTCCGTAGAGGGTGGACTGGGCTGTGGTAGGTGAGAGGACAGGGCACCTTCCGTAGAGGGTGGACTGGGCTGTGGTAGGTGAGAGGACAGGGCACCTTCCGTAGAGGGTGGACTGGGCTGTGGTAGGTGAGAGGACAGGGCACCTTCCGTAGAGGGTGGACTGGGCTGTGGTTTTCAGATGGGGTGCCATTTCAGTGTGGCTGCTGCACAACATTTGACTTCTGTAGGTATGTCTGGTTTAGTAGCATTAAATAGATTTTTCTTTTCTTAAGTGAATATTATGGATTGTTTGACCTTTCCAGATACATCTACTTGCTCTTCATTCTCCTGCTTGCTTTTTTGCAGACTTGGCTTTAAAAGAAGGCCTTGAGAACTGATTTGTTCATGAGTAATGGCAATTTGATCATGTGTCATTTTGAAGGATTTAGGGCACTTTTCTGTAAGTTTAAGAACATCTTATTAATTAATGACTTCATTTCACACAAAGTAAAATGTTACTGGCTTGCATCTTAGTGCTGTGGTTTATGCCCCTGATCCATGGGCCTGCATGCTCAGCAGACCCACCTAGAGAGTGTCGATCTTACTTAGTTTCCTAACTTCGGATTTGAGGGTCCTGTGCCACATAATCGGAACTAGAATGTGGGGAGGCATGGCCTGGAAATCAGCATTTGAGTAGTTTGTGCTTTGGGTGAGTCTCATGATGGGCACAGGCACTAACCCTGGGGGCAACCTTGGGGGTGGCACTTGGGAACCATTGTTTAAGCCCTAGCAGGACGGTGGTGCACCAGTGGAATAAAGCATGTTGGAACTGAACTTTTATTAGACTACCTGGTTCTGGTATTAGCCCACATATATAGCCTAATAAAAGTGAACGAAGAGCACTTGGCAAACTTCCTGGCTATAGTAAGCATGCAGTCATCATTAGTGTTTATTCCTATGATTGTTAGCACCACCACTGCTGCTTTTACTGAAGAAATGAAAAGAGTTCTAAAGGAGAGGGTCCTATACCAAGAGCGTCACAAATGGAGATCTTTGAAGAGTGCTGCAATGAGCTGGTGCTTACGCTGGAGACGAGAGCAGTGCTGAGATACCATTTCTATCCACAGGAAGACTGTCTTAGGCTGGGTTCTCAAGAGGAGCAAAACCAGTGAAGTGTATATATAGATACGTATAAGTATATAGAGATTTATTTCAAGGAAATGGCTCACACAGTTGTGGAGGCTGGTAAGTCCCAAATCCATGAATCAGAGGTCAAGCTGGAGGCTTCTCCTGACTCAGCTGGTTGTAGGGGCTGACGAACCAAAAATCTGCAGGTCAGACGGCAGGCTGCTAGCTCACGTCCCAAGAACTGGAGGTCACCAGATGATGAGTTGGATTCAGGATCCAGAGAGTATGAGCTTTCCCAAAACATCTATAAATATTGGATGTAGGCCACACCCCAAGGAAACTCCCCTTTCAAATGATTGACTGCTCACATCAGATCACAAAATGGAGGATGATTACATGATACCTGCCAAACCACTGAGAATCATGGCCTAGCCAAGTTGACACACAATCTTAACCATCATAGTCCACCCCTTGTCAACTTGGCACCTGTATACATCTCCTTAAACCATACATAATCACTAAATAAAGTCAGTTAAAAAGTCATACTTGTGCCTAATGTGATACAGTTAACGTGTGCAACCAAAAGCGCACTAGCCCTGTTTATATCTTAATTTTATAATAAGTAATGGAATAAGGGAGGGAAGAAAACAAAGATATTTGTTATATATATATATATATATATATATATATATATATATATATATATATGTATACACACACACACACACGCACGCACTCATACACGTATAGCAAAACAAGGAAGAAATACTAAAAACAATTACAACTCTTGTTTCTGCAACTGGTCATGTGGTCGTAGCTGGTATTTAGAACTACCTTTTTCCGCCACCCATTCCATATTCCCTTTCCACTCAGCAAGCACCTCAGCTGGTAGTGGTTCTTTGCCTGGTGGGGTGACCCAAACCTTCATTCCTGAAGGGTCTGGGCCGTTAGTAGTTATGTCGGAACTGGGTTGCTGTAGTTTTCCATTGACTTTAATCACAGGGCATGGTAGTACTAAGAGATGTCCTGAAGGATCTCCTCCATCCCAGACATACTCTTCTTTACCTCCGTTATGTAATAGCAGTCCAGTTTCTCCTTGGTAAGCAGGATTAATCACACCAGCCAATATGTTAGCTCTCTTCTTTGCCTGTTGATCCAGAGGCATAAGGAGCCCAAAGTGGCCGGGTGGCATTCTCAGCTTCCAGTTCAGTGGAATCAGTGATGTGTCTCCTGGTGGGAACATTTTTCCCTTTGGAACTAAGACCTCTAGACGCACAGAGCATAGGGTCAGGGGGACAGGAAGCAAAAATCTTGCAAGTAGGTCACTGGGGGTAGTAGTGAGTGGTGCCATTACCATTTCCACCCCTTGATTCCTGGACCCGTGAATCCTGGCTATGAGAGAAGCAGCACCATATATTGGACGCTGGTTTAGAGCGTATACAGCCTCCTGGAGAACATTGCCCTAACTCTGCAAGGTATTGCCACCTAGTTGGTGCCATAATTGTGTCTTTAGAAGGCCATTCCATCATTCTTTCAAGCCAGCTGCTTCAGGATGTTGGGGAACATGGTAAGACCAGTGAATTACGTGAGCATGGGCCCACTACCACACTTCATTTGCTGTGAAGTGAGTCCCTTGATCCCAGGCAATGCTGTGTGGAATACCATGATGGTGGGTAAGGCATTCTGTAAATGGATGGTAGTTTTGGCAGAAGCATTGCATGCAGGGAAGGCAAATCTGTATTCAGAATGAGTGCCTATCCCACTAAGAACAAAAGGCTGCCCTTTCCATGATGGAAATGGTCCAATGTAATCAACCTGCCACCAGGTAGCCAGTCGATTGCCCCTAGGAGTGGTACCATACCGAGGACTCAGTATTGGTCTCTGCTGCTGGCAGATTGGGCACTCAGTAGTGGCTGTAGCCAAGTTGGCCTTGGTGAGTGGAAGTCCATGTTGCTGAGCCCATGCATAACCCCCATCCCTGCCACCATGGCCACTTTGCTCCTGAGCCCATTGGGCAACGGTAGGAGTGGCTGGGGAAGGAGGCTAACTGGTATCCACAGAACACATGTCATCCTGTCCACTTAATAAAATCATCCTCTGCCAAGGCCACCCTTTGGAGAGCATTCACATGAGACTCAAATATCTTCACTTCTTTAACCCATTCAGAGAGGTCTGTCCACGTGCCTCTTCCCCATACGTCCTTGTCTCCAATTTTCCAATCATGTTCCTTCCAAGTCCTTGACCATTCAGCCAAATCATTGGCCACAGCCTCTGAATCAGTAAACGGTTGCACATCTGACCATCTCACCTTCCAGGGAAAATGAACAGCCACGTATACTGCTTGAAGTTTTGCCCACTGGGAGGAATTCTGTCTTAGTTATCTAGTGCTGCTATAACAGAAATACCACAAGTGGATGGCTTTAACAAAGAGAAATTTATTCTGTCACTGTCTAGGAGGTCCTTGTCATCAGTCTTCCCTGGTCGAGGAGCTTCTCAGTGCAGGGACCCTGGGTCCAAAGGACACGCTATTGTCCTGGCTCTTGTTTCTTGGTTTTGTGAGATTCCCATGTCTCTCTGCTTGCTTCTCTTTTATATTTCAAAAGAGACTGACTTAAGACAAAACCTAATCTTGGAGGTTGAGTCCTGCCTCATTAACAGAACTGCCTCTAATCCTGCCTCGTTAACATCACAGAGGTAGGATTTACACCATGTAGGAAAATCTCATCAAATGACAAAATGGTAGACAACTGGGAACCATGGCCTAGCCAAGTTGACACACATTTTTGGGGGACACAATTCAATCCATAACACCACTGGACCCCTAAAAATTTTACTGATGTGGAAGGTGCCTGAATTTTTGTTAGATTAATTTCCTACCCTCTCACATGCAAACATCTTACCAATAAATCTGGAGTCATTGGTACTTCTACTTTAGTATGTCCAGTCAGCATAATGTCACCAGTGTAGTGGACCAGTGGAATGTCTTTAGGAAGGGAGAGGTGCTTGTCTTAGTCATCTAGTGCTGCTATAACAGAAATACCACAAGTGGATGGTTTCAATGAAGAGAAGTTTATTTCCTTACAGTAAAGTAGTCTAAAAGTCCAAATTCAGGGTGTCAGCTCCAGGGGAAGGCTTTCTCTCAGCCTTCTCATCAGTGTTCCCCCAGACTAGGAGCTTTTCAGCGCACAGACTCCGGTCCAAAGGATGCACTCTGCTCCTGGCAGTGCTTTCTTGATGGTATGAGGTCCCCCTGTCTCACTGCTCACTTCTGTCTTTAATATCTCAAGAGATAGCCTCAGGACACAAACCAGTCTTGTAAATTGAGTCCTGCCTCACTAACACAACTGCCGCCCATCCTCCCTCATAAACATCATACAGGCAGGATCTACCACACATGGGAAAATCACACAATAATGGGAATCATGGCCCAGCCAAATTGATACACACATTTTTGGGGGGACATAATTCAATCCATGACAGTGCTCAAGGTTCATGCGGAATAAATTATGACATAGGGTTGTATAGATGATGTGCCCCTGAGATAGGGCAGTGAAGGTGTATTGCTGGTCTTCCCAGCTGAAGGCAGACTGCTTCTGGTGTTCCTTCAAAACCAGAATTTAGAAAAAGTCAGTAGGCCAGATAAATAGCTGCATACCAGTTACCCAGAAATGTATTAATTTGCTCAAGCAGTGAAACCACCTCTGGAAGAGCAGCTGCAATTGGAGTCACCACCTGGTTAAGTTTTTGATAATCCACTGTCATTTTCTAAGATCCTTCTGTGTTTTGCAAAAGCCAAATAGGCGAGTTGAATGGGGATGTGGTGGGAATCACCACCCCTGCATCCTTCAAGTCCTTGATGATGGCAGTAATCTCTGCAATCCCTCCATGAATGCAGTATTGCTTTTAGTTTACTATTTTCCTAGGTAGGGGCAGTTCTAATGGCTTCCACTTGGCTTTTCCTACCATAATAGCCCTTACTCCATTTGTCAGGGATCCAATGTGGGGGTTCTGCCAGTTGCTGAGTATATCTATTCCAATTATGCATTCTGGAACTGGAGAAATCACTACAGGATGGGTTTGGGGACACACTGGACCTACCGTGAGACGGACATGAGCCAAGACTCCATTAATAACCTGACCTCCATATGCCCCCACTCTGACTGGTGGGCCACAGTGATGTTTTGGGTCTCCTGGAATTAGTGTCAGTTCAGAGCCAGTGTCCAGTAATCCCTGAAAAGTCTGATTATTTCCTTTTCCCCAATGAACAGTCACTCTCGTAAAAGGCCATAGATTCCTTTGGGGAAGGCTGGGAGAAAGATTAACGGTATAAATTTTTGACATTGTGGTGAGGTCGGTTCTCAAGGGGACTCAGCCTCCCCTTCATTTAAGGGGTTGTGGGTCTGTAAACTGGCTCAAGTCTGGGAATTGATTGAGGGGCCGTGACTCTGTTCTGGTGACTCAAGTTAGACTTCAGTTCACTTGACCTAAAATACTTCCACTTGTACAGATCAAATAAATATTTAGTAGATTTCTGGTCTATTTTACTCCTAGGTACACCATGACTAAGTAACCAATGCCATAAGTCCGTCGAGTCAGACTATTCTGGTTATTGATTTGACTGTGTTATCCATTACTGTAACCACTCCCACCTTCTCTTTGTCTATTAAGTGTCGTCACTTGGCCCTTACCACCATGGGGTCCAATCAGCCCCATTGTAGTTAGGTGTCTTAATTCAGTTAGGGCAGTTCCACTGTCAGATCTGACTTATATAAAATTGTGATCACAGTCATCTTCAAGTATGCTAGTTCTCCCTTCACAAATTTGTTCCTCACCGTTGTGGTAAAAGGTGTGTCCTCTGGGCACCATGAGTGGGTCTGTGGGTCCAACCTGACAAATCCACTGTAGCATGCCAATATTCTTAAGCCTTTGGAGACCTTCTACAGTTACCAAGGTAGGCCTTGCATTTCAGCTTGATACATTGTAGGCCATCGCTTAATCCATGCTTCAGTGAACCAGCCAAATAAAGTTTTAGACCATTTTCTAACCTCTTTAGCTGAAACATTGAAGAATCTGTGCTTAGTTGGCCCATATTAATGAACAGATCTATCTTTGATGTTCCTGGCACCATTATCCCACACCCTTTATAGCCATTCCCACACATTTTCCCCAGGTTTCTGTTTGTACGTGTTAGAACTAAGTCAGGCAGTTCTTTTGGAGTGTAGCGTATCTCTGAGTCACACGTACTTCATCTTTCAGGGCTCACTGGGACTTAAGTCTGCTTATAGGTGTAGAAGCAAAAATGAGTGGTTGGGATGGGTCCTGGGGACGTTTAGCCATTTCTTGTTAGACATGTGCATCAGGGGATGCCCCCGGCAACGCCCCAGGGGATGCCCTAGACAAAGACTCTTCAGGTGCAGCTGGGTTCATCTTACCAGATGAGTGTGGAAGGAATAATGGTTTTACTGGGGGCGGGGGTGGCTTAGCAGACAAAGATGGAGTAATCTCTTCAGATGGGAGTAAAAAGTCCGGTTCTTTCAGCAGGAGTGGTTCAACAGAATTTAGGGGCTCAGTGTCCAGCTTCCTGATTGTCTGCCCGTATGTCCCCACCCCGCAGTGTTTAAGAGCTTGGCTGCTAACCAAAAGGTCGGCAGTTCGAATCCACCAGCTGCTCCTTGGAAGCCCTACTGGGCAGTTATACTCTGTCCTGTAGGGTCACTATGAATCAGAATAGACTCAACTGCAATGGGTTTGGTTTGTTTTTTTGTGTGTCCCCACCCCAAGTTTCAGGATTCTGTTTTTTCCCAATCAGTGTCCTTACTTTAACTTCAGACACTATTCGAGGTTGAGAATTTAGTTGGCGTTGTAATTCAGCCACTCTTACGATAAGACTCTGGGTCTGAAATTCGGCAATACCAGCTCTGTTACTGCAAGAAATAAGGGTTTATTTCAAGGCACAAGTGGCAACTTTTTCAGGTCTTTTATGCGGCTTTGTGACTCTGAAGCCCTGAGTTCATCTTTCTTTCACCACTTTGTCTAATGAATGTAGGACCAACCAACCAGCTTACTTATACTTCTCATTCTGAGATAGTATTGTAGAAAAGTATCCAACATGCAGTCCCTCAGAGCCTCGCCTCTCACCTGTGCTTGATCTGTTGGTGGTAATATTTTGCATATTTCTATTGCAACCTCACACCATCTAGCGAGACATCTCCTTTAATGCCGAAGTTCCCGTTATTCCTTAGTGTCTAGATATGATACATTTTAAAAGGATGTATTTAGTCAGCTTTAGGAGCCCTGGTGGTGCAGTGTTTAAGAGCTCAGCTGCTAACCGAAAGGTTGGCAGTTCGAGTCCACCGACTGCTCCTTGGAAACCCTATGGGGCATTTCTACTCTGTCCTGCAGGGTCACTATGAGTCGGAATTGACATGACGGCAATTGATATTTAGTCAGCTTGATTATTTTAAGGTAAAAAATAAGTGAACAGAAATCTTAATTTTGTGCTATTAGACAGACTGTTTTAACGGGGAGGAATTATGGTGGCCTTTATTTGACATGTATTTATTATTAAAACTTGTTAAGTGCTGTCGAGTCAGTTCTGACTCATAGCAACCCTGTGTACTATAGAACAAAACACTAACTGGTCCTGTGCCATCCTCACAATCGTTGTTATGCTGAGCCCATTGTTGCAGCCACTGTGTCAGTCCATCTTGTTGAGGGTCTTCCTCTTTTTTGCTCACCCTGTATTTTACCAAGCATGATATCCTTCTCCGGGGACTGATCCCTCCTGATAACACGTCCAAAGTATGTAAGACATAGTGTTGCCATCCTTGTGTTTAAGGAGCATTCTGGTTGTACTTCCTCCAAGACAGATTTGTTCATTATTTTGGCAGTCCATGGTATATTCAATATTATTCGCCAACATCACAATTCAAAGGCATCAATTCTTCTTCAGTCTTCCTTATTCATTGTCCAGCTTTTGCATGCATATGATGCAGTTGAAAATACCATGGCTTGGGTCAGGAGCAGTTTAGTCCTTAAAGTGACATCTTTGCTTTTTAACACTTTAAAGAGGTCTTTTGCAGCAGATTTGCCCAATGCAATGTGTCATTTGATTTCCTGACTGCTGCTTCCATGGGGGTTGACTGTGAATCCAAGTAAAATGAAATCCTTGACAACTTCAGTCTTTTCCCCATTTATCATAATGTTGCTTGTTGGTCCAGTTGTGAGGATTTTTGTTTTCTTTATGTTGAAGTGTAATCCATACTGAAGGCTGTGGTCTTTGGTCTTCATCAGTAAGTGCTTCAAGTCCTCTTCACTTTCAGCAAGCAAGGTTGTGTCACCTGCATAATGCAGGTTGTTAATGCGTCTTCCTCTAGTCCTGATGTCTCGTTTTTCATATAGTCCAGCTTTCTTGGATTATTTGCTTAGCATACAGATTGAATAGGTATGGTGAAAGGATACAACCCTGACACACACCTTTCCTGACTTTAAACCACGCAGTATCTCCTTGTTCTGTTCGAACAACTACCTCTTGGTCTCTGTACAGGTTCCTCATGATCACAATTAAGTGTTCTGGAATTCCTATTCTTAATAAAACTTAGTTATGATAATTTAAAAGTCATTAGCCGTTAACACAGAGATCTATGGAGCCTGTATATCATGGTGAAAGACAGGGTGGTTTTTATTTCACAGACGTAAGATGATGCAGGGCAGCTTTGAGCTTACGAGGACGATAGTGATGCTGTTGCTTCTCTCGCCAGCTGTCGTTCACTGTGTTGTGTTTTACAGCTGAAGCACATTCCTCCGTACGGATTCCTGTACTACAAACAGCTGCAGTCTCTCTTCAGAGAATGTGGTCAAGTAAAATCCATTGTGTTTGATGGTGCCAAGTAAGTAGTACATTTTTGTAATCAACGGTAATTGTGAAAGAGCCATAAAGTTTCAGATGTTTACAGGAGCCCGTTCTTGTGGCTGATGCACGTGGCAGGGAGACTCATGTTGGCCGCTGCAAACAGCGCTTGAAACGCACCTCGGGTTTGTCCTGACCTCAGTGCTGTTGACTTTCCCTTCCGACTCAGGGACGTCTCAGAGCAGCTGAGCTCTGTGGTCAGTGCCTGGTGTCAGGAGGGCTCCCTGGGGGCTTGGTGCCAGGCTGGTCCTCTGGCAGTGAGCGCCACTCACTGCGCACCATCACCCGCCAACAGGTGTTGTGTAGGCACAGGATCTGCGTACAGTGTTTAGAGCACGCTTGCTCTGAAGAGGCTTGATGACGGGCAGTGCAGAAGCTTGGTTGCAACTGGCCCTGTTTTATGCAAATAAGGAACGGATGGCATGGTTTGGAGTCTCACTTTACATTTTTATTTCCCAGAGGGAATGATTATGCACAGAAATGACAATTTACAATTTTTAAAGTTAGAAAATAAACCCTCCGTGTTCTGTAAATTTTAAGTTAACTTACAAAGCTACGTAGATCTAGTAAATAAGAGCTTTTTCTTTGATTCACGTCCAGTTAAGTCAAGTTGAACACATTAAATCCATTTTCAATTTGGATCAATGCCCTCAAACATTTTAAGTTGCATTTCTAAGATTAATATTTGTAAGCATGTAAATGCCTCACAAGGCAAATTTATGACCCTAACAAGCAAATCCCTTCTAACTATAATAGCTCGTACAAATTAAATAAATTAAACTTATAGATATCAGGTTCTCTTATACATTCCTGTACAAATTGGAAATAGATTCTCAATCACATGTTTAAAATCCCTTATTTAACTCATTCTTCTTGCATATTGGAAGTCCATGGCTTCCCGGGGCCCAGGTCCACGCAGATGTCCTTGTGACTGGCTTGAGGGCTCAGAAGTGTGAGCTCCCACTGAGGCTTCGGCAGCTTCTTTCACGAACCTCTGCTTCTGGATCGGGGTGTGTGTTCGTTTCATAGTCCTCCTGTCTGGGGCCTCCTTCTAGGGTTTTAATTATATGTTACTGGATTGCTTGCATTTCTGGCTCTTTAGTTCCCACACCACCGTCATGCCAGTCAGGTGGAGAAGGAACAGTGTTCTTTCTGGTTATTCCAGTACCGGTTCTTGGGCATCAAGTATTTACTCCAAGGCAAAGAGTAGGTGTAGATGTGAAATAGTAGTTCAGAGAGCAAGGATGTAAGAGGCCGGCTGTAGTGTGGGGTGACAGGGCCCCCAAGTACAGGCTGTGCACAGTGCTCTCTCCTGTCAGCAGCTGTCTGCTGGGTGGCAGTGGTGGAGAGTGAAGGTAGTGCCACCGATGTTATTTGCTGGCTGTGAAGTGTCCCGGGGGAGGCTGTGATTATGTTCAGTCTGAGGCTCAGAGTAGAAGGAGCAGCAGTGTTTCTACAGGCTTTGATGTGGACGAGGTTGAGGTAGACCTGGGAGACTGAGCGTGGGCTGAGTGGAGGGCAGGAGTTTACACTGGTGCCCAGCAGAGGAGCCGTGTAGTCGGGTGTGACCAGAAGGTCATTTGTGAGGCCATTTGTGGAGACATGCGGCGTGTAGGTCAGGGGCTTCGGCTCAGACATGCTGTGTGGTTCTGGGGTTCCAGCTCAGACATGCTGTGTGACTCTGGGGCTCCAACTCAGGCATGCTGTGTGACTCTGGGGTTACAGCTCAGACACATGCTGTGTGACTCTGAGGTTCCAGCTCAGACATGCTGTGTGATTCTGGGGTTCCAGCTCAGACTCGTGCTGTGTGGCTCTGGGGTTCCAGCTTGGACATGCTGTGTGACTCTGGGGCTCCAACTCAGGCATGCTGTGTGACTCTGGGGTTACAGCTCAGACACATGCTGTGTGACTCTGAGGTTCCAGCTCAGACATGCTGTGTGATTCTGGGGTTCCAGCTCAGACTCGTGCTGTGTGACTCTGGGGTTCCAGCTCAGACACGTGCTGTGTGACTCAGGGGTTCTGGCTCAGACACACTCCACGTAGCTCAGAGATCCCAGCTCTGACCCGCTGTGTGACTCTGGTTCTGGCTCAGACATGCTGTGTGTCTTGTGCAGTCACTTGGGACCTGTTGGCCCTGATCCCTTTGACTTGCAGGGGGGACATTAACATGCCCACGTCCCCCACAGTTATCTGGACATGCTTTAAAATTTTAAAGGATTAAAGAGACTTATGTTTTTCTTGAGAAGTGTGATGTACAGAAATAGAATAATACTGTAATGAGATGTCATCGTAATTTTTCCTTCCCTTAAATGAATAATTTTTCCTCATGTACCTCTTACTGACTAATCATAGGAAGAAGAGTTTCTGGCATTTTGAGGAGAGATGTGACAATGAAAATTCTGCCTAATCTTGAGAGAAATGAATGTGCAGGTCTTTTTTTTCCCAGATGCCTGATAACTTTACTTTTTATTTAAATTTACGGAGCAGAGCCTTTGTGGAGTTTTCCCGTAATCCAACAGAGAGATTTAAAACTCTCCCTGCAGTGTACATGGCGGTTAAGATGTCTCAGCTGAAAGTTCCACTCGAGCTCAGCGTTCACGCTGCAGAGGAGATTGAAGGGAAGGTGCGAGGAGGGGCCGTTCCGAAGCTCAGGAACACAAGGTATTTTCGGAGGGGAGGAGGGCAAGACTCTTTATAGCGGCTTTCAAGTATTATTTGAAATGATTGTGTCCAGACTTGCTCTGGCCAATCAGCCATGCACACCAAAAGCCCTGCTTTAAAACCCAACCTTTCCTCCTGGTTCGCGGCCTCTCCCTGTGTGTGCCTGGGCACACCACTTAACGTCTCTGAAGCCCAACTTTTTCATCTGTTTAGTAGACATGATTCCTAGTGTTTAAGGCAGTGAGAGGATTGAGTGGAATCACTTACACGATTTTCAGTTGAAACAGGAGGGATTCAGCTCAACGTTCTTCCCTCCCTCCTCCTCACAGTTATGCATGTCCTCTAGGGAATTCTCTTTTTAAGCAAAGTGGGATATTCCTGGTTCTCAGCAGAGCAGACGGGACAACACGGAGGTGTGGCTAGAAGCACCTGCTCTGGGGAGCCACCCTCCCTACCCACCTCAGCAGTGTGGGGCTGGGGCTTCCTCTGGGGCAGGGGCTCTGGACGCGTGGGCCCTGGCGCCGTGACACCCTCAGTCCTGGCACTGCCGCGCGTGTGGGCCTTTCCTCTGGGACCGAACTGCGTCAGTCACCTACCAACATCTGTAACAGATTGCTCTGCCTTTTGGGCCACATTCTCGCAGTTGCATATGTAGGAAGTCTCATTTATCATTTCCTATTTGTAATTTTTTTAATTCCATGGGGAACCTGACAAAACTTGGAGGAACTGGTGAAGAAAGGAAATAGGTTTTATTTAGTTTCACCTGGGGCGTGAGGTTTTGGTTTTTGACAGTTAGGCAGTGTTGTGCATTTGGTCTTAGCAAGGAAAACCTGTCCCGCTTTCTTAGAGCCAGACTCGATGCACATTTGTAACTGAACATGTGGAACTCTGCCCGAGCGATCGCACTTAGGAATTGGATTAGAAAATTGGGAGAAGAATGGGGTCGCCATTCCTATTATAACTCTTTCCCTTCGCTTTAGAGTGCAAGTATAGGGAACATCACACTTTTATCAGATTTGTCTTTCATATTCCAGAATCTAGCACTTACTGTCTTAGTGCTTTAAGGAATGATGGACGCTTTAAGGGAGGGAATCTTCGCACTGAACCAGCATGAGTTCTTGTAGTGAGGTGAGGGCAGAGCCTCTCACCTCTGAAGCCACAGTTAGAAACACAGCAGGTCCTAGATTTACAGTTTATATTCTGTAAAAGCCCTGACTTGAGGGTGTATTCCTGAAGGTCCATGTGCAACTGTTGGGTGCACACCCCTCCAGGGCAGTGCC